>NC_092575.1:14317309-14642309 GCF_037975245.1 Apostichopus japonicus | reverse complement strand
AAGTGTACAAGTACATGATTTTGTTGGATGTTCGTTGGGTAAACCCTTGATCAGACCCAGGCTAGTCATTTGAGGCCATATGAGTCTAAGGTTTTCTCACTGAGTGTTGCACCTGAGGAACTGCCCTAATGGTCTGTGTATTAAACTATAAAATCCAGCCAGTTTAAACTTATGAACCTCCGTCGGCTGTTTAAAGGGTAATTTCTCAAAACTTAAAAAGTGTTATAAATAGAAATACAACTTTGATCGGATTGCATTGTCTTTTAATGGTGCACATCTATCATAAATGATTTTTTAACTTAAACTCCTGTAAATATACATCCATTCACAATATGAAAAAGTTCACAGATAAAGATCACATTCAACATTGTGTAAAAAGATTAAAACCAAACTAAAATTTCAAAACAAATCAACACAAAGTAAAAAAACACACAAAAACACAATCATTAGTTTATATTGCTGCCGTTAATTTATTTATTACTTTTACACTCTTCAAGTACAGCGATCAGCAGTTTGACATATTTGCCTATATTTGCTTAATTTGAATATGGCTCCTCTTACTTCTGCTGTATGATTTTCTTTTTTTCACTGGAGTACAATAAAACGTGATTAAGATGCAAGTATCAACCATTCTGTGTGTCATGCACAAGTCTGTGTACATCTGTACAGCTTCCACATTCACATTTCAATCTGTACAGTGGTGATTATACCACATTTAAACAAACCAGGCAGCTGCTGAGTTGGATCCTTCATTCCACAACCCAATCTATTAGTTACAATAATAGAGTTACAAATATTGCAATCAAACATATTCACTTTCAATATGAATGATGACATCACACCTGTTTCGTTCCAAGTACTCTTTTTTATGGGTACACGGTATAAACTCTGTTGATTTCAACCATCGATACCTCGAATACCGTACCAAGGAATGAGAAAAACTCATTTTTTACTTGGAGCCTTGGAGGATGCTAACGATATAACCATACACATGGAATGTGCCGTCTTACAGGAATCTCCCGCTGGTCAAAGCTGACCGTTTCAGTTTCCTGTTATTAATGCTCATTCTTTTGCAATAGCATGTTTTATTATGTGCATATTGTCAATATTTAAAGTATTTTCTGATCACAAACAATTTGAAATTTATATTGATAGAGATACATATTTTTCACTGCTTTGTTAACGACCCTGCCCCCCCCCCCCCCCCCAATTGCAATATATCTTGCCCCTAACTCAAGACATGGTAGATTAAATGTAGCCTATGTTGACTAGCTAATTTATTGTTTGTATGCATTAAGAGGTTGTCTGCTCAGTGACAGAACTTCTCCATCATTTCGTGTGATGTTTGAGAAACTTTCTATATCCATTGAAGCAAAATCAATTTGACGTGGTTTGCAGCAAGGCTGATTGTTTGAAATGATCGAATGCTCATGAACAGGGAATACTTGGCTGTTCATGCAACCTCATTCAGTAGATAAATCTGCCACACAGGCTATGCATATGGATGATGGGAGAGCCACTAAATATCAAGTCCTGGTAGGCATCAAATTGACATCAGAAATATTCCGACAAAATACCATCAGATCTCAAAAGGTTGCATATCAATCAGAGAACATCACATCTTGCATTGACAACAAGCACCGCCAGTTGTAACCATGGTGATCATCTTCCTCGTGATTTTGTCCACGTTGCCCCAGACAATCACCTCTACTGAAGGAGCTGGTGAAGGTCCACTGGTCCTTGTAAAGGAACCTTGTATCACCTCAGGTTGAAATAATGGTCGATGGCCGCTGTGAAAGCCGCAAATCCAGCACAGCTGACGATGGCGGGCTTCAGTCCGGCTGTTGATGTAAAATGAAGGAATGAAACATACCTTAGTAATAAAATAGCAGACAAGATTGGAAAGCAGATAGCATTAAATAGCAGTAACAAATAGCTGACAGCATATGTATAGTAGTAGCTAATAACAGTTTGAATGTTACAGCAGATAGCCTTGAATAGCAGTAACAAATAGCTGATAGCATATCTATAGCAGTAGTTACTAACAGTTTGCATGTTACAGAATTGCAGCATTAAATAGTGGGTAGCATTCTGTGTAAGTAGTTTAAATACAGATAGCATTTGATAGGAGATAGCTTGAAATAGCAGGAACACATAGCAGACACCATTCTACACTGCAGCATAATGAACAGCAGTTATCGTTGACTAACTCATACCATTAAATAGCTGATAGCCATCTGTACCATAAATAGCAGATACCATTAAACAGCACATAGCATAAAACAGCAGATACAGTAGTAAACAACATTGATCATCAAATAGCATTTAACTTTAAATAGCAATAGCATAAAATACTAACAAAGTGCAGAAGTATTGTAATGATAATGTTGCAAGAATAACCCAAGCACTAAACTATGTCGCAAGCAGACCCATGAATTACTGTACCTCTATAGCCAATGAGACCCCCAGTTACACAGCCAGCCAATGGACTGTTCTTCCAGTCGTGTCTGCCACGATACTAAGAGACAAAAAGGTAAATAGATTGGTCAGAGATTGTAAAATAAAATATTTCTTATCAATGTGTAAGAGCACTGTACCTATGAGTACAGCACAGACAGGCATTATTGATTCTTATATAAAATATATATAATATAAATATATAATATAATATAAAATAATCAAGTCAGACTTATATCTGCCTCCCACAGCACAAAACTGGTCACGACCCGACTCAACCACCATAACCTAATTTTCCAATAGTGGTGAAGACCTTTGGCCTTTCTTTGTTTGTTAAGAAACGCACAGTATATTATGATTTAGTTATGTTATTAATACAGAGAGTCCTAAAGTTTATCTTCAGTTTACCCCAGTTTTCTAGTTGACATCTTAACTTTTGTATGGAACAAAAATTGTGATGGGTGTTACAGTGTTAGACTTTTAGTGCTAGTAATTCTCATAGCTCGATAGTGTAAACCCAAGAAAAGACATACTTAGCTTTCAGAATTATATTTAAGTTACAATTTTATGATTTTAATGAGTAGTATCTACTTTATATGATCTGTTAAAACAGCTACAAAGAAAATCATAAAAGAGAAAGGAATTCAACTTGTTATCATTTCAATGTCTAAATATATCATTGTTTGAATTTTCAAAACTTGAGGTGGGGGGGGGGTGGTGCTGGTGGTGAGAGGGAGGGGGATATACATTTTGCTCTCATGAGAACATTGACAAATTGGTATCGATAATTAAACTTCAGTTAGTTTAACACAGAAAAACCCAGATTACTGTACTTCAATGCATAGTTATTACTAGTTTTCAAGTCTTGTGTCCACTATTTATGGAATTGCCTTTGTTGGTTGGAAGGTTCATGGGTTCTGAAGTGTCCTCATGATAGTTCAATAGTTCCATCAAAAGTATTTTTGCTCTATCTCATCATATTTAATTACCGCATTGCAGAACTGGCACGCACATAATACTTTCAGGCATTTCTCTTTCCTTTGTTCAGGAATTCTTGTCTGTCATTTTTTTATTTTTCGTTTTTTATTTTTTAGAGCAATCCTTGCAATGCCATCTTTGGTCTTTATTCTTTATTAGGAGTGTTAGCTCAGTGGTTAACGCCTTTCGATCATAAGGTCCAGAGTTCGAGTCACTCCAAGATTGATGATATGTCGTCCAGTTACAGAGTTGTTGACAATTGACAATTCATAATCATGGACGTTAAATCTGAATCTAAGAGACTGACTTCGGTCAGCTTGCGGCTTTTGATAAGCCAATGATGGCTTCTTTGCGAGTTCCTGCTTGCAGGAGGATCTAAATATATATACAATACAATATGATCACGTTTGCAAGATTTTTTAATACATGTTGTACAGTACATGGTGGTTTCATTTTATCTCCTACTTGACTAGGGAAGTCAATGAATCCTTACGTACTCTTTAAAACTTACCGACTCTATCACACATTCTGTGCCAGCAAACATAGCACCGATAACAGCAAAATTCTTGGCATGGAACAAGCTCCTCTTTCCCATATCTTTGAGGACATCCCTTGCTCTCTGTTTAGCAGCTTGGTCAGGATCCACTGGGTCAACACTAGCAGCAAACAGCCCAATTAGAGCACCAAGACCAAATCCTAGAGAGAATAAGTACAGTAAAGTTTGGTGGTTGGCATTTGCTCCATTAAAGGGTGTGAAGACTCGCGCAAAAAGAAAGGTATAATGCCGGTAATTTGACCTAGTTTCGAATGAGGTGTAACAGAAGTATGAAACACCACCATCGATCCCAGAAAATACACACACAGCTTGCTACCGTCGGTAATTTGACACTAGTGTACAGTCAGTACATACAGCTCTGCGGTCGATACCCACAGCACAGTATACAGTACAAACAATACAGCGATGGACATCTCAGGTCCAGCTAAAGATAACAATTAAGGTATCACGTTTCATTACTGTCTGCATTTTGTAGCGACACGAACAAAACGTCACTTGCATGCAACAGAAAGTAAACTTTTTCATTTGGCCGCATGTGGTTTGGGGCGAGTCTTCAATGCCTTTAACTAAATACTACTGTATATATTATTTAAACTGCAAATTAGCTAGTCTAGGCACACAATGTTTCTCTGTTTTCTACAGTAACTAGCAAAACTACATACTGTACATGTACAGTACCAAACTGTCAATTTAATTCAAGTTGTTGCACTGGGTTGCTATTGAAGTGCAATCATAATTTTTTCATCTTGTACTCTAGGTATCCATCTCATTTTGGTGGACTTTTTACACAGTTTCAAAGGTTAACCTTTGAAACATCACGATGACACAGGTTTGTAATACTACAAAGAAAATTCAGAAAGATATACAGTATGCCTGTAACTAAATGCCCAATGAATGCCTGTAAAATCCATTTTTGCATGACTAACCTATTATAAATTCTGTCCAAATCTTCTTTATTAAAAGTTAGCTACTGAACAGAAGCCATTTCAATGAAAACAGTATTTTCCTTTGTGAGGAATGAGTGTTAAAATGCATATATATATGTATTTTTAATATCAAATTTCCAACAATGTAGCTTACTAAACATCATAATAATGTTCTACAAATATCTTAGCTAGAAAATTTAACAGAACAATTAGCTTGAAATGTTTCCTTTTGATACTGTAATTGGTATAGCAATATCTAAGGTTTTTTTTGGTTTAAGGTTTTTTTGTGTGTCAAAACAGCACAATTACGTTTTCTATAATTGAAACGGTTAGGCCTAGATGTGTACAATGTGTATGGGTGTGTATTGAGCAGATGCCAGATAGTAAAACTGTGTGCTTCTAGACACAGTAGACTATTTCATAATACTGGCATCCAAAAGATGGCTTGGCCTACTTTAGATCAGAGAAAGAAGATTATTTTGGTTATATTATTGCTGTGGGATAATTGATCATCAGAGGTTGAATATAAAGTGTAATACATACATACATTTCCCCCTTCTGCGTGTTTATTTACTGGATGTTTCGCTCTAGCCATTCAGGTACATAAGGCCTAACTGATACTTAGAGATAGTACTAAGGTCTAGCATAGCCTAGGGTACATTATTCACAGACCTAGCACACCACTGATCCCGGACTTGAACACACAACTTTCCATAGCCCTCTCTACAGTAAGTTGTTCCGGAGACTGTTGGACTTGTGGCATGCCAATATCCATTTTTCCTTCATGGAAAGCCTTTTTATTGGGCCCAATCAATGAATCAATCATGTCGGCTAGATTTAAAATGTCTTGCTTGTTTTCAACTTGTACTGGGTTGCCTGAAACATTGTCAGGATTCGGTGCACTCCCTTCCATGGACGCGGCCATTTTTAATCTTACAGTATTACGCAAATGATGGCGCTAGTTATCTATTTAATAAATACCTGAGATTACCTCATCGTCGCTTTGCGAATACCTTTACGTTTATCCATTGCGTATTGCGGAACATTTTTTCAAGTCATTCGTGGTCTTAGGTGCATGATAAGAAGAGAGGAAGAAGCATGGGGTAAATGGGGGTTATTGGCAGTCCAGTATTGCTCGTCTGAAAGAGGTCGCGGGCTTTAAACCTTGAGCTTTCTAATAAAAGCGCTATCGGTCGGTCAAGTGTAGATCTAACTGAATGCTTTCATTCAAATTCATGTACCAGTATGTGTTGAAAATATGCACCTTCAGGGTCTGTTTATATACATTTGCATCTGTAGCGGATTGTATCTATCAGTCTACGTGTGCTTCATGTATACGCTAAATGGCAGGGTCGAATAATGACTAGCTGTGAACCACTAACGTAAACCACAGGGCCTGTCTCCAGCATTTTGTGTGTTAGAAGAAAAAAGTAGTGATGCATAGGTCTGTGTATCAGTGCCTTAATTGATGCTTGATACTTTGACGTTCCTACTGAAAGTGTACGGTATGATCAAAATGATTTTGTAATGCACCGAAGCAACCGTAAATTGATGACTTCTATGAATAATTCTTATAGAAGGCGCTAAGCTACTTCACTTGTTACTAAAGTGAAACCTTACTGCAATTTGTTGGCCGTATTAGGAATATGTATTTTGTTGTGGATAGCAGTTGTGAGGTGCAAATTAATTGGGAAGTTCCGGTATGTAACTCTCCATCCATGTTTTTCTACACGTATATATCTTGATAGAAAACTAGTTCCCTGCCATTAAATCCACATCCAACTCATGTCTGATTTATGTTTTATCCTACTGTTTCGGTAGTTCTTTATCTCTATACTATACGCAAGAGGTGGAGGGAGAGAGAAAAACATCGTTTCGCTGGCTATCTTTTGAACTAGAAATGCAACAAAGCAGTTTCACGAAACAAATAGCCAAGTCAAATGAATACCCGCGCGAATACGCGCAAGTTGGCTTCGTCATTAACTTTTACGATCGCTCGCGCTGAAATCATATTGTCAAAAACTTTCGTCTGAATACGCGCGCGTTTACCTGCTTCATGTTTTTGTGTGTAAGACGTATTTGAGTCATCAGTCTACAGCCTTCTGCGCTATACAGAATCTTTGCGTCATGCACTTGGCGTTTTCAAGACTAATCATAATTTGAAAAGTGTTGAGTATGACCTCACGCGACGCGACCCAGAGTTTAATGTTTTTTTTATATCGTGCAGACATTTTGTGCCATGTTGCTATGGCATACGCATTTTTATTGACGCCTAACATAGCGCTTGTGATGAGATCACAAACGTTACAACATAATTGGAGTACTATGCTGAAATAAACAAAGAAGAAGCTATATATCCTGCATGCACAGTGCATAAAGGATGTACGTGCGCGCAATAGAACGATGTTGTAAACACAACGTGTCAACATATATATATATATAAACGTTGGGTAGGATTGCTACCGGTAGTTTGATCATCCCACGTATACCTATACCAGTATGAAAATGGAACCTGAGGTAAGTCAGAGACAACGGTTAAAGACTACATATATGTTTAAAGCCGAGTATGGGGTGGAGGACGGGGGTGTGGGGGGGGGGGTTGGGGTGGCGTGATCCTAACATGAAAGTTAAACATAATCAAGGTATGAATGCCTACAGCGCCATGGAGAAGGAGTGAGGGGGGGGGGTGTCGTTTGCCGTCTGTTTTATAGTCGTGATTTTCTATCCTCAAATATCACCATAGTGTATACCTGCAAATTCTTTGTATTGGTAAACTACACAGCTGGTGACGAGCAACCAATTTGAACCGTACTTGTTAACTGTAACCTTGGTTTCACCGATAACGTTGTCGCGATTAAAATGGGGCAAAACAGTATCAAAGTTTGACTAAATAATCTATTAAATAATTGTATGAAACCATTACCATGTATAGGCTATATAGGGAAAGTGCAATTTTGGTCATTGTAGTTCTATGGCGCTTTTGACAACAATTGCTTACAATTAGCGCCTTATAAGTTTGGTATTATTACTATGTAGTTAAAACACTTTTTCAAACACAATGTTAGTCTTGAGAGCGATACAGAAAACAGCTTAACTTGCTACAGTGGGGAAAATACCTCATAAGTTCGTATCATGAACACAATTATAAGAATGATTCAGCCATCAATCTGCCGGAATTAAGCAGTCAGTGATCGAACTTCAACGCATGCGTGAAGTTATTGTCTATTTTCCTTGCTTCGAAGCCGCAGCCTGACCCCGACCCCGACCTTGGAAATTTGGCAGTATAACTGCACTTTGTTCCAAAATTAATCAAACCATCGATGAAATGAACTATTAAATGAACTATTTTTCTTGTATCAAATTATCTATTTCAAGGTCAGTAATAAGATATGCAATGCATGTAGCAGGTGGATTGTAGGCGACCGGTGTTTAAAGTTACAAGTGCATGCATGGTTGCCGAAATATTTCGAAAGATTGTACTGCAAGTATATTTTGCTGGTCTACCGAGATTTGTACTGGCACTGTCGTTTACTGTGTTTTGACAATCAAATTGTATCCACGTTTTGAACGGCGCAATGTAAGTTCGAATCATAACGAATATACGGCTAAAATTAAAAAAAAAGGAAAGTGTCGTCAATTATATCTCATTAAGGAAACTGAATTATGTCACTCATACACCGTAATTATAGTTTTAATGCCGAGTGCGGAATATTATAGGGTGACTTTTCCTTCCTACGAGTAGTTTTACTCTTAAAACGAGTTTAAATATAACCAGGGACGGATCGAGGATTTAGGCTATAAAGGAGAGGCTGTGGCATTGAGGTAATCGAAGCCGACACAAATGTATGTGAGATCTGTGCCCTCAATCCCCAGAAAGGCCATTAGGCCTATCTAATATATGCAATCCGATCCTAGTCATTCTGGCTAGATGTGATGAAACCATTGATTAAACACCTATAGTTCAAAGACAGAGCTGTACCATGTATAAGCAAAGTTCGGATACTCGGTAATACCGTTACTTTTTAGGAGAATATATATATATATACACACACATATATATATATATATACATATACATATATATATATATATATATATATATATATATATATATATATATATATATATATATATATATATATATATATATATATATATATATATATATATATATATATATATATCAGGAGAAAGGGTTTGTGTATTCGCATTTGCATGAAATGAAGATTGCAACTGGCAGGCAAAGTGTGATTGTTCGTCTCGTCCTGGCGTAACAGATCAACATTTCCAATGGGAATTCAATTCTTCAGGGAATTCAATTTCTAGACGTCTAACTCTCTAATACAGAGTGCATGACTTTTCATGAGTCAAATATGACTCAAACTAAATTAACGTGAAATTAATAGGTCCCAATTCATAATGCACCATGTGCTGGCAGTTCATTTTTATTGTCATAATTATTATTATTATTATATTGCATTGCAAACTTTCACATCTTTAGAACCGGCCTAACAAAACGTCAATTATTATCGGCGAAGAAGCTAACCATGGATCCCGTAGACCTGAAGCAAAGCCAGAAGTCATTCCGCCAGAACCGCTTCTTCCCGCATCGATCACCTCTCCATATGTTCGACCTAAGTTACACACGAGAAAGGTAAGTTAAACACTAATTTGGTACTTAATTAGGTAAATAGAAACCGGGATGCTTTACAGAAAACAATGGTGTAACATCTGATCACCTTTTGCAATGGATAAGAAATGTTTCTCGTTTGAAACACTGAACAGCAACAACGATTTGGACGTTGATGAAAAGATCAGTCCAAGGTACCCAAATTCTAAATTTAATTTAAAGCAGTATGTGTGGCAGAGAAGAATAACATGGAAGGGGGAGGTATAATCCCAATATGTTTGCTCAGTTTGCAGTCAAATCAATGTACGGTTCCTTTGTGAGTAAGTAATTAACGTTACTAAAATGCCATATAACCGTTCCCTGGAAAGCGTACATGACGAATGTTGAGACGTAACGTGCAATTCATAGCTTCTTTTTAATTCTCAGCGCGATGAGCTGACAGAATGGATAGTAACCGCAGTTTCTTTCTTAAATTACGAATTAGAATTTAATGAGGTCAACGGAGGTCAGTGAGAGGAGTGATTTAAAATGCATACACTCACTTCTATATCACGAATCGACTGATCTCATTTCAACTTAGTGTTTATCTTTGTTTGCTTGCTCTACTGATGACCAGCAGTTATACTTAGTAATACATGTGAGCTGGAGAAAATATGTCCTTAAGCAATGCATTCAATCTGTGCTATTTACTCATAGACATAGCTGTCGGTATAACCGCATCTAAGCAGCTTGTAGAAGTGATCATTTGCTTCTTATTTAATTAACATCTGCCAAATCATTCCCTTTGCCACATTTTAGGCTTCAACAGCTGGTAAACCTAGATCGTGGAAAAACACGGGAGACGTTAAGAAAGCTGAAGATATCATTAAACACGAAAGACAAGGAAATAAATCTGTTACATGTTCCGATCGTCGAAAAGGTTTCCATATTCATCGGTCTGGAGAAGTCGGCACTAGAAAGTCGCGCCATCATGATTGCCTGAAACCTAAGGAGATATTACCTCCATTGCAACGTTTCGCAATTTTAGAACGCTCGGCACTATGTAAAGTAGACAGCAAGAAACATGTTGGACCAGTTGCACGACGAAGTGGAGGAGACCAACGACATGAATCTAGATCATTTGCCGTCGATACGAGTAAAATTTCAGAAAGAATCATTTCAGGTTGTCGGAAATTTCAAGATTCATCAAAGGAAACAAGAAATGTTAAAGTATCGATAAGCTACCCGCCATCAGAAGTGAAAACAAGTAAAAAGGTTGAAGCTTTTAGGTTAAGGCCGCTTTCTTTCAAAGTTACATCAACAGCTAAAGGAATTTCAACGTGGCTTTCTACGAAAAGTGGGACACATCTTGAAAGTAAATCCAATCATCTCGGTAACAATGCAGACCGTAGTCAATCTGCCAAAGCAAATCAGCAAAATGTTAGTTCATCGTCGTCTCGCACCAAGCCAGAAATTGAGAAAGATTTTCCCGATAAAGAAAAAAGAGTTCCTTCAATATCGAGTTCAAGTAGTCTTACGTCGAATTGTGAAATTAAAGGAGAAAAGGCTGTTGTTTACAAGAGAGCAAGTCAAAAGAATGATTCCACTGCCACATTACCAGACGATTACGTCGTCCCGTGTCAAGTACTTATTCCCATACCAGGTAATAAAAGTCCATGTTCTACACTGGAAGAGCTTGGTAAACGTAACGCTATTCTGCTAGCCAGTTCCGCAAGAAGACCCAAGTTTTGTAGTTACCTGGTGGATTCACTGCTTCAGGAGTCCGAATCAAAATCTGACTCTAGTTCTCAAAAATCCACGGGCCTCGGTAATCCGGTACTTCAAGAGCACCAAGACATTGGATGGGTTGACGAAGCAACCCTATCTCAAGTTACTGGGAAAAGAACCGTAATGGACAAACCTGGTGCGACATCTAACGGTGCTTTACGAGAGGAACAAGGCGTTCACCCCGTCGATGCTCTTGAAATGGCTGATAGAGAAACAATAAATGCTGCACAGTCGGTAGCTTCAGGAAATGTTCCGGTTGAAATGACAAAGGAAGCAGAAAGTTCGAAAGATCCTGTAGATCAAACCTTGGGTTCAGTGATTCGTTCGGTTGCGATTGCAATTAAAGGAGGAATTTCAAAAGAGGGTGAAAACCTGGAAGAGCTTTCAGAAGCAAGCTTTAGTCTTCATGAAAAGACCTCTTTGGAAACTAATTGCATGCAGAAGGAACAAAACAGATGTTACCAATGTCCCCGTGGTGTTGAGGATTATGATGTAGTTGATGAAGACTGTCATGACACCGATACGATAGATTCTTATTTGCGTCTTTCATTCCAAGATGGAGAAACGGTCAAGATTCATGATAAGTCGGTTGATAAATCAGTGGATATACCACAATCTGCTGACCATCCGAACAAAGGCACTGAATCATCTAACCCTGCTGAAGAGTCGTTTGTCCTTTCATCGAGTAACTGTTTCGTGAGAGATTTATCCGCAATCAGCACCGACCATGACAAAGTTGATAACAGAGCGCTCAACGGAAGTCTGTATGAAGAGGGTTACCTCTCAGCAACCAAAGACGATCTCCTTGTAAGTAAGAACTCCCAATTTGATGATCTTAAGCTTACAGATACTGAAGTAAGCAACACTGATAAAAATTCTTTATCCCTTATCAGTAGTCCCTGTAAAGTTTGTAATGATGTCCCTGGAATAACCACCGAAATTAATTACCTTTTTAACAGAGGACGTAACGATCAAAATGTGCAGGGAGAGGACATTCTTTCTGCTAACAATGAAGAAAGACCTGCCTGCAAAGAGATCTCTCGATCTGTTGAACTTACACTCAACGGCACTGATGCTTCTAAGTTTGATAACTATTCGTTAGAACTTTCTTCTGTGTCAGACGAAGTTTCTGGAACTACCTCAGAACGCATTAAGGTTGATAACGGAGTGCAAATGTATAGTATTCCAAAGGGCGATATATTTCCTACAGTTAATAAAGAAGACCAACATACTTTGGATGATAAGAGATCTGCAAACAATGTTCAGGATGGAAACAGGGGACCTATTGACTTAAGCAAAGTGGGGTCTACTAAAAATGAACTTAAATGTGGAACTAAGGAGATCGTTGACAAAGTCATTCGAGAGGAACACAATATCGGGTCCGAAGATGATCATGATAACTCAGCGTTGAAATGTGTCAATGATAAAGAAGAAAGTAGAAGGCCAGATAAAGATTCTCACAACAGCATAGAAATGAAAAAGAAATCTGTAAACAGAGAAAATCTGGCAAAGGAAATCGACTTACATGCACATGACGGAACAGAGGACTCGTTGGCCGTAAAAGAGAAACCTTTTACACAGGACGTACATGATAACAATACGCAGACTGGCCAGATGTACCGAGAAGAGAAAGGAAAGATTGACGAAGAAGACATTGACTGCGGAGAGAAAGTGAAAGAAGTCTACAAAAGGGATAACTCTTTGGCCTGTACCAAGAAAGAAAATGATAGCGTGTCATTTCGGGACGAGCGCAAAACCAGTAACGAATCACGGCATCAATCTCAATGGCCCACCAAAAGTTCTGTCAACGGTGATCCCAATACCAGCATTAAAGATGTATCAACACTAAACCAACATAATCCCTTAGTGATGGTCAAGAAAGCGACAACTTCACTTATCACACGTGAAGTACCCGAGAAGGAAGTGCAAAGTAACCATGGCTTTCATAGGGATTTAACCAATGATGATACAAGTCAGGAAGATTTAGGAGGTGAAGATGATTCGAAACAAATTATTTTCTCGCACAGCAAAGTGGAACATGAAAGTCCCGTAAGGCTGCCAGTTATCCAAGAGGAAACCATCTCTAGGTCATCACATGTAGAGAACAAGAGTACAACAGGATCCGTGAACTGTTTCCGGAATGATAGTACTAATGATGTCTATACGGAATCGATGGCCGTGGACCATTCTCGGGGAAATGTCGTAAACCTGCATCAACTTAGGGACGGGTGTGAGTTTGGAACGCCAGGACGAAATGTATCTGTCGAAGCATTCGATCGAGCTTACCAGAATGTTTGTGTGGCTAAAATGATGGGTCATTTGATTCATAAGAAGGCAGTATCTATAATTGATCGCCTGTATTTGAGCATGGAAAATGTTGCTTATTCGGGAAACATGACGGATGAATTTTACATCACATTCTTGAATTCTGTTGAAGCACAAAATCTCGAACAAGAGACAGAGCATTTCGTCGAAGGTTTAAATAAAGTTTTCCTTAATCTTCACCGTATATGGACGGCCGAGGATGCGTTCATTCAATCCTGTGAGGATATGGTACATGAAACAGTGCCTTCTATGACAGGAAAAGAATACGGAGGTGATGATGACGTCGCAAAAACCGAGGCTGACGTTAACGTTAAAGGAATAGGGCCGTGATTATTTTAAGACGTGCCTTTAAGACACTTCTGTCAACGCTACCGAACTTGACTACAAGAGAGACGACTTCGTGCCATGAAAACAAATAAGCCTTTCAACGTGAACAAAGAATAACAAGCGATTAATAACATGTTGTCCAAGGTGAGCATTTAGAATTTAAAACATTAACAAATAATCATTGAAAAGTCACACAAGTCATGTGGTTATGAACAAACTTTTAAAAGGGTGATATTTATTAAAACAAGATTTATTGCTGTATTTCTCGCTATGATTCTACAAAACGAGCAATATATTGAATCTATTGAAGTTCGAATTGGACTAATGATGTTTGGTTTGAATGATTTTAATGTCGAACGGAAAGATATATGCAACTAAGAGTTACTATAACTGTTATTATTGTATAATTGAGATTACTATAATTGTTACATGAAAATCTAAGTAAGCGATTTAAATTGCGATAGATAAGAAACTTTCTTTTCTTAAGGTGTAAGTTAAGTCATTATATTCCATTCCATTATAAATATAAGATACATTACAAGTTACATATTTATGAAGTATTAATAGTAAATGGACATTACGCATGTTCCATAAAGAGAAAGAGCGATACTGAGAAAATCATACAACATTATCTTGTGTGCGTTTCAGATCATATCAAAACTCTATATGTAAAACAGAATCGTGGGTTATTATGATTTTGTGTAATTTCTTCAATTTGACATTTGTTGAACTGATTTGACTATTAGTATAATTTCTCTCGCGATATCAGATAATTTGCTGCTTAACGTGTAATGCATAGGTTTGAACTCTGCAGCACTGTTCCGTTTCAATCATCCAGGAAAACGTACAGAGAAGATTGAGACTACATGCCCTATGTATAATAATGACAGAAGAATAAAGAAGAATGTTTTCACATTCACATTAGGGCAAAGTGATAGTGAAAGACACCGAATTCACCTTTCTTTGATAATTTAATACAGAGAAGAATTTTAAAGACTATTTGTCATACAACAGATTTATTTCCTCGCTAGTATCATACTTCAGCTGTTCATCATTTTGGCGACGTTCGTCTCCGGCCTTTGTTTGTGATGTCATATAATTCTTCATCAACGCTATCCCGACGTTTGCCATAAGTATCAACAAGGATCCACTGGCAGAAAAGAAATCTGGTGACATTTTAAGAAATGCAAATTGAAATAAAAAAGTAACGGGAATACTTGAAGTGACGACCATGGTAACATGAACTGCTTTTTCCGTTTTTAAGGCGTTGGTAAAACCAATCTGAACCAAAAAATTGAGAAAACCAGTGGCAAATAACAACAGGCGAACTAATCCACAAGATGGAATCGATAAAGATGGGAACGTGAATGTCAGCACAGACATTGATACGGCGAATACTAGGCCATAAAATGTTTGAATTGTCAGTGAATGTACGTTTCTTTTTAATAATAGTCCAGATAAGGTGAAACTAACAGCTGAAGTTACACCGCAGGCAAGACCGATTAAAACTCCAAACATCCGGTACAATAACAAATTAGTGTTAATATCAGAGTCAAAGACATGAATAAATAGCTGTGGCTTCGATATAAAAACGACTCCGGTAAGACTAACAATCGAAAGGAAGAAATCCGGGTAAGTGTAAGGCTCTTTTAGGAGGACTAAGGCGATGAATCCTGTGAAGATCGGCATTGTGTTGTACAGGGCGACGGCACTGCCAACATCAATGTAAGTCATGGAATATATGAGACATATGGTACAGATGGTTGAGAAAACAGAACGAGTTACCAATAATTTCCATTCATTACGTGTGTCCTCTTTCAGACGATGGAATTCTTTCTTGCACATAAAGTACAGGACTGTGCAAGAACAGAAAGTCAGAGATCTCACCCACAGAGCTTCTAAAGGATTTACACTCTCCATGACAAATCTCATGGAAACATCCATACATGCAACAAGAACGGCACTACTGAAGGCATAAAGAAGACCCTTTATCGCACAAATTACATTAAAGCAATGTTGGAACATCGTGGTCAACGGCGTATTGAAGTTGAAACGCTGCTGGGTTGTCTGCTTACAAGTTAGTATGTAGTATAGGCTGCTTCCTATCTTTGTAGCACACAGAAATACGATTTTTCATAGACACCATACCGTATCAGCAACTACGGAAGCCTTATACAGCCATACGCCCATACGCAAAGCGATATGTATCTCCAGTTGAAATTTAAGTTAAACCCGGGTACAACCGTTCCTCATAAATGAAAACCAAGCAGCTCAATATGCATACTGCATCAAGTTTTTTGTGGCGCCCTCACTTTCCTTTGGCTTCGTGGAGTTTGCACTACTCTTATTCTAGTTTAATCAATGTACGCTGCCGCGCTCGGTGATGAGGATGGGGGTGAGGGGGCGGTGCCGACCTTAGGGTGATATATATTCTTCTCTGGTCGGCCATACCAAACAACACGTCATCTCCATTGTCAAGACGAGACTAACGTGTATAGTAACTGTTTTAGTTGTACTGGAATTTAGGTTTACTGGCATAATGAAATGAAAAAACGGACAACATATACACAAATAATATATGGATTGAAACCTAAATTACATCGAAGAATGGGACACTTAAGTTGATTTTGTATGACTGAGTAGCATATCAATGGCTGAGTGAGAAGAGCCCAAGAGTATAAATTCAGTTCTTCAGCGTTCATTTTCCAATTTTAGTTCATCCAGTCCGGAATACACCCTGCAGGACTTCTTCAGGCACCTTTCCGTAATAGGGGGGGGGGGGGAACTTTGGTGATGAGCAGCAATTGCCGTTCTGTAAGAAATGAAAGCGACTTTACAAGGTCAACAAAATGCATCATTGTATTCTTGTTCAAGCAATGCTCTTTATGAGGATTGACCTAAGGCTTGTTTGAAGAAGCATCTCTAACCCTTTTCCTGTATTTCTTACTAAACCGTTGTTAATATGCAAAATTATGCCTGTTCCTAGAACGACTGAAATGCTGCAATTTGATCATGAGATATTCTGTCCCTTTTCATATCCAATACTACACTCCTTAGTAATTTAAACACGAAATAAACGGGGGCAAAACTTTAAGATGTAAGTGCAAAAAGGTGATCAAAACCTCATATACGAGATGTTCCCTTTGCTCTTGTTAAGGGAATTGTTACCATCCTTGCAGTAAATCTCACTATTTGCGTATTTTTTACTTATATTATTCTACCTGTAAAAATGCCATTTGTATTGTTGTAAAAAACTATGACTAAATTTGAAAGCGTTTTTTTTTCTTCTTTTCATCTTTTTGAAATGTGGTCATGTTAAAACCACCTCAACAATAACAAAAGTTAACCGAGCTGAGTAATTTGTAGAACCAGATAAACGAACAAAATAAAACGAAACAGTTGATGAAAGTCATAGTAATGTGTATTCAAACGTTTTCGAAGATTTCACATCTTCCTCGTCAGGAAATAGATAATAATATAATCTCTTATGTATAGTGAGTGCATGCGAAAGTTGTAGTATTAATGATGACTATGTATGTACAAAGATATAGGAGGTTCTAAAATAAGTTGAGTATAAATGACATACATAGTCATCATTAATACTACAACTTTCGCATGCACTATACATAAGAGATTATATTATCTATTTCCTGACGAGGAAGATGTGAAATCTTCGAAAACGTTTGAATATACATTACTATGACTTTCATCAACTGTTTCGTTTTATTTTGTTCGTTTATCTGGTTCTACAAATGTAAAACTCTTCCTAAATTTTACGAGCTGAGTAATCCTATTGCAAATAAGTGACTTGACTTGCCAACCAAGATGAAGAAAATAAGAAAAATTAAAAGTAGAAATAACAGCAGAAGTATTACAGTTTCACATCACTGAAATTAATTCACATGAGTTTATTACAAATACGCAAAAAATAATCAGAAAGTTTTCCTATTTTGAAGCAATACAAAAAAAGAGACAAGAAAAGAAATGAAAACAACAGAAAAGCAAATAGCTCTAACATAAATTTAATTTTTTTCCTTCTTCAAATGCTTCCAATAGTATCGCTGATATCAACTTTTTCTTGGTAACCATCTTATTAACACGATAGTCAATCATGCTTATGAGAATGCTGCATATTGTGAACTCGACTCTGCCATCTTTTGATTATAAGTTTATTTCTCTCTCTCCGCCAGAATTATTGCTTTTTTTTGGAGGACTTCACCACAAGTTGGTGACTCTATTTAGACTACTTAACACATAGATGAGGTACAGACAGTTTTACATGACTTCGAAACAATGAAATTAATCTGTATTTGTCAGATGATACACATTATAACAACCCTTAAAGTGCCTAAATGTTTCTTACCATGGTTAAACATGTATACAAGGACTTTCCCTTGTGAGCCCACACAGGAAAAAATACAGCCTAACAAACAGTATATGGAAATGTGGTTCTCCCTTCCGTTACCATCCTTCCGTTACCGATATGGTAACGGAAGGACATGTTTCATTTAATCATAATAAGAAAATAAAGAAGACCATATATATGTCAATAATTAGTTCATGTTGTAGGCCTACCTAAACTTGCTTTAAATCAATAGTTTCATTTTAATCATATTGCAACTTTGCTGAAAAAATAGAAAAAAACACACACAATTTTTGGTAACGGAAAGACATTTCAAGTAGCCTAAATATGGGAGGTCATTGATGCGGAACAAATGATTAACAGCCGAAATATCAAAAAATCAATTTTTCATGAACTGTACTTTCCCATGGTAGTGATTAATATCATTTGTATATTAGTTAACAAGTACCAATATTGACAAGTTTTTCACCCACTTCTTACAACTTTTGACGGACTTTGGAGAACTTCACCACAAATTGGTGACTCTATTTAGACTACGTTACACATAGATGTGGTACAGACACTTTTACATGACTTTGCAACAATGAAATTAAGGCCAATCAAGGTCAACTGTTTGCCATTAGAAAAATTAAGGATAAACAATTGGAAAACTTTCTGACATTAAACAGCTAATACCTCTTACATTTAAGAAGCTAAGCGGTTAAAAACACAAATCTCGTAACCATATTCAAGGGATCCATAGCCAGTTGCAACCATTTTCTAATGGTAATAAATGTAAATGTTAATCGAAAAACAAGGTGGGAGAGAGATTTTAATTAGGTGTTAAACACTGCTAATGTTCATAACTTGCATAGACGACAATCCAATTCAAAATACCACGTTCAAGATCTGGTTTGTTAAGAAGAAAATAGTGTATCAATGTTGTTGTATCTATACGGACTGCATACGACTTTTACAATAACGTTATTTATATGCTATCAATTCCGTTATTAACCGACATATATCTGGAATAAGTATTTAGTATTTATTTCAAGCAATGTGTAGTATTTAGCTCAATCCATTGAAAACTAAGTAAAGGTTCATAAATTGTCAGCAAAAAACCCAAAAAAACTCGCAACCATATTTTTTTTTACCACTGCTCTAGCTCAAGTTGAATAAAAACTTTCATCAATAAATCAAATCACCTTTAATAGCCATTAAATAATGTACACAAAAATTTGAATTTAGTTCCATAACTTGCCTGTCTTGCCATGAGATGTTTGAGAAAAAAATAAGAAATATTATTTTTATGACCTTAACCAATTTAGTAAAACATAATGTTGTACACTTTACTGATTAGTCACATTACCCATCGATATCATCTTTCATATAGAAATTAAATATCTTTAACAAACCTTATTTAAACATGAAACAGTCAATGAATTCCTCAGAGTTTTGATATTCAGTGGAGTTATTATCGTTACTAAGGCACCTTTCTTTCTGTATTGAGGCACTAATTTCCCCCCAGTTGGCTGTATAAATTAGGGAGTACTGCCAGGTGCATTCAAAGCAAATACTAACGGCACAGATGTTTGTGACCATAGTCATATGCCATTTTATGTCATTTTACAAGTTTAATATTAAAAAACAAAAGCAAATCGACTAAAATGGATTCATTTCATCGAACGGATAATCAGTTGAACACAACGGTCAACCCTGAGCAATGTCAAAGAAGTTCGAAGGAAACGGTCAACTCTGTGAATACTTATATTGTAAGAAACCTTTAATAGTCTATTACACTACAGTTAACCATGATTATTGATCATTGTGTTTACCTGATGATCTGGCGATTCACAATGTATTACATCAACGTCCCAAAATTGATGTGAACTTGAAATGCAATCCAACATCTAGTCATAGATCATTCTGAGGAAACCACGGCAATTCAGTTTGGAAGTGAGTAAATGACCCCCCAATCCTTATAAGCACTAAACGTACAGTATATACAACAGCAAGTCTCAAAATATTTCAATAAAAAAACAAGTCCTTCGCATAAATATGCACAACTTTCCCTACAAGCTATATGCGCATAATAAGATTATTCACTTCATATAGAATATAAAGGTACCTGCAACAAAAGGAAAGACATCTCTCTGATAGGAATACTATAGGGGTTTCTCAATGAGCTTACAAAAAGGATCCTGATTCTAAGTTTGTTGGAAAAAAAGAAGAAAATACAGACCTAACAGAGTTTGTATTTCGGACAGAGTTCTTGCTTAAATATGCATATTACAGTTATTACTCCAGACCTCACTGTGCATAAAAGAAGAATACTCGCTATGCATGTGCAGAGTCCGCATTTAATTTGAATAATCAAAACAAAGACCATGGCCGACGCAAGACAGATAGCTTCAAGCTGGGGCATGAATACATAAACAATATTTAAGAAAAAAAAAGAATCCAAAATGAATATTTGTATTAATCAAACGCATATGCTTCTGTTCGAACTTTTTAATAATTGCAGGCTTAACATATGAAGAAAATATATATGGAAGTATACTGGAGGTACTTGAAGTAGTTATAAAAAAAAAGGTCTCAGGAATTACAGACAGTTTCTTAAAAGACCAAACATATCACTAGACCAAACATATCTTTCTTCCATCAATTTGTCATCAATTACATCATTCAAAAATTGGCGGCAATCGCATATGTCGGCTATTTCAGAAAGTCTAACTTGCATATTAATTACTATGATTTTGAAACTTGCATGAAATCATATTGCCAAACCTTGCAAATAACTCACTCACATTTCTTAAAACAATAATTTGTAAATAAGCTCCATCATTTCACCTGCTCTAACAATCAACCCCCACCCCCCAATTTTCGTTCCCAACAGCAAAACAAACTAAACCTTTTTGGTTCAACTGCTTAAGGTTAACTGAGCGGGAGTCTTAAAACCTACACACAAAATTAGAATGTATTCTTAAGAAAGAAGCTGGGCATAAAAACACAAACAACTTGATCCTCTCTCACGCCCCAGTCCCCCCGCCCCAGTACCCTTACATGAAGACTGTAACCATGTTATCATGACAGTGTTGCTGTATGAACAGAGTTTCTCTCTATGGTTACATCAAATACTGTAACATCCCTCTGCCACTTGAATTAATCCTGGTCAAAATATCAAATTCTTTGCGCAAGCTCTCCTTATTGCACACTTGCTGCTGTTGTATAGTAAATGAAGAGATTAATTATTCTATCAATTGTTGAAAAAACTTTCCATTTTTCTATGCAGAAAAAAAAAATCAAAGTGAAATCAAAATACAGCTGTTTGACTTATTTTTCCTCTACAGTATGAATCAGCAAAACTTATTGCCAAAAACAAGGTGGTTCCTTCCTAAAAGCTGAAAAAAAAAGTATTGCAAACTATATAAAAATAAATGAAAGGTGAAAATGTTTCTTAATAATTAAGAAAATTGAACAGCCATTACTAGTCCAAAAAATTACTAGTCCAAAAATAACCAGTCCAAAAATTACCAGTCCAAAAAGTCCAAATGATGATGCCAACAACGTGACTCATTTAATATCATGACAACAAATAGTCAATATTCTGGAAGTCATTCGATTATGAATTTAATATTTTCCATTTTCCGGGGCCAACGTGTGAATCTAATCAGCATCTGTCAAAATGTCTACTGCACCCGTCTCACAACGTTGTGGAAATTAATAGTACCTAAAATGCTGTTTTCCAGTGGCAACGAAGAGGGAATCGTTTCCAAATGCAGCAAGTCCCAAGTCTTAGGGGATAAATATCCTTTATGGGTTCAGCCCGAACCAAGAACAGACAGATAGATCTATTCGGGCCGGCAGTGAGACTTTGCCACTCGTGGTGCTGTCACTCCTACGCAGGAACTAATTTTCAACCTGGAGTTGGCTACCTTAGTAATAGTTAAAGGTAATTTTTGGAACTGCTGTAGGTAAATGGCCATTAAACCAAACACAACTCTATGCAAAGTAGCACTGAGCAGAAATTCACAAGGATATGGACCTTGTTATGTATGATTTAATGAAGAGGAACTATGAAGAGGAACATTGATCAATAAGGTATCAATAAGGTTACCTGTTTCAGGCCCAGGGATGTAGCCAGAAATTTAAAAGGGGGGGGGTGGGAGCAGACTTCTAAAAGGGGTGTTTCTCACAAAGGGAGCATTATTACACTTAAGGGAGCGCCATGATGTACAAAGCCTCCCCCCCCCCAAATGCCTCCCACGTTACAGAAATAAACAATAATAAGTGTATTGTATTACGTAGCAGACAATCTTTCAGGGGAAAGGTTGAGAAGGGTCGCTTAGTTTCCTTCAACGCGGAAAGAGGGCTTTAATAATATTTCCTGCTACGTCCCTGTGTCAGGCCTGCAATCTTGATGCTATGTTTAACGAAATTCCAATTCCCTAGAGAGTAGCATGGTCACCTCCAATTGTGAATCTGTCTGTCTCTTTTCCTTAGACAGCAATATCTTTTTTTTTTCCTAATCAAACGTTGGGTTTCCATCTACACACTTTCAAAATCATCCTTTTTATATGCATGAATACCACCAAAAAAACTCAAGTCAAATGTTCTCCACCAATATTATTACAAAAATCGATACAAAATGAACAATTGTTAAAATTAAAGTTAACTGACACAATACACCGCTTTCAAAAACATGGTATTAGTTTTACACCCTGTCTGTATTTACACACGTCTAACATCTGACCGAGGGGATGAATTTCTCTATGGTACACCTATTGCAGTCAGAACTACTGAAATGAGAAACTGAGAAAAAAAAAGACCCTTTAAGGTAATACGCTTTTTCACAACACAGATTCTCTCTTGTGAAATTCTCGTGTCTTGTCTACAGGTCAACTTAATACCGCTGCTTAAGTTCATACACTTGAAGACTATTGCTATCAATACAGTTCACTCTGCATTTCTATAAACCACTTAAAGTGCGGACACAAAATGCTAATTGAAGGTAATATGTACACATTTTTAAGGAATCAATTTGACAGCAGAAGACGTTAGAGAGATCTGACTGTGTAGTCTGGTCTGGTCTCGTCAATCAGTCTTTGGCTTTGCTGGGAGGAATCTTGGGAGATGGCTTCCTTATATATTTACTCCTCTTGTTTTTTCGTATTTGTAAGATGGAGAATTCCCGCTTGACCCCTTCAAGCAGTAGCATCTGGTTACCTGTACGATGATAACGCAAAGAGGAAAGGTGTACATTGCAGAATTGGAAAAAAAATATTAGGTGTACGTATGTATGTAAAATTAATGGAATATATTTCGTTTATGGTTTGTGTGAGCTCCTTTAATTCCCTTGTAGCCTCCCTGAAGATTTGAGTTCCCAGATTTAATGTATCCCTGGGAAATTGTCCCTGTGTATGCCTACACGCAAATATAAGAAGAAAACGGTGTCAAATTTCCAATCTACCATCCACGTACAAACTTATTCAACCAGTGAGAGTTTCTAACATTTTGACTCACCACTGCTGATCTTAGACCCCATCAAAAACAACATGGACTTTGCACTCCCCTACGGGAAGCTACATGAGAAATACCACTTTTCCATCGTTGACCTGTCTTGGTTTACAAGCTAACAGGCAGCATACACACACACCAACTGTTTGCATAAATTGCTTGCCTACCTAGAGCAAGTCACATACACACACCAACTGTTTGCATAGATTGCTTGCCTGCCTAGAACAAGTCACATGCACACACCACCAGTTTGCATAGATTGCTTGCCTACCTAGAACAAGTCACATACACACACCAACTGTTTGCATAGATTGCTTGCCTACCTAGAACAAGTCACATACACACACCAACTGTTTGCATAGATTTCTTGCTTGCCTAGAAAAAGTCACACACAACACACCACCAGTTTGCATAGATTGCTTGCCTGCCTAGAACAAGTCACAAACACACACCACCTGCTTGCATAGATTGCTTGCCCGCCTAGGACAAGTCACATGCACACACCACCTGTTTGCATAGATTGCTTGCCTACCTAGAACAAGTCACATGCACACACCACCTGTTTGCATAGATTGCTTGCCTGCCTAGAACAAGTCACAAACACACACCACCTGCTTGCATAGATTGCTTGCCCGCCTAGGACAAGTCACATGCACACACCAACTGTTTGCATAGATTGCTTGCCCGCCTAGAACAAGTTACATGCACACACCACCTGTTTGCATAGATTGCTTGCCTACCTAGGACAAGTCACAAACACACACCAACTGTTTGCATAGATTGCTTGCCTGCCTGCCTAGGACAAGTCACAAACACACACCACCAGTTTGCATAAATTGCTTGCCTACCTAGAGCAAGTCACATACACACACCACCTGTTTGCATAGATTGCTTGCCTGCCTGCCTAGGACAAGTCACAAACACACACCACCAGTTTGCATAAATTGCTTGCCTACCTAGAGCAAGTCACATACACACACCACCTGTTTGCATAGATTTCTTGCCCGCCTAGAACAAGTCACACACACACACCACCGATTGCATAGATTGCTTGCCTACCAAGAACAAGTCACATATACACACCAACTGTTTGCATAGATTGCTTGCCTACCTAGAACAAGTCACACACACACCACCTGTTTGCATAGATTTCTTGCTTGCCTAGAACAAGTCACATACACACACCACCTGTTTGCATAGATTGCTTGCCTGCCTAGAACAAGCCACCTAATCGTACAAGAGATTTGGAAACGCTAGTATATCGTCTCGCCTCATCTAGCCTCAGTCCCCTCAGGCAAGTAATTTATTACTACAAATCTTTTGGTGACTGCAGAGAGTAAAATTGCTATTTTATAAAGAAGACAAAGAGCCAGAAAACACCCCACTTACTTTGATCAAGAAGAGGCCCGACGTCGTGTTCGGGTTTTTGTAAGCATAGACAGCCCAGCCAGCTAGTACCACGACCAGTATGATGAGAAACAGGAAGAAGAGCACGGCGGGAGCGTGTGATGAGGATGTGGTACTTCCAGCCCCAGCCTTGTCACCATCCTCTGCGGAGGAATGGAGAGACAAAAGAAACCTTTAACAACGAGAGTGAGTGATGATAACTGAAGACAGTCAAGTCTTTGTCTCGGTGATGACTATACTTAAATGGACAGATACATTGCGATAATTCCATCATCAGTAAATATCTCCTAGATGTTACTCACAGTGCTTACAATACTAAACAATTTGCAATTTCCTTTTTTTCCAGGAATTTCTGGCCCTCTTATAACATTGCAATGTGTTAAACAATTAAATTATCGAACTGGTGAGGGAAAATTGAATCGAGAATTTGGCAGTCTTAAACCGTTGTGTTTGAGGAATTTGAGTACAACCTCAAATTTTGCAGGGCATACATGGTACATGTCAACAATTGCGAATAGATCGACGGGGTACTGTTTGGCCAACTTCCTCTCTTTAGCAATGTAATTGACTCTCAACAGAGAAACAATTTCAACTAGGGCCGGCACAAGCTAATGCAAGTTAAGTGCATCTCAATGATACCAGTAGTATCCTTCACGTAACTAGAATTTAGCAGGAAACTTTTGATGGTCATTTGAGAAAAATCCTGCAATCACCATAAATGGAAAGTTGACTGGATCTCAGTGCACAAATGTTTACTTCTGGGGGGGGAAACTGTTACCTAGCGGGGGGATATTATAATGGCAAGGGATATTCTGGTGGTACCTGGGGGGTGTGGTTATAGAATGAAAAGGGATATTCTGTTGGTAGATATTTTATGTGACACTCTTATGGAAAAAACAATACATTCCATGCCGTTTGTTGAAAACCCCTGTCTCAATATCTTGTGTCCTAGCTCCCAGATACTGTTGATTAAATGTAATAAAACCCTTGATTCCACCTTGGAGTGAATCACTCTATGGTGTCTGTGATGTCATCATCGCAAATGTTCGTCATAGGCTTTTATCCTCCCATTATTTTCTTCTCGTTGATTTGTGATACATGTTGCAACGTCCTTTGCTTTGAAGAATTTCACCAAATGCAACTTTCTGGTAGAAATATGTCTTTCCTCTGTGACTTAAAATTTTGCAAAGAAAGGCAAAACGATTTCCACATGAATTGCTGCGCTGACTTCATTCACTCTGCTGTTGCCATTTTTTTTACAAACATTGTTTTAATAAAATAACAGTACATATGGTTGACTTATAAATCATTGCAAGATTTTTTTTTGTATATTTTGGTGTCAGGACAATGGTTAGTTTAAATTAGTCATAATGGCCATTAGCATTTAAAGAGCAAATTTGCTGCATATTAAATGAGAGCTTTTTTGCTTTCATGAACTTGGTACTTAGTTGGGACACATGAACATGTTTTATGTTCGCTTTAACAGTCGCAAACTAAGTCACAAGTTGTTGTAATTAGGCTGGAAACCAGCATTTAAGACTTGCTGATACATCAAGTCTCTTGCACGGACCCCAAAACTCTCAATAATATTAAGATACTTAAAATCTTAAAATCAATTATGAATCGAAAATTAAATTCTAAAATCCACAAAATATAGACCCAAAAAATGTCTTCTGGCCCCCAAAACAGCTGTCACTGGTCTTGCCCTGCTGATAAAACTTCATGGCAGTAGAGTTGAAACAAATTAAAAGAAGAAACAACATTCTTTTCCAGATCACTTTACAACATTTAACAAAAACTGACGACTGAGAAAGCAAAAACTGAAGACTAAGAAAGCAAAAAAGTTTACACATATATACAGTAACTTTGCAAGACGTGGGAATTGAAAATTGGTTCTTCTACTCTACCACTCGATCACAATGTAACATGCAAGCATTAAATTAATATTTGACTGAATATAAATATGATTTAATGAATTAATATGCAAATAATCTACAACCTACAGTACATATTATAATTATTTACTTACAAGTATTTCTTCTAACAAGTTTTAATAGGGACATAAAATGTTACGGTCACCATACTTATAGACTCGTAAGTACGAGTAGGACTTTAATACAGACCTGCAACGACTTGAATCTCAGGGATGAGCCTGGGGTAACAAAAAAAATCACGGAACCTTGCAAAAATTGCGGTATAGGCTCCAGTTTGCGTATGCTACAGTGTGTTAGGATAATAGATTTTGTCCCCGAGGTAGAAAAGAAATCACGGATATTCCGCGAATTCGCGGAAAAAGCTCATGCCTGGAATCTAAAAGTACTGGTAGATTATCTGTTATCTCTAATTGTTTATTCATTCTGGGATACTCACTCTTATATGTCTGACACTGCTGGCCAAAATAGTAGTCAGGGCAGAGACACCCGTCAGATGTACAAGTGCCTGGCCCACAGGTCAAAGTCAGGCAAATGTCCTCATTCTCATCTGCATGGTGGGAAATGGCGGTGACAAACGAAATGTGAACGATTGAAAGCAAAGCGGAGGGTAGTAAAACGGAAATCCACATTGTTCTATCCAACAGCAGGGTACCGACTGAATCAAGCCACTAGACTGCCCTAATACTTCTCACAGACACTGTAACGTGCTGCTCTGTCGTTTCTGCCTTCTGTTGAGGCAAGCATGCCCGTGAGCACTGCTTATTATTAAACTGCCAATTATATAAAGCAGTTTAAGCATGAAAAGATTCCTTTATTGATTTAGAAAAACAAAAGCCAGTTTTCTCTTTATTTGTTACCTCGTTGCACAGCAGTGAATAAAGAATGACTCTGGTAAGGCAATTGGAAACCCACTGTGATATGAACAATGTGGATTTTTCTTCTTTATATTGGGGGGGGGGGGGTGGTTGCTCATGAATAAGGAATGGTATGCAATCTACAATATACTTTGATGGCTGACATTCTGGGTAATATGACATCATGTGACATCATATGATATCATATGATGTCACAATGTCTGTTAGTAAATGTTTTTGTTACGACAACCTGCAACATCAGCAAAACAAAAACAAACTTCAGGAACAGTGACCTCAAAGCAGTTGTTGATAAAAAAAACAAAAAAACAACTTTAATATTTGATGGGGAGTGATGGGCATGTAAAGGATAGATACATGCTCGCAGACAGTGTGTACTTACCCAACACAGTCTACAACACACCACACTTGCAACACAAACAGCAAACAATCGATGACAATTTGATTAAAATTCAAGTAGGCAGTTGACGGGTATTCTACAAATTTCTATTTGGAAAATTCAGAAAAGCATTTTCTTTTAAACTAATAATTAGTAGTGGGTTAATGTATTACAGACAACATGTTTCATCTGTTAACGTTGAAGGTACAATTGGAAGCATCGTCATAGGTGACAGCGTATGACGTTATTAGCAGGATGGCATTGTTAATTGTGAGCGTTATTATTATCGCTCTTTACTTGTTAGACATATTTCAAACTAACAGTATATTCTACACACTTTATGGCTGAATTTAATCCCAATGTAAATCCTTTGCTCAATTTCATTAAGATTTACTTAAAACTTTACTTAAAAGAGAAACCCTTCAAAGTCAAGTAGTCTTTACATACTGTAGCATTTCCCTCATCGCCTCAAAGAGAGACTTAACTTGCACACAAAAAAAAACAAAAAAAACCACTCATCACAAGCTGCTAAAAGATAAACAAAGAGGAAAGATTTCCACTAATGGATCAGAATTTAGACAAGACAGGGTTTTATCACCATGCCTAAAAGCAAGAATATATGGTGATTCCATAAATAATATTGACAGTATAGAGAAGAGAGGGAGTTGGAGGAAAGGAGAGAGAGGGGATGGGGAGAGGGGAGGTGGAGGAGAGGGGAGGGGGGACTTCGGAGAGGAGAGCAGTATGGGAGATTGCAAGCTATAGTCATATTAATTAGAGGAAATTAATAAGGCCTTTTGTTTCTCTAGTCCTCTCACATAATTCTCCATGTAACTAATAAGTAACAAGGAATTTAGAGATATACACCAATTAAAATGCTTTGAAATCTTCATTCGGTTTTACTGGCCCTCTGCCTCCCCCGTCCCTCCCCTCTTCCGGCCCTCGGTTACCATCTCCAAGCATACATCTACCCCCCCCCCATATCTGTACAGATGGTAGTCAGCTACTTCACCTCAGAGATACTGTACATCATGACAGGGTTGCACAAAAGCATCCAGAATGTAGTTGTATCAGAGATATCATTAGTTAAAAACAGATGAGCAGGGGGTTGGCGGAAGGATGGGGGAGGGTGAGCCATTGAAAACTACCAGTATCTCCACCAAATACCTTTGAAATCCTATTTCGAACGCTTTCAAGAACAGTACCTTCGCTTCAAACTCAAATAATGAAACTTAAATTAATAAAACACAACAAAGTTAGTATAAACAGCACTGGTGCTTTGCAAAGCTGACATCTTTTGGCTACTATGGCAACTGTAGATTTGTCACGCTACGGTAATCCAACTTGAAAGAAGACCCAAACCCAACACCAATATTATACAAATAATGAATGGTTATGAGTGCAATAGTGCAAATATTTCATGAGTTGAAAGATGGAATGTTCCATTCAACTCGGCTGCACCTCGTTGAATGGAGCAAATTACATCTTTCAACGAATGAAATATTTGCACTATTGCACTCATAACCATTCATTATTTGTTTTATACAACACCTTCAAATTTGGATAATATTGGATGTAAAATGCACTCATGCAACAGATTGTTTTGAACAGACAGGTTTCTCTGCTCTCTTACCATTGAAAAAAATGCTATCAAAAAAGTATAACGCATGGTTCTATCATCATCGCGTGCAATAGAGCGGATTTTGCATGTAATTGACGAGCAATTGACCAATCAAATGGCCGGAATATAATTAGGTGTTGTATAATGATCCATATGATAGAGATTACTGTCACGAACAACTTCCCCTGAACTTGATATTGAGAACATTCTTTATTCCATTTGCGATATATCAGCTCCTTCACACACAAGGCTGAAGACTTGATCAAGTCTAAAAATGATTTAATCAGGTCACATGACCTCCAATGTTTCTGCTATTTTATCCATTTACAGTGTATATATCGGTAATATCAAGCCGAGTATTTCGCAAATACTGAATCGAAAATATTTCATTCAATTCTCTATATAACCAAATGATGGCATTTTGTTTTAAGTGTGTAATAGATATACTAAACGACTGGCATATATTCTTTACTCTATAAGGTCACTTGTATATATTCCATAAGATACACCGACCCCGAGGTCACCCTATGTCATATCAGATATACACGAACCACCAAATAGAAGAGAAGTATAATCTCAGTCACGCGTATTGAATGTGTTTTATTATTTTGTCTCACCCTGTACTGAAGCGGGATCACGACAAAGTGTCGACACTGTTCACATTTTACCTTGAAGATTTGATGTCCCCCCCCCCCCAAAAAAAACTACGCACAGTGAAAGCAAAAGGTTTGAGATCCTAGTGGCACAATGAAATGACAGATTTAGAAAAATCTTAGCTCCCAGACATGACTTTTAAACTGGCATATATATCTCCCAAACGGAACAAGGTTTTTCTTATCTGTTTCGGGAGATTTGTTCTGCACAGAGATCTCTGTCGTAGACAAGCCAAACACGAGGGTTGGGTTGGTGTCCCCACTTAACTGAGGAATTGTGAAAAGCCATTTAGATTTGAAATTGCCCAATTTCCTGTAACTCAAAGTTTCTGAATTGCCTTCAATCAACATTGGTTAAGTAAAGTCTGTATAATGTCTATTCTCTTGTGAAACTAATCACTAAGTTAATGACAATGGCATTAAGACAACAAAAGGAATGCTGGTTTCAAACTAGAGTCTTGACTTCCTTTTTCAGCTACGCATACAGCGTTCCCTCCATTTTATTGCACAGTTAAATACATAGAGCAACTTCCACAACCTTTATATCACGACTGGTCATTTTTTGCTCACATCTGGTGTCGTGTTTTCAAGTTTTTTGAAAAGCATAATCATTCTTGTCTAACATGACGAATGATTGCTTCAGCAGGCATTCATCTAATAATGGTGTCCTCTTCCTTTCCCCAAACCTCATCTTGACCTCAAATTATGATTTGCCAGGATGGCATGTGAAACAGTCGACTATTTAAGAATCTCAGCACATCCATTGAAATGTGATTTAATAAAACAGAGAACATCAAACTAGGAAAGTTGCAAAAAGCAAATACTCAATACCAAAATAATAGTTTTTTTTTTTGGGCTCGGTGCTAATAATATATTAGTTTTGATAAGAGTGAAAATGGTATGATCATTATTATTCACTGGTCTTATGAATATGCGTGAATAGAATGGAAATCATCAAGCTCAAAAAAACAAAATGCAGACAGCCTATAGATGGTGCATATATGTTAATGACAAATGTCCAAGGAAAAAAGGTGGAAAACATGAAACCTATATGAGGGGACAAGATGAGACCTCTGACCTTTGGGAACTGTCTGACTGGGGCCGGTTGGTATGCTGGCAGAGGTCGGCGCAGGTGACTTATTATCATCTGTCAAATTCCACAGACAGAAGAGGAGAAAAAAGGCTGGGTAAGTTTTCCGTTGAAGGCTGCATAGCCTCACAAGGAAACCAGTAGAAATCCCCTGCATGTTGCAGTCACAATTGAAAGCTATGTGGCTGTGGACCCCCCTCCCTCCCCCAAAGCCCCCTTCCCCTTCCCCCACAATCTTCTCTTTTAATAAAATGTGGTCTCAAAATATTGGGGTTGTCCGTTATTAGACCATTTGGAGTTATTTGGAACACTTGGTCAGTGCATCAAGACCTGCCATGACAGTTCATTGGGCAGTCATATAGCCGAAGTTTCTAAATAGAGGGTAAACGGTCATCAAAATACCACCATTCAACGACAGGACGGTTATGACCGCTATTCGTCTTTCCAATGACATAAGTGAAATGGTGCAGTCGACCTTTCAAATGTGAGTTTTTTTATATTATCAACCGTCATTTTAAAGATTAGGTTCTTAATGTGTAAAAAAAAAATGTTAAAAGGGTTATGATTATTCTTTATAATATTAAATAATATACATAGAAAAAAAATCAGTAAGGCAAGTTATATATATAAATATATTCACTTATTCAGGCATGCCATTAAAAATGGATAAATAATTTCCTCCGCTGTTAGTCAGGTATTTTAAGGCATTTGCATAAACGGTAACAATATTACAATAACACAAATAATAGATTGTTATGTATGGAGAAAACAGCCATCTGACGACACTGCTGATACTCAAAGGAACAAAGTCATCTGGAAAAGACTTCAATCATGTTCAATTTCATATTTTTGAGAAATATGAATTTGACATTAAAACTCCCTCTTACTTCAATGCCGATGAATAAATTTCATCTCAGAAGATCTCTGTCTTAATGTCAAATACGACATTGTTGAAGAAATGTTTGATTGAAGTATTTAGGGCAGATGACGACAAACTTCAAACCAGAACATAATTTCAGCATCAACTTTTCATGTTGGATTATTTTCTCATCTGGATATATTTTTAGGATACTGTATATTATATATATATTATATTGAATATATTATTATAAACCGTGATTTTTATCGATTGTTTTCAAGACCTTCAACAGAAATTTCGCAGTTGTCTCACTCTGAATGAGGACTCAATTATACAGGTGAATCTAGACTAGAAACTACATGGGACATGAGAGTGTGACACTTGTACAGCAGGTAACAAACGAGAGATACGAAAGTATTTAAATAATCGCTAAAATGATGGGTCTGTGTTTCCAGCTGAGAACACAGTTAGTCAGATGATCTACATTATTGAAAAATCAGTATTTTTTAGTGATTTTGAAACTAGAATTTTAGTATCAAAGGGTCATAGGACAATTCTGGGGATCTCACTGGTGGGGCGTGGCCCAGTCCTCATTCAAGATCCTGGATTGTGGGGCCGAAAAGTTTGCAGATTACTGATTTAGGCGGCAGTCTCAGCTTGATTGATTACCTCTCTAAATTTGGGTAAGACTCAAGTAGGTTTTGGTAAAAGGACAGTGACCAAATGGAAAAGCTATTGCGAAGCGAGAATGTTTGGACAAATAGAGACCACATGAAAAAGAGTCAGGGAAAAAAGCTGTGAAATAACACATTGAGCAGGGGTTGGGGGCGGGGGGCTGGGAGCATGAGGGGGAACCAGTTTTCACCTTTATAGTATCCACTCTTCATTTTGTACACTATAGTATTTGGACTCATGGTACTTTATCTGTCCCTCTGTATCTCAGATCCTGTTATTTGGCATTTTCCATCTTTTCTGTGTTTTTTTTGGTTTAAAAAATTCCTATTAAAAAAGTGATTTTTGCCAGGAGCCATTCCTGTGCACAAATTCACTTTGCCTTCCTCACTTCAAATGGGTTGCAGTTGCAAGCGACAAATGTCAGAAAACTATAAAATGTTAGCTAGAAAGTGGTAATAAATAGCGTTTTACTTTGTTTTTTTAATGGGCAATGAGCTTGAAATCAGACAGTCAAACGGGACTATACTTTGCAGCCGTCAAACAGTCACAGCGCCTATAAGACCATATCTGTGTCTTGCTGGTTAATGAGATACAGCGGTTGAATAACACCATTTTATTATAGAATGGCAATAAAAGGAATTATTACATACCTGGTTTACTTTCTGCTGGACATACTGTTTGGTTCTGAGGAAGGAAAAAAAAACGTACATGGAAATTGACAATCAACTTGTTAGGCTTAGCAGACCAATGCTTATAATCACATCCCTAGATGTGTACTTCATGTGATCGGGCAGAAACTTCAAGAATCTGAACTTGTCATAAATATTTGTAAAGTTTAGCATGCTTTAACACATGCTGCTTAAGTGGGGACTTTCAAGAAATATATTTGAAACTTATTGAACACTGAAGCATATTGATACTATTTAAGGAAGAAAGCAACGTTCATAGCTTTTGTGCAGATATTTGTTAGTGGTAGATACGAGTCCTCTCAGCCTACGAATAATTGTAAAATTAGCTAAACAAAACAAAATTACTGGCGCAAATGTTTGATTATTTGAATCAAGATAAAATCCAAAAATAACGGTGGGGGGAAAGGGAGAGGACAGTGAGGTGTATGTGAGGAGACGGAAGGGGGGAGGTGGGGGAGAGGAGAGGAGAGGGGGACAAGTCTTCATCCAGTGACAGATACAACCAAACTTTGATGGGAAACTGACATCTTCACTCAAAGCATTACTGTATGCTCTCATCCTCCTTCTTAAATGAATGACATTTTGTTCAAAAAGTATTAAATATTATCATACAACATTTTATTCAAAAAGTATTAAATATTATTATCTAACATTGCCAGTTACAAGTTTCACCTCATCGATTGCTCTTTGTGAGAAAAGTTTGGTGGATCAAGGCGGGCTCTCCTTGTTTTATTTTATAGTAATTCATATAATCTTTCCCTGCTTATGCATGGATATCACTTTAGCTGGACGTTCAACAAGTTTCCAACTGCTTATAACATACTGTCATTACGACTATAAAGAGATCCACAAGGTTACATCAAAGTGGGTTGAACCATCAAGTCAGTGAGTGTTTTAGCCATTCAAGTTAAGTACAGACAAATTTTGTTCCACAAATTTTAAATACACAGGTTTTATTTTTGAATTGATTTGAACCATTGAAGCTGTTGCATACTTTCATCATTCTAGGTTAGATTTCAATGCTGCCCTCTATTATACTCTCATTATTTTAAAAGCAAGTTATTGTACTTGAACACCGGGGCGATCTATATCAATATAAGAAAGCAATTAATCAGAGCAGTGGCCGAGTGGATAAAGGTGGTGGCATTTGAAGCAATGAGGCTCAACAATCGGGAGGCTCTGGGTTCGATACCCGGCCGGGTCAATTAACGATTTTCCCATCTGAAATGACTTTCTAAATTGAAGAGATTCCAAATTTGTGTTAAAATTGTTGAATTGCAATTTGTAATCCATAAGCCCTTGTGGTTTATCCCACATTTGTAACTTCCGATTATTACTATTAATCAAACTGAGACACTTTTCTGAAGTTTTCATCAAAAAAAATGTTACCTGGCAAGTAATTATTGATTCCTTTGCACTTGAAATGTTTGTCACCGAGACACATGTTTCATGGCAATTTAGTGGTTAATCACAATTAAAGTGCATATCAGGGAATTCCAAAATTGTTTGCCGGGTTTTAAAATGAAAAAAAAAAAGGAGGACTTGGGCAATCGATTTTAGTGTTTATAATGTTTTGATGGCGAGAAGAAGACCATAGTTCAACAAGAAAAGTGAAAAAAAATCAAGGCAGAAAAAAAAAAAAAAAATTGTGTTTCACTCTCTACCAATCCTTTCCCTATTACATTTCATACCTTAGTATCACAATGCTGCTTAACCCAGGCTTGCCGTTGTCTGTCAAATCCATCAGAGCATTTGTTCAAAGCATTACACCAAACGCATACGAACCCGGTAGGCGGAGAGTCAATACATGTGGAACAAGTCAATCTAGATGTACAAGCTGTCAGACACCAAAAGAGAGAAAGAAAGAAGAAAAGGAAGACGGATATTAACAGGGAAAGCTCGGTTCCTCTGGCCATAGATATTCCAAAAACTTACTGGGTTTTAGAATTTCACAAACGAAAAACTTCCCCATCTCTCCTCGCAGCAACTACATTTTTGCTCTTACCATGTGAGTAGCACTTGGTAATCATCCAGCAATGTCCTCTCTCCTTCTCTCTCGCTTTCTCTCTATGCGACCCCCCGGCCCATTTCAGTCCATGGCCCCAGATCTTATTTTACCATAACCCAAAGTGTCTATGTGTGATGTGTCTATGAGCCACTTATAAACCAATGTAGAAATTTCTCCTTTTTTTTATCTTTTCACAAAACTGTCTTTGGTATTGAAAGCATCAGAAACTTTTTCAAGGCCTTTCTTCACCAAAGTTTACCAGAAATACCCCGACGCATCAGGGGACAGGGAAGGCTAGGTTTTAACAAATCTGCTATGAAATACCTGTGCTTCATTTAAGTTATGTCCTAATGACTTGCCTCGCAAGAAAAAAAAAAAATTGCAAGATGACAAAAATGCCAAACTATTTAGTACAGTTCTTTCAAAGTGTGTCTGATAGCACAAGAAGGCAAAGTTGAAACAGAAAACATTGTTTTTTTTAGAATACTGTGACATTAATACTACCAATGATACAAATCAGTTTCTGACCAATTTAAAGTAAGGCCATTTCGAAGGTGAAAAGTAATTTTGAAAGAATCTGACATTTTCTAGCTTCTGTTCAAATTTTGTATTTGATGGCAAGAAAATTTAAATACAACTGTTAAGGCAGTTCATTACTAACATGCACATCACACAATCTCTATGTGTGTGTGTGTATGTCTGATTGCCCATTTCTAGCAACTTTAGCAAAGCTTTCTTGATACCAAAACTAAAATTACAAAAGGATTTAAATAGGACACCATTTGAGATTTCTTCACTTATGGCAGTTACTGAATAGCTAGTACTTCCAGGGGAAAAAAATACTCTGTGGAAACTGCATCTAGGCCAACTCCTAGATCTCCTGACATATCTGGAAGGGACGATTTGATTGGGCGAAGTGCTAAACTGTTACCAGGTTAGGTAGATGAGGAAAGTGCATATGTAGACTGGAGACAGGTGAGACCACCTTAGCAAACCAACTTCCATGATTCTTGATTATTCTGTTGGATTTCTGCACCTGTTCGCACAAACAAGTTTCTTGTGGTAGTTTCGAATCACACACATGAAAATTGCAGCCGAGGAATGAAATCACTGACATTGGAATTTGTTTAACGTTTGCCATTCCTATCATTGAGAGCATGGTGGCCAATTGGCTAAGGCGTCGGACTAGGGATCCAAGGGTTGCTGGTTCGATTCCTGCCTAGTTCATTACTTTGTGTCCTTGGGCAAGATGCTTTATCTCACTTGCCTCTCTCCACCCAGGTGTTAAATGGGTACCTGTGAGGTAACTTGTCATTGGGCGCAGCATATAACTGCTGCCGACTGGAGGGATTGTCTCTGGGACAGGTTATCATTGACCAGGGGTAATATAACGTCTGTAAAGAGCTAACCTATCGCTGGTATAAAGCACTATATAAAAAGCAAATATTATTATATTATTATTATTATCATGAAATGAGATAAAACACGATTTGGTAAAGCTAATGGAGTACATTGCAATGAGATTTAATTAGTTAACAGCATTTGAAAACATCCCTCCATCTCCCCCCAAAAATAGTCACTTAAAATATGTATGCAAGGGTTGTTCAAAAAATGTAAATTTAAAGGTTGGGGATATGTATGAACCCTCAAATATTTTATTACTTTTGCAGATCTCCCTTCATTTCTTAAGTTTATAATTTGTAGATTAAAATCGTTGTAAAAAATTTTCTCATTTGTATACACTATACACTCTTATAAAAAAAGGGGTTCCAGACAGTTTAAGAACCCGAAAAGGTTCCAAATACGTAACAAGTTATTACCTTTTTCCCAAGAGTGTAATATCCATTTCTGGTCATACTTTTTTGGTAATTTGGGTACATACTAAAGAAATGATCAATAAATGAATGAATGAATGAATGAAAGAGATGACAATGACACATGGAAAGTCACTCTTTGGGTAGGTTTACTCACTTTCTAAAGGCCTGATAACAATGCTAGATGATTCATCCACTTTTGAGAAGGATGCATCCACAGAATGGTATTCATATATAACTCTTCTCGATATGACGGCTGTCAAGGAAATAAGGAAAAATAAAACTTTAAAGCATTTTCATGGACAATCTATTGGCAAATAATGTGACACTTGTACAGAAAAAGAAAAAAAATGATTCCACACTGGTTTAGTTGAGAACTAACCATCTCGATATGTTGTCCATAACTCAAGATATGGTTGATCGAATGTAACCTACATCGACTGGCTAAACCCGATCGAAGGAATGGCTCACCGTAGGTGTTCTGTGATGTCATCACTCATCACGGTAGATAATTTACAAAAGATTTACTCTCCTTTATAGTAAGTATAATATTCTTCTTGAACTTTCTTTGAAATCTGATACATTTGGAAGTTTTTGGATCGCTTCAAAGTAGTAAAGTCTTAATGGATAACGAGTTAAAGGGTTCAAATTTGGCAAAGCCTTGATATGAATATATAAGTTTGATCTGTGACTCACACGTTCAAAATATTGCAGTGGGGGGAAAATGATCGCTTAGCAAAAAATGACTGAAAATATTGCTACATCTTTCGGTGAAAACCTTGCGTCGTTTTGCATCCAGAGGATAGGAATTGTTTCTAACTGCCATGATCTTTTGCAAAATGACAACAGAACATATTATGCAATCCCCCCCCCCGGCACTAAAGCTGTAAATGGGTCTTGGTTTTCACTAATAATATTTCAATCATTTTATCCACAGAGGAAAGAATATTTCTAAAAGAAACACAAGGAAAAACCATATTGGGTGTTGCACGTTTGCCAGTTTCTTTGGTATGATATCAAACCCCTAGGCCTATATAAGCTGTAGTGAAAGTCACACACTAGCCTAGTACTGTATAAGAGCTTTTATCGTAATTCTGTACACTTTACTGCAAAGTGTTCAGTTTTTTTTTGTCATATTCTGGTCCAGCATTGATAGGTACAAAGTAGAATGATTTGCATGAATTATGAATATTAAAGGCCATTGGAAAAAACCAGAATGAAAACATTTCATGGTTCCTTGCTGCTGTTCATTAGTTCCATTCATAGGGAAATTTCTAACAAAGCCCTAATACAACAACAGTAATTTATGCTCACAAACTTTTGTTGCCAAAGTAATGCTAAGCCCTGATATCAATTGCAACACACATCAGTGTGTGAAGACTATCTACCATTATCATCATACCAAGTTTGACGAAATTCCGACTAGTAATAGTAGCCAAGTAATTGCAATTTGGAGTATTTCACGTTTGACCCCATGATCTCATTAATATTCATGAAATGAGCACCAACATCAACAGGGATAATCTACTTACTATGGGCCACCCACTCACCAAGTATGGTAATGATTGGTCATTCCCTTGTTGAGTTATTGTGCATACAAACTTTTCATAACGAAATAATGCTAGCCCCCCCCCCCCTTATAAACATGCATGATATCAATTGCAACACACATCAGTGTGTGGAGACTATCTACCAATATCATCATACCAAGTTTGACGAAATTCCAATAAATAGTAGCTAAGTTATTGCAACTTGGGAGTTTTTCACGTTTGACCTGTGACCTCATTAATATTATTTAACTTTGAACTTGTATAACTTCGCACACGAAGGTCACATTGGGGTCAACCTATTGACATTTATGATCAGGGTCACCCACATGCGGGTTGACAAATGGATTACATTGAAGCAACTCACAACCTTAACGGACAGTTCGTTCTCAAGTTATCACAAAAATACTAGTTTTTTATCATTAATTGACCTTTGGTGACCTCGGATCACATGACCGTTAAGTTTGAAAATATTCCCCTATACCATTTGCAACTTGTCCCAAAATATCAACCATGTCACACCTTGGAACTGAGAGTTATTGCATTCAATGTCTGAAAATTAACTTTGACCTCGTATAACTCCGCACACGAAGGTCACACGGGGGTCAACCCATTGACATTTATGATCAGAAGGTACCTTTGACATCTGAAAATAGCATCGAAACTGTAAAAATCCCCAAAACAGGAAAAGGTCACCAGAGGTCAAATTGAGGTCAAGGGTCACCCAGATGTGGGTCGACAATTGGATTAAATTGAAGCAACTCCCAACCCTAACGGACAATTCGTTCTCAAGTTATCGCAAAAATACTAGTTTTTTATCATTAATTGACCTTTGGTGACCTCGGATCACATGACCGTTAGGTTTGAAAATATTCCCCTATACCATTTGCAACTTGTCCCAAAATATCAACCGTGTCACACCTTGGAACTGGGAATTATTGCACTAAATGTCTGAAAATTTACTTTGACCTCATAAAACTTCACACACAAAGGTCACCTGGGGTAAACCTATTGACATTTTTGATTGGTGAGACGTGAATATAGCATCAAAACTGTAAGAATTCAAACATTTTTTTCTTTGCCCATTTTCTCACCGAAAATACTAGTTTTTTAACATTAATTGACCTTTGATGACCTCGGATCACATGACCGTTAAGTTTGAAAATATTCCCCTATACCATTTGCAACTTGTCCCAAAATATCAACCATGTCACACCTTGGAACTGAGAGTTATTGCATTCAATGTCTGAAAATTAACTTTGACCTCGTATAACTCCGCACACGAAGGTCACACGGGGGTCAACCCATTGACATTTATGATCAGAAGGTACCTTTGACATCTGAAAATAGCATCGAAACTGTAAAAATCCCCAAAACAGGAAAAGGTCACCAGAGGTCAAATTGAGGTCAAGGGTCACCCAGATGTGGGTCGACAATTGGATTAAATTGAAGCAACTCCCAACCCTAACGGACAATTCGTTCTCAAGTTATCGCAAAAATACTAGTTTTTTATCATTAATTGACCTTTGGTGACCTCGGATCACATGACCGTTAGGTTTGAAAATATTCCCCTATACCATTTGCAACTTGTCCCAAAATATCAACCGTGTCACACCTTGGAACTGGGAATTATTGCACTAAATGTCTGAAAATTTACTTTGACCTCATAAAACTTCACACACAAAGGTCACCTGGGGTAAACCTATTGACATTTTTGATTGGTGAGACGTGAATATAGCATCAAAACTGTAAGAATTCAAACATTTTTTTCTTTGCCCATTTTCTCACCGAAAATACTAGTTTTTTAACATTAATTGACCTTTGATGACCTCGGATCACATGACCGTTAAGTTTGAAAATATTCCTCTATACCATTTGCAACTTGTCCCAAAATATCAACCTTGTTACACCTTGGCCCTGGGAGTTATTGCATTCAATGTCTGAAAATTAACTTTGACCTTGTATAACTTTACACACAAAGGTCACCCGGGTGTCAACCCATTGACATTTTTGATCGGAAGGTACCTTTGATATCCAAATCTAGCATCAAAACCAAACATTTTCTTTTTCGCCCGTTTTCTCCCAAACTAAGCACATTTTTTCTAATGTGACCTTTGACCTTTTGACCTTGGTTTCAAATGTAGTTTGATCTGCTGATTCCAAAAATCAACACGATAAGTCTGTACAGCCATCCTAACTCTGACCGAAAACTTTGACCCCATATAAGTTCGCACACAAAGGTCACACGGGGGTCAACCTATCCATATTTATGATCGGAAGGTACCTTTGACATCTGAAAATAGCATCGAAACTGTAAAAATCCCCAAAACATGGAAAGGTCACCAAAGGTCAAATTGAGGTCAAGGGTCACCCAGATGTGGGTCGACAATTGGATTACACTGAAGCAACTCCCAACCCTAACGGACAATTCGTTCTCAAGTTATCGCAAAAATACTAGTTTTTTAACATTAATTGACCTTTGGTGACCTCAGATCACATGACCGTTAAGTTTCAAAATATTGCCCTAACCAGTTCACAACTTGTCCCAAAATATCAACCTTATCGCACATTGGCACTGGGAGTTATTGCAGTTTTAGTATTTTGGGTTTTTGGACCATAACTGACCTTTGGTGACCTTTGTGGGCACCAAAAACAATAGGGTTCATCTACTCACTATGGGCCACCCACCCACCAAGTTTGATCATGATCAGTCAATCCCTTGTTGAGTTATCCTGCATACAAGCTTAAGCGTCACACACACACACACACACACACACACGCGCCAACCTGAATACATAGGTTCCTTTGCTTTCAGCAAGGAACCAAAAAAACAGTCTCTGTCTACAACTGTAAGTATTAAACTGATGGCCGACCAATAGGATAATGGGTTAGTGGGAAAAAATGATGAATGGTGGTGGTATACAAGGCTGGGGAGAGGAGGTGTTCCCTCCATCTTCATCGATCTTATGGCCGATTAAAAAGAACCCCAAAAACAATAATGCCTATACACAACTGCATTGCTTTAGGGAGGAGTAAGCCAAACAAAGCCCCCTCCCCACACCCCAAGTCAATGCCCAAGTTCATCATGAGTTTTGCAGCAGCCTGCAATAACCCAACATTTCTTGTTTCGTGTATGTAGTGAAGCTTTAAATCCTTACAGCACAGGTAAGGGTGAATGAGACAACAGAGTGTAAGATAGAATCCAAGAAGTGTGTATTCTAACATACTAAACCCATATGCAGAAGCTATTGGTTGTCTTAGCCTACTACAACTTTTTGAGGCAAAAAGAGTCCAGCCCCCCACCAACCTTATTTCATACCCTCTGAAGTTTGTCTCTCATTAAATGCTATATAGACCCCATGCAGAAGCTACTATACACTTTTATAGCAACTAGATTATTTTGTATAGCATTTTTGTGATGTGATACTAGATAAATTATTCCCTGCATCACCCCCCCCCCCCCCCCCCATCACTTGCTCCCTCCAATTCAAATGCTCTGGTAACAAGTCTGCATTTATCTTTGTTTTCTTAAATTCAATTTTTTTTGTTTTTAAATCTTAGAAACAGGGATGTGAACCTGGGGTGAAAAAAAAAATCACGGAACTTTGCAAAAATTGCGGTATAGGCTCCAGTTTGCTTATGCTACAGTGTGTTAGGATAATAGTTTTTGTCCCCGAGGTAGAAAAGAAATCACGGATATTCCGCGAATTCGCAGAAAAAGCTCATGCCTGTAGAAGAACAAGTGGTGAAAGTAAATGTTGGATATTGACTCACGATGAAGCATCCAAGTATCATGGTAATAAGCATCGGCTAGGCCAACCTTGACCGGATGATTTTTGGTTGGTATATCGGAGATGTTGAGGGGTTTCTGGTGAGCAGGAATCAGATATGTAAAAATAAATCCAGCCCATCTCAAAGAGCCTTGAAGTTCTTAAATATTTTCTTTTCTCTTAATGATATAATAACATGAATAATGGGGAAAATGATTGGGAAAGATTTTACCCAGAAGGTCACTGGTTTCAAATCCATTTCTAGTAGTCAATTTCTTCGCTCTTTGCTATTACTTTTTCTGTCTCAAATTTGAAGGAAATGCAACATTCTACACTTGAAACAAGTAACGAACTAAAAGAAATGCAATTGCAACATTGTTGTCACATATGAATAAGGAAATATGATCAAATATCTTCATCATCATGATAGACAAGGCAAATCTACATCACTTCTTGAGGATGTGATTTTGTGCTGTTTCAAACTGAAACAGAAAACTTCTGCTTTGAAAAGTAAAGGAAAACAATTTAGCAACCACTTAGATTCTGTATCATTACATAATACTTCTATGGTGGGCATCAAAAACCTGAAATTTCAGTAACATTTTTTGGAGCCCATGACCCAGGATCTTCCATCTATGGACTAACACGACGATTCACTAGATCCCACTCTGCAAATACCCCCACACCCCACAGGAACATTTTGCAACCCACTTTTGGGTGGCTGCACCTTAGCTTGTGGACACTCATTTCACATGCATCTCTGAAGGCACTGGGACAATATTCTCTACCAAGTGATAAAAAAATGCACTTACTTCTTTGTATGAAAACACTGTGGTTCCATTCTTGTAAAGTGTTGCTTGGAAGGTAAAATTCTTGCCTAAATATATATATAAGACAGGGAAAAACAGAGGAATAATATATGTATATTTAAATTTCAACATTACCTTTCAGTCCAAAATATCCCAATTACTAGAACCTCGTAGATGGGAAAGTGCAATAGTATAGATAGAAGACAGGTTTGAGAAGTTTCAGAAATATTAGGATCTCCTTTGAATTTTATAACGTGCTCTAGTCCATCACATACTAATTAAGTGAATTTAAAATGTAGAAAATATCCAATATAATATATGCCACCATACCAACATCATTCTACATTAGCCATAGTCCTACAACAAATCATTTTGAAAGAAAGGGAGCCATGGAAATCAAGATTTGCAGATATCAAATTGATAAGAAACATTTTTGTTGCCTTGGCAACTGTTTTCTCCAAGTTAACTACATGTTAACTCAGCGGGCAGATAGAGCATACTACCTGTTGGTGAATAAGTTGTTATTCTTAAAAAAAAAAACTTCCTCAAACTTGTCTTTCTTTTTAAAGATTTTTGTTGTTGTAGCAGTCTGGTTCTGTACTTATAACATAAGCGAAATCAACATTATTTTGCAGACATCCAAGGATGCACTTGGTCAGGGTAACTGATGTGGAGTGTAACTTGTACATACCTGTTGTGTCCTTCTGCAAACGTAAATTTCTCCACTCTGTAACGAACATTGATTCTGTCAAAAGGAATGTAAAATAAGAGAAAGTAAAAAATCTTTTATGAGCCTGATTGATATGCAAATTAACCGGTACTGTGGCCGAGTGGATAAAGGCGGTGGCATTTGCAGCAATGAGGCTTAGCAATCGGGAGGTTCGGGGTTCGATTCCCGGCCGGGCCATAGTAAGGTGGGTTTTTCATCCAAGAGCAATCTATGGTTTTCCCATCTGAAATGGTTTTCTAAATTGAAAAGATTCCAAATTTGAGTTAAAATGTTGAATTGGAAGCCACCTGACGTGTAAGTTGTAATCCATAAGCCCTTACGGGCTTCTCCCACATTTGTGGTCACTTAAGCGTCGTAAAAATAACTGCTGATTATTATTATTATTAAAATAAGGCTAGTAGGCTATGCTGCATATAGGTTAGGCTATGTGGTAGGCTTTAAAGCCTTAGCACTATTGTTTTGCCAGGCAACAGGGATTGACACAAATCGACCAACTTCTGCACGCATGGGAACCATGTCCATTTACAAAGATGATCTCATCAATTTGCTTAGAAGATTTTTTTCCTTCTCTGTGCTACATTGAAACACCAATTTCCTACAATTATCATCCAACTCTCACCTAGCTAATTCCATCACACAAATGAAAGGTTGTTTCAATTCTTCTGGGAAATGAAAGTTTTCTTTTGAAGATATAACGGTTTAATAGGATCAGGGCAGATTAAGTATCGTCAATACAGGAAACTATTTGACAGATACAATAGAGAGAGACACAGTAGATAGATACTGATGGTTGGGTAATTTCAAGGTCTAGTGATTACTTGCAATGCTTAACATGCACCCACGGCCCAAACAGTCATAAATTCCCCTGATTGTGACTTATTGTTATCGTCTGATAAAATGGTGCCAATATTTGACCCTGCAAGTCATAACAACAGAGCTGAAATTTACCAAAGAAATGGTAAACTATTGAACTCAAGTACTGTTTATCAGATAGATTTAAACCACTGACCAATTAAGGGTATATATACGTTTGTATCAAATATAAACATTAGAATATCGACTGGGGAAACAAAATTATACTTTAGGCAGCTCTCTTTGCTTCTGCATCTTAAAGGTATAGTCTACAGCTCTACAATCAGCCTCTATGCTATCACTGGTAGGCATATAACACAGAAAGGAGAACAAAGTATAGAAAACACCAGCATAAACTACAACACTAACTGAAATAGTTTTCTCTATTTACTGTTTAGTTATACTCCAATTAATGCAAAAGTAACTGAATAGAACAGGGTATCATACAAATTGGCCATTTTTTTCTTTCCATTTTGTTTTTACGACAAATACTACCAAATCCTTTTGGAGCCATGCCAGACTCCCACCCGCCAATAACAAAACAACAACAATTACGTGGCCTTGAAGTAGTCATCCATGGACAAAAGGACTAAGTACTCACCGTCGCCGAAGTAACTTATCGTTGACCCTACGTCAAGAGAAGGGTCAAAATCTGCCATCAGTGGGGCCACGTATTGGGTAGCGGATAAATATCGATGAGAATACGACCCTAGGTACAGAAAACCTGCAAGAACGTACAGATGAAAAAGGTAATACGTGGAGGAAGGCTTGGCACGATCACTAACAGCAATGGCCATCTTATGTTAACGAGAGCAGCAATACTTCTGAGCAGTTTATCCCTTTGTGTGAAAAACATAAGACAAAGGAGGTTATAACGGCGTCATTTCAGTTCCACCCATTTCCTTTCGTCCTTGCTTTATGCTCCTTCTTTAATAGCAGACATAGTTTGTTACAATGTTAGAAAGTTTTAAACATTTATTTTTAAAAACAGAGAAATACAGATATATATGTATTATTATTATTTTTTTCTGAAATAAAGAATAAAGAATGAAAATAAATTTGAAGATTCAAAAGGCTTTGTTCTAGAATACTCAAAAGAATGACTGGCAGAGCTGTCTTTATCAGTATCTTTAAAACCAAAATGCAAACTGTAGTGAGGTTTCATGGATGACTCCCTGAGAACAGGGTATAAACCGATGTTATCCTGGTAAGATATCTTGAAAAATTTTTTGTTTATATGAGCTCTGCAGATACTCTTGACCCTTTGATGAATTTTGACCTTCACAAAAATTAAGACATTTATACTCAAAATGACACCTCATGGAAGTACAGTAGGAGACTTGTCAATGTTAAATTTCCATAGCTACTGTGGTCACAATTGTTGCACATTTGAGCCAGTTGACCTCAAATGACTGTGGCCTTCAACGAGTTTGTCCAACTCAGAAAGGGTAACCTACATTCTTCCATTTTTGAGATAAGGTAGGTAGAAGGTTTTCATTGTTTTATCCTGTTGACTTTGGATGACACTTGATGTCCAAGAAAGTCAGTAAGGTCCCGTACGATGCTAACATGATTGCAAAGGTTTTCAGTGGAGTTACAGTATAAAAGTACTATCTTAGCGCCACAGAAACATGGTTAATACAGTACCTAACAAAGACATATGGCACTGCACTATACTATAGTATCGCATGTGCAACACATGATCATGGCATGGCAGGTGTGTTCAACAGCCAACGTTTCCACATTTCAGAAATTAACTTCCCAGAGCTGCGCCGCTACATATCCTGATATCATGTGACTATTTCCCGAAATGGACTGATTTCAACAGACGTTAGAACTACTGTACATAACTACTGTACTGTAGGGGGTACACCAACCGCCCCTTGTTAGTCCCCAAACAGGATCCCGATATTGTTGCATTCCAGAAAATTTCCAACTAATATTATCCAATAGATCATTGTACCTATTACTAGGGATCACTATGCCCCATTGAAAAATAAAGAACCAACAGTACACACACTGTGTATCTTTCATTCTTGCAATAACAGAACGTAAACTTAAAATGAGTATTCTTCTGCTAAATCTGCTGAAATGTTGTCGATATTACGATTGAATTGTGCTGACCAAAAAATGCTCACAGAAGTTCCACCCTTACTGTAACACGATGACCTGCAACTTGCTTACAACTGAAGTTCCACAGCGAAACATTTAAGAGCAGAAATCGGAATCGGCTCCAAAGAAATAGGTGATTCTCACATGTCGTATTCCCACACACAAACTGTGAAAAAGTTCAACTTGCAAATCTACCAAGTAGTTCTTTTACAGAGAATACCCAACTACATAACAAGCCTGAATTAACAAGTAAATATGTGACTAATCGTGTCTCCCACGGGTGGAGTTATTTTCCAAACTGACGGGACAAGTAGAAAGGAAGAAAATTTGCTACTCACAAAAACGCAGACCGGTCATGAATACTAAAAAGTTGAAATTTTTTAATTTCATGACCTATGCATATGATCTGCGGCCTACATTTCGTACGATCGCTATGGCAAAAGCTTTCGGCTGAGCTTTATACTCATCTGTACAAATGCAATGGCTGTCATATTTGTAAACAATAAAGTGTTGGTTGTAGGTTTTATAGATTCCTGCCCCCCCCCAGGCCCACCACCACCCTCACAGAGCATCCAAGCTGCAACAAACATGCATTAGAGACTATAAGACAAAGATTACCAGCATAAATATACCCACCGCTTGACGTAACATACAGGAACCTGGTGTCGTATCCATAGAAGGGATATGTAAAATTCAGTTGCACTTTCTGAAATCAGGAGAAAAGTAAAAAATTACGTTTCATTATGGGAAAGAAGCCCCCCCCCCCCAAACAAAAATACAGAAAAGACCAATCTTAATACCTGGAATACATAGACAGGAGATTTTTTCACATTTTACATTGACAATATACCATGTGGAAGTGGAATTACTACTATGCTTATACTTTCAATTTAACTGCCAATTTGGAATAATAATATCAGGTTAGTAGTTTGTTGGTACATGATGTGGTCTAGATTGGGGTTTAAAGGAACTACAGTAAGAAAACACCTGCAATTTATATCTTGCTATGTTACTGTTTTTAAAGGCCAGTGTCACAAGAAAACATTACCAGCTGGAGGGATATAATATAACTCACCTTTTCATGCACATTGAGTTTATAATTTATGACAGCCAAATTCTCCAGAGTTCACTTTATAAACCCCTTACAAACTGTTTTACAGTATTAATTGTGGGGGGAACTGGATTGTCTGAAAACCCCTAAAATGACTGTGCTTGTATTTAATTTATTGGCTGAGTTCCTAAGAGGTTGATTTACCACTTACACATGGTTCCCACACTTTTAAACAAATGAAATTCCAAACCTTCCCGAGACCCGCCAAACCACATCTTACAACTAGTCTACTTTGAAGCCTACACACTAATGATAACCTAATGTTAGGCTACCTACAGTAAGCCCTACAATTATAATTACATTTATATATTGAAATGTGTATGCTAACCCCCCACCCCCCAATTTCATTATTTATTTGTGAGCCATGAACCCCAAAACATGACATGTTGTAGCCATTTCTTTTTAATCACAGTTCAAGATATGGCCATTAAATTTTTGCTGGCAGAAGTCACATTGATAAACAAGAAGTGTTCAAATAAGGATTTTCCCTTTGTTTTTCCAGACTACCCTTCACAATTTTTAAGACCTTCCATGACCTTGTTTCAAGTACAACTTCTTTTCCACAACGCATTGTTACAAAATTGATCATGCAGAGTCTATTTATATATAGAATGAATGCATAATTTACAGAAATGGTGTAAAAAGAAGTAAACTACAAAATATTGAGGCCTTTTTTAAGAAGAGCTTACTCACTGACAAAAAAAACCCCAAACATACAGAAAGAAAGACAAACAGACAGGAGGTTTTTCCTTTTTCCCCAACTTTTGCAGATGATGTGGGAACCATGCTCATATGTTGCCATAGTAGAACCGTGTCTTTTTCATTACATTATTACACTATGAACTTGATCTTTTACGAAGCACTGTTATGGGTATCATAGTAAAATAATGACTCAGATCGTGTCACGAAAAGTTGGGGGTTCGTGGACAACTCTGACATCCACAGGGGGTTCGTGGGGGGAATAAAGTTAGGGAAACTCTGTCTACTGTCATACCCCTTCTGTCATACCCCTTTAAATTGATCTCATGATTTGTGGAATGTGGGAGTCTAGGTACACACACAGAAGGGTTTCTGGTGCCCAGGGTTCTCACCATAAGTGTAGATTTTGAGACTTACTGTATGTACAATAGGCTCAGTCTCCAATTAACCGTTTTTGTTGTCTACTACTCTCTACTTCCCATTGTCTAGGCATTGCATCGATGCCTTGCATCATTGACTTGCGGGTTTTCTTTTACTGCTTTAGTCTCTTATCACTTCCAGACCTCTGAAAAATTTCACTTTTGATCCTCTGTTGTGATTGGAATATAATGTACCTTACCTTCCAAGTTCTGCTTTTTTTGCAAACTGTAAAGAACCAAAAATTTGCTTTCTTTGAAATTGTTCCTACCTAATAAATAAATACATCTTCTCCTCTCTTTTCTCTTTTCATTTTTGTTTGAGCTTTCCCCACAGTCCTTTCACTTCACATACAGTAAACTGTTGGTTGTCAGTGGCATTATTAAAGAAAACATATTTTCTTAATATGATTTAACAGAATTTTGAAATTGACATCCCCACTTACCACAGCATGTCTTGCGGTCGCTGAGAGACGCTGGTTGATCACTAGGGGTGACCCGAGGTTGTCAATATCCATCCAGTGGCCATCTTCGTTTGGTTTATACTCCACTGTATAATAATCATGGTTATCGTGAACCTAAAAAGATGAAATGTGAAAAGAAGAAAAAATTAAATAATGTGAACTGATTTAAAGTTGACTATTATATTAAAACTACAAACTATATAAGGAACAGAGAGCTAGAAGGAGAACAAAATACATCAATAAGAGAATTATTAACATAAAGCAGAGATAAAACAACTTCAATTAACCACTTCAACAAAATTAATTTAATGCTTTGATCATGGTTTTATAGAAATTTTCGGAGCACTGTTTTCGTTAGATGTCATATATCGACCAATTCATCTCTATAATACTGCTGTTTTTTAAGTTTTATTTGGTTTTCTCTTATGTCACAGGCCTGATGCCAAAGGAGGGGGAGGGGCAAGGGGGAGGGGGAGGGGAGGGGTATTGGAATGGGGACTTTGTCTAACTTCCTAGGGATAGGGTCTGCAGTGCATTTTGCAACAAATTCTTCAAGCACAGAGATACAGTAAGATGCTTAATAGTGGTGACTACTGGCGACATTTTACTGAAAACACTGCAACGTTTGACTCGCAAAGAAAGCACTCCACTCCAATTATTCTTTACGAGCACTCCACTTGAATTATTCTTTACAAGCTTATTGCTAGCGTGATAAAGATTTATTACCCCCTGACGAAACAATCACCACATTTCTTCAGATATTGGAAGTCTGATAAACTCTGTACGTCTGATTGTTTATATGGTACTCTTATCAAAACAAAGTAACAAAAACGGTGACGAACTCTTTGTGAGTCATCTTTCCTATGATTGGTTGAGGGGCTGGCCAGTTGTTAGCGTGTACTTACAGGTAGCATTGAAAAGTACAGTACAGTACAGTTCACCAGGCAATCATAAAACATATTTAACGAGGTAAATACTATAGATCTTTTAACCAAAATATTTAGAGAGAGAGAGATCACCAGTGTACTACAAACAATACCTCATAGTTGCCATTCATTATTTAAAAATTTATTCAGAATACCCCTTACACAACTATATAGCACATTCCACAGGAATATCATATTCAAAGCCACGTGGAATTTAAACAGCATACTTAGCACTTTACATGCAGAGGAAGTTATCTGCAAGATCCTGGCACAGACAATGCCACTCACTGAACAGTTTCAATAAACACCAATAAAACCTTCCTCTTGCAAGGCACTTTTGAAGTCTTCTAAGTGCTATATAATTACTGATTGATTAATTGATTGATTGATCTGAAATAATTGTCTGTGCTGACTTCAGAAACTTCATCAAAACTTCACAATTACAATGATGATAGAGTTAATTGGTCCACGGTTATGACTTAACAAGTAGTCTGGATATAGCTACAGCAATTCTTTCAGCTTCTGATGTCTTAAGAGAGCATTTTATCAAAGATAAAAAGTGGGTTTGAAATTTTTTGGACTGAGGGCGATTGTTTTTTTCACTGTCGGAATGGTGAGATAAGTATATACGCTACTAATTTACCATCTCCGAGGGTAACTATTATTCGGTCACAAACTTCTCCCCAAGGTAACCATGGGTAACCAATTGGTAGGCTACTACCATGTTCATAGTTGCAACAACATGGCAGTTGCAACATGGGTCCTTACAATATGAACTACATCCAATCAGAATTCTTGAAAGGATTCTTGGCCCACAGCCAGGCTGGGGTAAAGGTGGCCATGCTCCCCTCTTCTCCCCCCCCCACCTTATCACAATACAGACTACATATCAAACTTTGGCCCCTAGGAAATCTGGGGCAAACGTTAGCCAAACTGGGTGACATCAATACTCCTCATATCTCCCCCTTCACCCCCCCCTGCCCCACCCCATCACCATACAGACTACATATCAAACTTTGGCCCCTAGGAAATTTTGGGGCAACAATAAGCCAAGATGTGTGACATCAATACTCCTCATATCTCCCACTCCCCCCACACTATCACCATACAGACTACATATCGAACTTTGGCCCCTAGGAAATCTGGGGCAAACGTTAGCCAAACTAGGTGACATCAATACTCCTCATATCTCCCACTCCCCCCGCCCTACCCCATCACCATACAGACTCCATATCAAACTTTGGCCCATTGGAAATCTGGGGCAAAAGTCAGCCAAGCTGGGTGATATCAATACTCCTCATATCTCCCACTCTGGCAGCTGACTGTCACATGTTTGTCACATGACTGTCACATGACTGTCACAATTACATGGTTTCCTCCTTACTGACCACAAGATGACATCATCAGCTAGATATGCTTGGACCTATTCTGGAGAATCAATCAAGTGTAACTAAACTGAAAAGCTTGTGCAAGAAGGAGGATTTCCTTGTAGAACCTCCATGATGCAACTACTACTGTGGCCTCCTAATGCTCTTGATGCTTTTGTAGTACAATGTACACACAGACATACCGTATGCATAAAATGTTAAGTTTACAGTCAGTAAACATAGTGTAATTGTGCTACTGTACACTTGTACACTTGTGATAGAAGGAAATACTGCAAGAGTGATCGGACAACGTTTCACTATATCACGATAGAAAGATACAGCCCATGCTTCCTTTAAATGTTTGGTGTTATGTTGAATAATGGCAACTAGCATTTGATATCATTTTCAATTGGTAGCTAAGGACATTGACCTGCATTCTTTATTACAGGTATTAAAATGCAAACTTGTACTGTATATATACTGGAGATAGCTTTATTATTAATACAAACACTAGCTGCAGTTAAGAAAAAGTGAAACCGTTGTTTGCCACTCTTCTCAATTTTATCGAGGATGTTTGGTAAAGGGTATTAAAGGGTATATGATGGTTTTCAGTCACAGACGCTTTTTTTTAACAAGTTGGCTAGGATTTTTGCTCTCTTTGACTAATAATGTTTACTTTGTTGAGAGTCCTTCTTTCATTATTGCGCCAAAGAGTGAGAAATTACTGTGAGCTGTTAATTTTAATATTCATCACTCTGTATTGAACTTTTGAACTGTCCAGACTAAAACAAACTTTCGCGAAGTAAGTAAGTTTCTACTAGTTAGTGTCCTTTGAAAACTAGGCCTATACAGTACAGATGGACTGCTAGCATTATCCGTCTACATAAACTTTGTATACAGTACAGTACAGGGCACTCCAATGGACTTGCTTGACCCCGCAAGGTACTGTAATATCTGATGGGTGATACACAGTGAAGAATTACCTTGGCCAAATCGGAACGTGAGATCGCGAAGATAAAGGGCGGATCAAGTTAGCTAGGCCAGGCAGGGCGGAAAATTGTTCAGACAGTGTTTCTAATATGTTTTGACCCGACTGCTTACAGTAGGCATATAAAGTCCAGTTAAATGTGTGCCCCATTAGTGTAAGGGGAGGAAAATATGCCATATACTCAGCATGTATAAAAAAAATGCACAAGTTGCAGGACACAAGTACAATATTGTGCCCATCCTCAAAATTGTTTGTACCCGTCCAACTCTGAATTTCAGGCTACAGGCCTAGCCGCCAAAGACTTAATATAAAGGTACAAACAGATCTGTCTGTACACGTATGCTGCAAAGATTCACACATTTGAAGTCATTCAGCCATATCTGCCAACAAAGAATTTCCCTTTAATATGCAAATATTCATTTCTAGTCAAATACTTGCAATTTCTGTCGTATTGTGTGGTGTCGTCATCTCCATAGGCGACTGAGTGGCGGACTCCTGAATGGCTCTTTGTTCCCGGACAGATTCCACACGATCGACGTATGTGTACCAAGCATTATCTGAATGGAAAGAGAAAGCAAAAACATTTTCAAACGTTTCCAGACATGATTCTGTACAGTACTAATAGCAGAGTTCAATATCTAACCAGAGAAGGTTTTTTTGTTGTTTTTTGTTCTTGCAGTTTTGAATAATTATGCAAGCATCTAGATTTTAGGACTTGTGTTTAACAGTTATGACATGAAGTGTGAATAACATCTGAAATGTAACTCACTAGGTACCATGACAACAGTTTACTGATTGCCTGCTACAGTATGTACATGTAACTGTAGTAAACTACTGTACGTTACCACCATCTCAGAGTAACCTAACTTTTCGCCTTTCGGCTGTGTTGAATGCAATAATCGCAGTTATCATGCTCATTTCCTTTTGTCTAGGATTGTAATTATGGCAATCGTTGAACTGTCTATCTGAGACCGCATTCCACGAAATGATGGCAGTTGTGTCATAAATATTCATCTACACAGAGGTGAGAAGTCCACTGTTCGTTCTGTGCTGCAACAGTCCATGTAAATACTGTCCTATTCGTCTACTAGTTGTGCCCTCTAAGGTTTTAGTTTAATTTTCCCTTCACTTTTCCCTTCAGCTAAGTCACATTCGTCTCCACAGAGGTGAGAAGTCCACTGTTCGTTCTGCGCTGCAACGGTCCATGTAAATACTGTCCTATTCGTCTACTACTGTAGTTGCGCCCTCTATTAAAGGTTTTTAGTTTACTTCTTCCTTCACCAAGCTTAATGCATTATTTGTACTTATCATACTGTACTTACTTTTTATATTTTGTCATAAAACAAATAAACAAAATCATTAATGAATGCAAACGACATGAATAAATGAGTATATTTATGGTATAGCCAATACTGTATATAACAAGATGACAGAGAAACACAGACTACTGTATGAGGTCATGCGGTACACTGCTCTGTATGTCAGTGATTAACAGACTGTAACAGATGCTTATAAATGTCAAACTTGTTCGTTAAGTTAACTATCAGTCCTGAACTATTAAACCCACATCCCAACATGGTGAAGACCTGCCCAGTGATAAAGCTTGCATAAAATTAGGATACTTAATTTACCAGCATTCACGTACTGTAACCATTTTGGAAAGGTAATAGCTATATATAATATGGCTAACAGCTACTGTAGGCCCTGTGACGCAGATGGCACATTTCATGTATGAAAAACAATCAATGTTTCAATGCTCATATGAGACTCTCAAGTCTTAATCAAATTTTTTTTACATGTGCATAAAAGTTCATAGTGATCAGCAAGCTTTAATATTGAACTCCTGACTCTTGTGGATCCACTCTCTAACTACTGTACAGTAGTCTCAAGTCATCCAAGCTATACTTTTGTGTTTGGAGATACACATACATAATACTGCTCAAAATGATATCCGATGACCTCTCACCTCCACAAACCAGACAACAAGTAACAAGAATAAAAAAAAATTATCTAGTTAATGCCACTGTGGATCTGAACTAGAAAAAACATTTTTTTGTTGGAATTATGGCATAATTTACAAGTTTTTCAGGCTTTTGACATCTGCTGACTTGACAGGACCGTGTATATAGTGCAAGTCCTCCAAAGTAAACAGCAAAAAAAAGCAGGGATTCTGGGAAGAGGTGGATAGACCTCCTGTACAGTATGTACAAGGGCACCTTGTGTTTTCTGTACCATGTTTATACAAGATTTTCTGACAATGACTAATGCTGACATTGATTTAATACATAACCTCCACAAAAAACAGAAGCTCCTTATGCTCCCTATGGTGGATTTACACAATGTACAGGATATGATATGGATACAATACGAATCTTAATTTCTGCAGTTGTTTTGAAAACGTTCAGAGCGTTATTATTTAAAGCAGCATTTTGCGTTGAGTCACCGTTTTTCCTCAATTTTTCCGAATCTATCAAGTTATTATACAGTACTTGTTGATGTATGTTTCTGTACACAGGAACCATGGTGTTATACATATTCACAAGGTTCCTATAAGTGGGAGGAGTCTATCGAAGTCAAAGATTCAAAATACGAAAATCAGAAAATGTCATATTTTTTGCACTTTTCGGGAATAGTTTGAGTTGAAACTTTACAGTTAGCTTAGTTAACGTCATTGGTATAGTATCCTAGTATTGGAAAATCTCGAGAATCAATGCAAATTGCTGCTTTAAGTAAAAGAGTGAAGGGAATAATGCAGAAGTCCAATTTTGAGAGGCAATTTTTGAATGCTGTAAAGTTTGTCTCATGTAAAGCACCTGCATGTTTCCTGTGTACAGAAACATTCATCAACAAGTATCCATGGCAATTTGACCATTTTACGTCTCGCATTTTTGCGATGCGATAATGGACAAATTATTCCCCGAGAGAGTGGTGTGAACATGTATACATTTACTGGTTTTGTAGAAATGTACTCACCAATGTTAGCATTTGTGGTAATGGCAGAAAGAGAAAGCAAAGTAATCAACACACTCTCTAAGCTTGACATGGTGGTTCTGCGTTGGTTGTCTTGATGGCTCAAACTCTGCAAAGGGAAATGAAACGTTCGTGTCAGAAAACTTTCTGTTCAAATCATGATTTGTATAAATGCTTGTAATATCATTTTACTGTACATATACTTCTACTAAGTGTAAATAGCTTGATACCATGGTCGACCCATATATTCTAACCAGAAAAAAAAAATCAATCAGTAAACAAACATGTTAAAACACATATATTCAAACATTAATAAGTGTTGTGAAGAACATTTCTATTAGACCGACACTACTGACTGCAGTCTTCTTTCCTGCATGTCTGGTATGGTACACTGTAGTACTGAATATCGCTAAATGATGTGCAAAGTATAACTGTTCACATTTTTTTTTTCCAAGGTCCTGTTTTTCATCTTTCGATGAATATCATCCACATGTGTAGAAAACTGCTATGTTCTTACACTTGTATATCAACCAAGTCTTGACCTTTTTGCTTATATATACTGTAGCATCTTGCGCTGCGATGCTGGATAAGTTGTTCTGGCCAGGCTTCCAAGTTAAATAATACATAGGCTTGCCAGAACTGTGTAGGCCTATTTACCACACATGTAACCACAGTAACCATGCAATATCTGGATTTGTTTAGTCAATGCAGCTTACAGTTAGTACACTACTATAATAATATGAGTTAAAATCACTTTAATTATCAGTACAGTTACAGTAGTATAGGCTAGATGTCAGTATTGTATCTAAGGAGTTTGGGCACAACATCTGAATTTAATACTGTGTACAGTATGTTTGTGTCCTCTCAGAAAACTGTGCACCCAAACAATCAGCGATGATGAAAAACAGCGAAGATAAAATGTAAATTTTGCATACAATTAAGAACACACCAATTGCATATATATCGTATAATGATCGACCACTAGCTGCCATGAAACACATTGCTCTGTGTCCAATGAGGCGTTACATCTACAGGTATTGTACTGTACAGTACATGTAACAATTATGTACAGTACTGTAATATTCATAGAAATAATTAACTGATCATACAAACTATGCAGACCTTCTACTAGATACAGAGAAGACAAAATGGCTGCCACTTGATGATCATGTGAGATGCAATGATCACCGTGTAAGGTGTGGTCGTGACTTTCAGACTTGGATGACATTTAGTGAACACATACAGATCATGCACATTGCTTTGTGAAGTGCCAGGGATCAACTGGGCCCAAAGTTGCACATGTAACAGTGCTGAACCATGCAGACTTGACATTATACTTCCCAGATACAAGATGGCAACCTGTGCAGCACCCTGTCAATTACACAGTACAGTATCTATCTTTTTGGGTACCGTGTAAACAATACAGTATGAACTGCACGGTAGCCACAGTACAACCGAAACTTCACCTTGTCAGATGAGAATTAAATGCCTTGTTTGTACTGTATACATGTACTTAAAAGTAGAAGTTGAACCTTGCAGGAAGAACAAACTTTCTTGAAATGGACAGTATACTTAATATGAATGTGGAAAGAGACAATGTGATGACTGTTACTTGGACGGAAATTGGCCAATGGATGTGCTGTACATACATGTATACAGTAGATATACAGTATACTATAGAAGTTCAACTACTGTACTATTCAAACAACAACATTCCATGTGCGATCAAACCACTGTTACCCTTATGCAGAGTACAGTAAAGCACATGTGAAGATTTCCTTAATTGAGTTTAACATTCACCAGTTATGCAGAAATAAACTCAAATAATACTTACTACATGGCAACTGGTGATTTCCATGATTAACATCCATTGATATAATATGAAAGGGAATTGGTTCTAGTACAAAGTTCAACTACTATTCAAACAACAGAAATTGTTGTGTGATCAAAAGACTGGTACCCTTATGTACGTAGAGTACAGTATACAGTACTGTAGTACATGTGAAGATTTAGTTAAGTTAGTAAAATAACATTTGTTGGAAAAGTCATTTTGATCAAGGTTTTACACAATCATATATGCATTCACCTGTTATGCAGAAATTAACTCAAATAATTCTTACTGCATGGCAGCTGGTGATTTACATGATTTACATTGAATGATATATTATAGGGACTTGTTTCTAGTGCAAAGTTCAACGAATATTTAAACAACAAAATTTGAAGTGTGCTCATAGCATACAGACTGACATTACCATACATGTCAAGTACAGTACAGTACAGTATGTGATTTTTTAAATTCAGTTTGACATAATCATTTGAAGGTTTTACAATCATATAGCATTCACCTGTTATGCAGAAATAAACTCAAATAATTCTTATTATGGCAGCAGCTGGTGATTTGCATGATTTACATTGATTTTATTAAGAGGAATTGGTTCTTGTATAAATTTGGTCATTCACTTGTACAGTATTTGGATATATTTCTAAATGTTATCATCTTGCTTGAGGATCCCATTTTGCTGTGCCACAACCACAGTACATACAGGACTGTAGTTAAACTATAGTACAGTATAGTATGTACAGTATGGTTCAAGGTTTATTGCAATTAGCACAGCAAAGAGTCACAGATATCAAGTAAGTAAGTACAGTAGTGTACCTTTATGCTCAATACATTGTGTATTTGAGTAAAATAAATCCATTAAAGCGTGAAGGATACTGGATAAACTAGTTGGGACTGGACCAATGTTTTGCTATATGATACATATATAGATGTTGTAGATGCCATGACTGTGGAAAGATGATTCCAACAAGAAAGTAGAATGTGTAACATTTATTCAGTTAAGGCCAGAGAGTAAGCCACGCGGTATACATCAACCCAGACAAGAATTATGGTCATATCATTTCCTTCATGTTTGGTTTCACACACAAGGCTCTACAAGTGATTGAGAGTAACCCTCCTAGATCACAACTCTTATCACCACTAGAAAAAATGTCAGCACTTTTTGAAAACTTTACAATCCCGACTCACTATGTTATATGTTGATCACTTCTAATACATTTTACAGATCCGTGTGGTGCAATATCGGTCCAAGAATTTTTCAGTTGCACGCAGGATGTCACTCTCTTGTCTCAAGAAATACAACATGGGCATGATAAGGCCAGAATAGTCATCAAGTTCAACAAAACCAATTGCATACCAAAAACCATCACAGGCAATAGGTTCAATTATACCTGCTAATTAAGTCACAATGTACAAATTCCAAAATAGAACAAGCAGGCTTGTCAGGCTCACTGTACCTTGATACTGTCATTTAGCCCTTAATGCAGATGTCACAATCAAACTCAAATGCTAACTGGTACAGTATTAATCATACCCTCTACTGTACAACTGGGGTGGGCAGCCTACTGCCCGCGGGCCACTTGCGGCCTGCCGGTGATTTGTTTGCGGCCTGTGGGATGTCTCAAGAAAAAGAAAAAAAAATCAATCTATTTTCATAAAAAAAAAAAAACGAGCTAGCTGCTTAGAATTTATTGACAAGTGATGCTGTCAGGTAGGCCTACAGTATTATCCCCATTAATTATCAACTGTAGTGTATCATTATGTTTTTGTGAATACAGATTAAGTACGCACACCTACTGTGCAGTATTGCTTGAGAGCAGGGTTCGCAGGTTTCTTCCGGGGGTGGAAAAAACCGCGGAATAAACCACGGTTTATTCCACTCGGAAGAAATAGGTTTCTTCCAGTTTCTTCCGGACAAAATGGAAGAAACTCATTTTTGGGGGAAAAACTGTTGATAAAGTTTCATAACAACCTGCATTGATTTCTAACTATGTAATAAATGGACAAGAAGCTCTATAGTGTCATCTAGGTAGTCTATATCTAGGTTTGGAGCACATGACCTGCTTCCAGCATATACTGTACACAGTATAGTACTAGGCTACTCACAGCAGACAATTCAGGGAACAACTATGGGCAAGCTATATTTTACAGCCCAGTTCTTAGTTAAAAACTAGTTTCTGAGTGGAGGGGCAAGTGTTCCCTGGAAATTAGTGTAGGCCTACTACAATGCACACTCATTACTACGATTACATTGACCACTATGACCATATTTTGTGGAGATTGAACTCAAGACATGAGGGTAACAGATTTGACTGGAAGTTGTAGTGTGAAATGTTCGTTCTTTTTGCTGTGGGATGACAAGTCCTCCTGTTAACTACAAGTTGTAATTTAGGGAGTTGCAGAAATAAAACTGTTGCCTAAATCTAACAGATATTGTTTGGCTATTTTCTTGGTGTTTATTGTATTAAATCCTCAGTTCATGGGCCAATCCAGGTTAATCATTCATACAGTATGGCCAGTTATGCAATTCTGGTTGATGGGGGGATCGCGAGATGAAAAGTAGTCCTTCAATATTGTGATATAAAGCAAACATCTTTTGGTGTAGAAAAATTAACAAAATTATAATCAAAACAAAAATATCATATTTTTAAGGTTTCAATGGTATGCATTTCAATCAGATGGTGGTAAGCTATTTGTCTCTTTATCATGTATGTGGGCTGTGCTGCGTATATGCCAATTTTCACAGTTTCTTCCGGTTTCTTCCAGTTTCTTCCGGAAGAAACTGGAAGAAACCTGGAAGAAACAGGTTTCTTCCAGTTTCTTCCACGTCCCCGGAAGAAATAGGTTTCTTCCGGAAGAAACTGAACCCTGCTTGAGAGTCCTCGGAATCAAAGGTTTGAACTCAACAGCAGGTCCTTGGTTAGGTGCGGCTCAGTCAATTTTTCACTCCTTACATCTGGCCCATTCATTCAAAAAGGTTGCCTACCCCTGCCAGTATAAAGCATTGTACTGTACCAATCACTGAGTGTGTGCATTGCCTCACACAGTGTTCTTCCTAGTGCTCTACATGATTTCAAACCCCCTCAATGTCTGGAAGGAACTTGATATGCAAAACCACCAGCAGATACTTTTGAAAGTATTCTAAACTTTCCCAATCATGCGCATCAACAGTATCTTTTTTTCATGTGGATACAGTCACTGATGGTGAATAGTTATGAACCGAAACTGATGAATTGGAAGTGACATCATAAGTTGAAGTTTAGGATCACTTCCAAAATGCATTGTTACTTGTTTTCACGCAACTTCCTTTTTGTGAATTCAATGAACATTATCTACAGTACTTAGTTAAGTTTCAACCAATCACTTCCCCTTTGAACATCAATGCACACAGTTTACCATATTATTCCCAAATAGTCATATACAGCATACAGTAGGTGCTGTTCCATGAATGGAACTTCTCCCTACAGAGCAGAGTTCTTGGTACAGTACAGTACGGTTCACTTCCATCCTTCTGCTTTTAAAACCAGAACTAATTATAAATTCAATTATAAATTCAGCTAAAGTACTGTATGAACTACAAGTTTTGGCAAATTTAAGCCCTGGTTTATGACTTCAAGCAGCTCATTCCTGAATAATAAATAAGTTGAAATTGCCACAGGTACTGTACAGTACTTAAATTTCCATACAGTACAGGGAATATTTTAGTGTAAAAAAAATGTTTGTGACATTAGCAATTAATTTTGAAGGCTCTTCATGTTCTTTCTTATAAAATATATATTATTGTACTACAGGTACAGTCCTGTGTACAAAAAAAAACACAAAAAAACAAAAAAAAACTGCCTATTACATAAGTTTAGCAACTTTAGGTGGCCATTTTGTGATGCAATACCAGATACAGTAAATCATTCGTTGAATGTATACTGTATCTAGAATTGACTTTCATTCTCAGAACAAAATACAGGCTAATGATGACCCTCTTTACAGATGGTGAAGTCCGAGATCACACAGATATTAGAAAAAAATGTGAAAAACATGATTTCAAACTAAGGAAAGAACTATCACCAGTGCTGATGGGTAGATGTGGAGGTAAGAGGTGATGGGCGATGACCACAAGGGGGGGGGGGGGAGTCAAATGGAGGTGCTTGGTGACCACAAGGAGGGTCAATGAAGGCACAGTGCTAGAATTTAAACTACCAGACTTTACTTCAATGCTAGGTATAGTCTGGAAGGTGTAAAATTTTAGTACAGTAAAAGGAACAGTCGAGACAGGTATGTAAACACACTGAGAAAAGGAGTGCAGTAAATATTTTAACATGATTGATGGCCGACCCATGATGTCCCAAACAATTCAAAGAGTATCAGCAAGGACTGACGCCCCAGCTTTGGCTTCAAAGGTAGGTACAAAGGTAGCTAGCTACATAGCTAGGCTTTGGGAGAACCTTACTGTACTTGCACCTGACTTTCTGGGGTACGCACACACACATGTTGCGATGGCCTTTATTCCCAAGCAAGACCTTTTCTTGCCGTTTTCATTGCAAAATACTAGTTCTCCAAAATCCACTAATATTGACCCAACTGCTAAGATAAATAGTGCTCTTTTGTGCATTAAAAACCCGCGGTTGAAAAGGCATATTTAGGTCGCCCATACGCAAACTGTGTCCATGAGAACCAAAGCTCCTCAAATATTGTACATTGTGTGAAAAGTTACAAATATAAAAATTATATATGTAGAAAACACCTCCAAGGAATCACTCATTAAATGATTGGACCACCTCTTTATGTACAGTATTTGTATTCTGACACAAAATTTTTTTCTACTTCACTTTTTCATGTTACCAAATCAAATACACAGTAATATCATAATGTTGTGAACTGTGTAGGTCACACCACCTCAGCATTTTCATATATATATATTTATTTTACAATGGCAAATAATCGTGATCCTTTGGCCACAAAGTCTTGGGATTTCAAACATCCAAAACTCAGAATATCTGGTTACAACCTGTCTTTTTTTCTTTTTGTAATTTGTAGTAATTTTGTGCTCTCAGTCTATACAGTATCTGTTAAGTTGGCCTACCTCATGGAATTTGATACATGTACTGTCTGTGTTGTGTACTGTAAATGTTGTATATATACTGTATGTGTTGATTACTTAGACTGACTCTTGAAAGAATTCAAGTTGTCAATCGGCCTGCACCATCATCTATCTAGTTACTAACTCTAGTCAGCAGAGAATGACTGACGTTTTTATTTCAAAGCTGTTTATTTCTTTGTAGTTACCCTATAGTTTCCAAGTCTTAAATCCCTGATTCTTGAAACTGCACAGGTTAATCTTCTATTTAAACATATTTCATGCTACTTGTAGCTTATATACATTGTGTAATTAAGATATTTGAAGCGAGTACAATTAGATCATGAAGTCTTGACCAGTGAACTGTAAAAGATCTAAATCCCTGGCTTACAATAGCTGCTAAAATCCTACTTTTGAATTTAGAAAAGCCATAACCAGGCTAAATACACACTAGCCCGACAGAGGACTGTAATTCTTCATGGCAGAGTTCGTTGTGTAAGTTAGAACTACTATAAAAGCTATGCGGGCATGTATACAGTAGGTATATACAGTTAATGGGAAACTGGAGTTAATAGGTGAATGAGGATGGGAGCTTATTGATTGAATACTTGGACATGTTCACTTGTACAGCCCTGTAATTCCTGGATATATCCGGTGTACAATTATCTGACCATAAATTGTGTGATTACCTTTTGTCACGGTCCCACTGTGGGCTGTTGTATGGTACACAGTATTATGAGTCACACTCGCATCACTGTATCTAGATCATACAAATAGCCCTCCCAAGATTGTTGTGAAGTGAGCTGATCAGCGCTTCAACAAGCTATAACCCAGACAAACAAAAATTAGTATATTACTTACTACTGACATCATCTGTTGAAAAACTGTATTTTTTTTTATAACCAAACTTTGTTAATATATACCAAAAAAATATGAAATGACATATAAAGTTTCTAGATGTCAACAATGTAGGTCTGTATAAAGGGCCTGGTCTATTCTTTCCACAGGAGACCATCCAGTATTCTGTTAACGATCTGTTTCTTTTCTCGATCTGGCATATTTTTGTGTGGTACACATGCATGTAATTTGCAATTTACAATATTCTCACTATACCACCATTGGTTTGTTCATATTGACTTTAAGATTATACGCCTGGATGGCCAACGTTCTATCAGGGAGTTGTTATTCCATAACAACTCCCTGGTTCTATTCATTCCCCTTAAATGGCTCAAATAATAACCTTGACACCCACAGTGCCATGATAATCAAAGACTAAAGAACATCCTTGGAACGTGGTGAAGAAATCCTGCTACAAGTGCTGCATTATATGGATGTGGACACAATTAGTGATTTACAGAGTTTAAATTAAAACCAAACTAAAACAGAACTGTTAGCAAACTGCTTATCCACTAAAGAGCCTGTGTAAGAGAATACACACTGTATAGTGTAAAAGTAAGAGGGCCTGATGTTTTGTTTCAAGCAGGATCTGAACAGAGGCTGAATGGCTAAATTAAAACCAAACAGTTTTTCTAATGAGTCTTGAAGAAAGTAAACAATCATATTTAAAAAAAAAATAATAATTTAATTAATTTATTTTGTGCGTGTATGTGTCATCAATGGTTTGATGTAAATGAATACAGTACCCATACAACTTTGACAGATCTGTACCTTATTGGTTTGAAATATTAAAACAACTACTGTAAAAGTAAAACCTAAAAACAGTTTTATTTACAGAACTAAAAATACCTGTACCTCGTAAAGTTAATATGCTTCATAGAGTAAGTTTTATTACTTTGCACTCTGTGCAGGTGAGCACTCCTTTGAATATTCAGTTCAGGTACGAATAACGATCAGGAAAAACCAGAAGGAAAAACGCAAAATGTTGGCACTTTGGATGGTAGAATGAGAAGGGCATTGACCGGAGGAGCCGTGGTGTTTAAAGGTTACCAGTTCATTCTAGGCATGATAAAACAAGGTGCTAGGGTACAAGCGAGGAGCAAAGTAAATTTTTAAATTTGCTACAAATTCAGCTGGTTGGGACAATATTTTCTATACTGTACTTTCATGTCCCGCTTCAGAGGCACTCGTAGTGTCAGTATGAGCAGTATGAATATTATGTTTCCATGGGATGAAGGTACGAACTGCTCATACAGTCACTGTCAGCATGAGTTCTTTGAAGCAAAGATATGGTAGGAGAGTTTAGAGAGGTGTTAGCATTAATTAGAAAACAGTTCCAACTGGCTGACACTTTCTGGAAAGCAATGAATATATACTGTAGATGTGCAAGGCATCAATGTGCATTTGACTACCACGGATCTGACATTCTCCAGCGCTTGTAAACCGTATTAAATATATTGGCAAATATCCACATCTCAAATAAAATTTCTTACATGTATGCTTTGCATCATCAACAGGGTTGGGGGGGGGGGGGGGGATGATGAACAAACCCAAAGTACACACACACTCACAGCTAGGCCTATGAAAAACAAAACAAATAGTTTTGTTGAATGAATATCTTTCTTTCATTCTTTCTTTTCAAAAAACCACAACTTCCAATTCTTTGTACAGATGATTGATTTTGCTGGAAATAAATGAATCATAACAATCAACTGCAAAGAAAAGAGTTAACAAAATTTCCAGTACAGAGGTTTTTGTGATAGAAAAAGTCACTGATGTGTAACTTCCAAATTCCCTGTGATTTGATTGACTCATATACTGTACTGTAGTCGCATAGCCATTGACTACAAACATTCTTGTACAGATCTACAGTTTAGTGCTCAATGAACACAAAGTATGTTTTTTAAATACAACTACTGTATTTGTAATGTTCACTGTCCCCTGTGTAGAAACATGGAAGTTTGTCATATAGGCTATCATAGGTGTGTGCACTCAAATATCATAACATTAGGCCTTGTTGACACATATTTCGGCAAGAAGGAAGTTGTAGCTGAATTGTTTCTAAGAATATCACATATAATATCATTTGAATCATTGTTTTGATGACAAGATGTTATGAGTTGAAACAAGTTATGAATTTTGTGGGAAGATAGCATCTCTGATACTGAAAAGGATTGAGAGTTACTTTTAAGTAAAATATGCATTCATACCACAGTAATTTCTTCATCGCAACTTTGCATAAAGTTTTGCAGGCCCTTTGACCATGTGCTTCAGTTAAATTTTTGTGAGTGTGAACTATATATTCATACTTCCTCAAAAGAAGCCACTGGCGCTTGAGTTTATAATCGACATCAATACTGTAGTCTAAAACTTATTTACATACTGTACTATAATGAGGAAGGGGTCGGAACTGGCTGGGGTAGGGCTGGCTTGCCTACAGTATACTGGTGTGGGGAAAAGGGGATATATTCCGCTTCAGAATTTGATATGATGTTTTTCTTGTATATATACTGTATACTAGATACAGCTTACAACTTAGCAAGCTACAGCTTACAACTTAGCAAGCTACAGCTTACAGCTTAGCTTACAGTTTAGCAAGTTTTTCTGAGCGGACGCAAACATTTTTAAGACAGTTTTGCAACCAGTGAAAGCAATTTTTAATCTCCTAGTAACAATACAATACTGCATCAAGTACAGTAATGTACAGTTACAGTACTCCAGTTCATGTGTCTTGCATTCGTAGGTATCATTTTCGAAGACATCTTTCTCTTTCAACGACAGGTACAGTATTTTAACACTGTCAAGTTGATAAATTTTCCCTCAACATTATCAACATACTGTACTAATTACTGTAGCAGCTTAAATAGTTTTGGTCACTAAGAGGTACAGGGAAGAAAATTACAGCCCATTTACATATATACTAATTCCCTACAGTGGGTGTTATACAGTATACTGTACACTACAGTATATGCACATTCCAAGGTATTTCCTACAGTACTGTTACTGTATGAACAACATTTTCTTGACTGGTTTCCAACAGTGTATTTGTTAGTAAATTGGCATAGCATTAGCATGTGGCACGCTTTCTCTGTTTCTACCACAGGGGGGGGGGGATGAAATTGTGACCTTTAAGATAACAAGACCTACATAAATGAGCAAAATGACCTTCAAATGTGCATACATAAGTGTGAACCAATTGGTGGAACTAGCATGGTGATATATGCAGGCTCTGAATAATCTGGAACATCACATGTGTAAGGACAAGATGTGGTACTGCAATCCTAACATTAAGGTGCTACAGTAAGTACTTTTGCATGGTTAGTGGCGGTGCTATTACGTATAGTGGTGTTCAATACTGTATAACAGGTACTGTACAGGTAGTACAGTAGCTACCCAATTTCCCAAAACAGGAGAGCTAATACTGAGCTACTAAATGATCAAACCATATACATGTATGGACAAGAGGTGGCACTGCAACCCTAACAATGAGGTGCTACTACTGTACTGTAAGTGGCAGTGCTATTAAAGGGTGTGAAGACTTGCGCAAAAAGAGATGTCTAATGCCAGTAATCTGACCTAGTTTTGAATGAGGTGTAACAGAAGTGTTAGACACCACCAATGCCTGGTAGTAGTTAAACGCTACCCAAAGCAGGAGACCTAATACTGAGCTACTATAGGATCAAATCACATTGAGGTTTAATTACCAGAAAAAGAAAATTGTCAAAATCCTTTAAAATGGGAAGGCAAAGGCAACGTTCTGTCCTGTTTTCAGACGATATAGATTCATCTTAAATACTATATTTCCTCCACTGATGATGGGTTCTTTGTGCCTTTCGTTGAGGATAACTTAGTCTCGTCATTCTTTCATCAGGTTTCTTGTGGGAACTACTGTACCTTGTTTCCATGCTTGCGAAAGTAGACATTAGCGAAATGCAGTAACAATACGATATGGTTTAGGAAACTGTACATGTACTGTTTTGACATGATATGTACAGTAGACTAGTATAGTGTGCACTTGTACTATTTAGTCAACTTGTTGTGTTGCTTGGTATCAATGATGAGTTGTGAGTTGTTTGAATATATACCTAGTATACTTTCATTGGCTTGTTCTAACAAGGGGTGCGGTTAAATTGAATGGATATTAAGTACCACACATTATCAATTTTTATACTTTTGGTCATTTTTTTTATGAAAATTGGAAATCATTTGACAGCATTCCTTGCCCAAAGTTTCTTTATTTTACCTAAATTGTTCAGATGGATTGCTTAAACAATTTAATATTTTATGTAGGGATATATGTCTTTGTTCAAACACACTGTGCAACTACCAAACACACATAATAAATCCTGTACTGGCTCAATAGAGTTTTAAGGGAGTGAATACTCGCGCACAGAGAAACATCTGATGCCGGTTATTAGACCTAGTTTCGAACGAGGTGTAACAGAAGTGTTACAGTAGATACCACCATCGATCCCAGCTTGAGTACATAGCAGCGATGGACATCTCAGGTCCAACTGAAGACAACAAGGTATCACGTTTCATTACTTTCTGCATTTTGTAGCGATAAGAAAAGTACTTCACTTGCAAGCAACAGAAAGTTAACTTTTTTCAGAGGCGGCACGCAGTTTGTGGCGAGTCTTCAATGCCTTTAATAGAGTGGCTCATATTACAGTATAAACCGAAATACCAAACTTATGTCAGATGCAAATATCTATGTTCCATTCTTTGACTTATAATTGTTAACAGAGTTATCATGTGTTTGTTCTAAATGTCTTTTGGTAGAAAATGGTGCCTTTTCTTCCTATTGGCAAATAGTCAAATCCACCAAAATTAGCCAGTAAATAGCCTGAATTTGCAGTCTGCGTCCTGTTTGCTATAGAAGCATCAAATAAACGTGTATCGAGATAAGAATGAATTTCGACTATAGCCTAGTAGTAGCACATATTGCCTAATAATGTTTCTCGCTCTTTGAATTGGCTACATATTTTACGTAGCTTAGGCTAGGCGGTGTGTTGTTAAAAGGTAACGTAATTATCCGAATTAGCTTATACAGTGGGACAGATGATTTAACTCAAGGTTTACTAGCAACGTTCCTATTCCAAAGAGTTACTTCTATTCAGTGCTCAGTATAATTAAAACAAATTTATTTTATTTACAGTGTGTGAGGAAATGAATAAATACCTTGTGTCTGTCGTGTTCGTACAAGGCCAGCGCGTCTTGCAAAACATTGAACGTATCAGTAAGTAGTTATGGAACTCATATGATCTGCTTGAAAATCAATTCGATGCATATTCGTACGATGGACAGACACTGACCATTACCGAACTGACAAATCTGCTGTATAGATATATATATAAATGGAGAGAGAGATAGTATAAGATAGAAACAAAAGGCAGTAGACCGTTAATCAATCCAGGTTGTAATAATTCCCTGTACGAACAACTGCGTCTGCGTCCCAAAACCTGATACCTGTGTATCAAATGTATATCATACCCAGTCGGGGGGGGGGAGGGGGGGTAGGGAAGGTGCACCGGAAAAGTTGGAGAGGGAGTTATGCTTTAGGGGGAAGCAAACAGTTTGTGGCACAAATTTTGGAAGTGCAAAAATGCACATCACTGGCACATTTAGAGGGCTAGGGGACCACGTCCTACCCATTCCTCCCTAACCCACGCTTCATCTATGAACCAAGCTTTAATTTATGGAAATTTTAATTTTCGCATGATATTCAAATTGTTACAAAGCTTTGATGTCATATAACTAGAGTCAAACATTCACTATTTTTCAAGAGCGATGTTGGTCGATATATATATATATATATATATATATATATATATATATATATATATATATATATATATATATTTGAAATCGTGATGAGTTGGAAAATCAAGAACAGTGACAAAAACTTCCAGCCTCTACCGGGGTCGAGCCGGGGCCTCCCGCTTTATATATATATATATATATATATATATATATATATATATATATATATATATATATATATATATATATGTATATCATATATTATATATATATTTATGATAATCACATATTGCTTCATACACAATATGCTACCAGACGCTCTCTCTAACTTTTTTCACAATCAACTTCCTTCATTCATAACTACATCACATGAAATCCTCAGCTACTTTTGCATACATGTAAATCGCAAAACTTCGTCCCACTCGAGCCTTCGTCATCGTGCCACCAATCTTTGGAACTCATTACCCAAAGCAATAAGTGGCATACTCAGCTTCAAGATCTTTTAGTTAAAACTTTACTAATTATTGTTTAAGTAATTACTAACTCTTCACTATAGTGATTGTCTGCCCTTAGTTTTTTACTTCTTTGAAATACTGCATTTTTTTTTATTTGCATAGACACAGGTGTTCAGCTGTATTGGAATGTATTTCGGGTGGGGGGGGGGCGTGGGGGTTAGGGGGCGGGTGTCATTGTAGTTGTTATAGTCTTTTGTCCTATTTGAATGTTTTTGTGTATTTTACTCTTTCTCTGTATAAATAAATATATATATATATATATATATATATATAAATGGGTGTGTGTGTGTGTTTGTGTTGATATGGATATGGGAAACTTGAAGTGTGCAAAAGTGGTAACACAAATGTCCCAGGTGTCTGAACTAGCATCTGTAGGACGTCTTTTGGTGTTAAATTAACAGCTCCCTTATCTCTTTCTTTCTTTCTCTCTCTGCCCAGTTACAAGCTCAACTTTGGATCAAGCCGCTTCCTACTTCACCTTTGTTCTGCGGCCCTGACTTATGGGTTAACTACAATTGATCCATTCATGTTACTTCAAGACCCGTCTCCCAAATCGATTTTTCTCAATCACATTTTGCATGCTTGGTTATGTTTTCAGACTACTTAACTATACTACTACAATACTTCAAAACCACTCTCAAGAATGCTAATCGTTAATTCGTTACACGTGAAATAACTTTCTATGAGATATAAGGTTTCAGGTTGATTGCTTCCCAATAGACGAATATCGGCATGCGCTTATCGAACGGGCTCGCAATAAATAGTCAAGTAGATGGTCTACTGATCAGGCCAATTAACAAAGTAACCGTAATTAATTACACAAACGTCTGCCGACATAGGAAAGTGCCATGAACTGTCACACAATATAGTAGAGTAGAGTATACGTGTGACTTCCTGATGTGCAAATATCAATGTTAGAGATTCTTGTGTTAGGGTACGTCAACTGATTTTTATATATACACACCCACTGATTAACCTGCTACAAAATATTAGCTGCATGGGACTATGAAACTTTCCAAACGTGTATACTTTGTCGCAAAATTCAAATCCTTGAAAAAGATTTTCTGGTTGCTAAAATTTGATTGCTAATTAGTAAATTTGCTAGAAAATGTTCTGAACATTTAGGCGAAAACCACGTCTTTGTAAATGGATCTGGCAACAGCAGAATGAATGATATCATCCGGGCACTTCAGTTAAAAATGTCTGTGTTTTCTGTAAAATTTGTCCCAATCTATCCACAGAGGAAATGCATATCTCTTCAAAACATCTCAGACTTTCTTGATGAAATCCTAAGTACAGAGTACGTAATATTAATAATAATTATAATTATTATAATTATAATTATAATTATAATAATATTAAATAACATAGGTTAAATGCAGGATTTTTGAGACTGTTACTGCGATAGTGTAATTAGAACAATGTCGTAAATTACTCGAGCAGTTTCGTGCACATTTCTCTGTTATTCATATTCATAAATATATTCTTAATTTAGCACTTCCTCCAGGCTATATTTTATAAAATACGGACTCAGCGACTAAAATAGGTACGCATCCATGACCGGATTCCCTTCACGTGAGTCATAGCGACATGATAACAGCATATTTCGGTTTCATAGTCCTATGAACTACGGGCATATTCTATTGATATTTACCGAGAGAAGGCGCCCGTCATTGTCTTTCAACAATACCATTCCCTTACCTCCCCACCCCCCCCCCCTTAGCTCCCACCCCCTTGCCTCTTTAAATACGAGTAATAAAAATTGATTAACAATCTACAACAGAGTAAGCTCTTTGACAGATATAAGAAGTAGGTTGGGCTACGAAATGCAAGTTGAGTGATGGCAATACTCAGTCTAAGGAGGAAATGTCATGGGTGGGGGGGGGGGGGCGTCATTGGCTTGGCTTCCACGTTCCTTTCAGAACACCAACCTGCCTGAATGGTTCTTATTTTCACAATACAGGAAATTTTCGATAAGGTGGCAATTTGTGCTAAACATTATTGGATGAACATTTTGTCATAACAGTTGTACATCCGCCCCCCCCCCCCTCCTGCCCCCTCCATTCCATTCTGTCATTTTCAACATGGAGAGCAAATTTTGGAAATCATAATACAATGAAAGTTGAGTGAGTGAGTGAGTGAGTGAGTGAGTGAGTGAGTGAGTGGGTGGGTGGGTGAGTGATTGATTGAGTGAGTGAGTGAGTGAGTGGGTGGGTGGGTGAGTGAGTGAGTGATTGATTGAGTGAGTGAGTGAGTGAGTGAGTGAGTGAGTGGGTGGGTGGGTGGGTGAGTGAGTGAGTGAGTGAGTGAGTGAGTGATTGATTGAGTGAGTGAGTGAGTGAGTGAGTGGGTGGGTGGGTGGGTGGGTGGGTGGGTGAGTGAGTGAGTGAGTGAGTGAGTGAGTGAGTGAGTGAGTGAGTGAGTGAGTGAGTGAGTGAGTGAGTGAGTGAGTGAGTGAGTGAGTGAGTGAGTGAGTGAGTGAGTGAGTGAGTGAGTGAGTGAGTGAGTGAGTGAGTGAGTGAGTGAGTGAGTGAGTGAGTGTGACCATTAGATGACTAAAATAGAGACCAAAAAACTAACAGGTGTGGTTTGATTTCAAGTACACTTTATATTTCTTCTCTAAACTGTGGCTATCAATGAACCTATTGTGAGCTCTGCTGACCATTGGTGTCCACCAACACACAAAATGCTTTCTACACTAATTTTGGTTAATCCACACGGCAAGTATGATGTTTTAAAAGTTGCCAATCCCCATTTTCGACCCTTTCTCACCCTTCCCCCTTCCCACTACTATCCACCCTTACCCCACCATTCGACTTCCCACCCCATCCTTCCAATTCCTCCTCCCTTCCATTTCCTCCTCATATCCCTCTCCATTCCCCCATCTTGCACCTTTATGGATCATTTCTCCACCTTTCCCCACCATCTCCCAACCCTATACCCCTACCATCTCCCATCGCAATATTCATTCCAGTCATTCCTACATTGTTCATTCGTCCCCATATAATTATGCTACCTAGTGCCTACCATTCACACATTTATACCACACCTAAGTCATCCATGCATTAGCTAAAAATCAATAAAGCCGTTCATACTCTAATTGTATGCAGTTGTTTGCCAATACATCAAATTCGTTCAACCGAAATGTTGACGAATTTTGACTTTGTTGCACAAGTTAAGCCAAACGAATTGTCACGGTACACAGACAGATGCCAAATGTCTGACGTTACTGGATAAGTTCAATTGATGCAAGCAACATAACCAAAAACATGGAAGTTTAAATGTTAACATATTTTGTTGCTGCTGCTGTGTGTCATGTCACCAGGGCAAAGTAGCAGATCCTTCGCTTCTTTTTGTAACCAAACAATGCTCTCTCTGCTCAGGAACACCAAGCCCTCTCTGAAAAGAACTTCTCTGCGAAACTACTCTGCCAAATAAAACACGTAAATTAACATAAATTAATGAAATTTGAAAACTGCATACCACAGATCATGTAAACAGAAACACATTGGTCCAATTCCTATATGTTCATTGCTCAGTCTATTATCGAGGTATAAATTGCATATTGTGCAAAAGGGACTGCATCAACATTTAGTTTTATTTTGTTTGAAGTTGGATTGCTTATATTACCTTGGAACATAAACAATTGTACACAGGATACTGCTATATGCTGATCAGGTATAGTGATGAACCTTAATTAACACTAAACACTAATGACATATGTGATAGGCCCCTAATTGCACAACGTCTATATTTTCTTCATTTATTCAATGCATTATGAATGTGAACTGTTTAACAGGCTGCATCTTCGTGAAATCTTCAAATCTTTTATGCTTGATACAAATACAAATAAGTTAGTATGGTTGTTTATTCAACTTTAAAATACCGGTCTTTTTAAACATTTTTTATTTTATCTTTGCAGGAAAGTCCAACAACTGTTGTTGTTTGAATTTAAATATGTCTCTGTTAATTTAAGATACAGAAGGTGTACATGTCATAAGATCAGAACTATTCTGCAATATTGGCTGCTGTTCATTTAAAAGCACATTTTAAATTGACAAATTATTATTCAAAGTTCACACTGGTTGCTTTTTTCGACATCTAATTTTCTGTGTCATATTGTTACTTCTAAAATACCAAGCTCCCAATGTTACAAATGTGGATAAATGCCTAAAATTATGTGTGGTAATAATTCATAGCCACAGCTATGTCTCTGTGTGTGTGTATATATTGTGTGGAATACCATGACTAAAATAAGTATAATCCATCAATATAATGACATTTGGTAATGATATGTATTTCCGAACTGGCTAAATATCTCTTAATTAAAATGGTTAAGTACATGGTTAACTAATGCATATAAATAAACATCATTCATCACTCTAGGCTTAAAGTTGTTATTCTTCCTTAATGCAAAAAATAAATAAATAAAAAGACGATGGATTTGTACATTTTTTTCAGGACCCAGTCACCCAGTGTATACCTGTTTCTTTCAACATCATAAATGAGCACATACCTGTTTCCAAAAGCCAGTTACTGGAATGCTATGAAGATTTGTTCTGGGCGAGATAATGCAATGTTTGACTTCTGGCATACTTTCCAACATCGGACAAACATTGACAGATCAGTATAAAGAGTTTTCCAGTAGTATCTGGACTTTATCATGTCGACCTTTAGAGGGCGCTCTTTCACAATCACATGTAGAGACCGTACTAATCTCAATAAATGACAGTTGTCTTACCAAAAATATATGTTCTTTGATCGTGAACGGTTAGTTGAACGTTTTGTAACTAAGCATTTGAACAAAATTGTTGAAAATGGCCAACTGATGAAAAAAATGTCTGATCATTTCGGAAAATTTCAGGAAAATTTGAAAGAGAAGACTCCATGGAGTTAAATATCGTATCGCATAACGCATAAAGCGCATGCAATTCGCAACCTTCATTCATCAGTAAAACTTTGACCTATGGTACCATGGTAACCACATACGTTGATAGTTCTTGACATACTCATTATACCTGTGGATCCCCCTCCTTCTTTTTAAAGCTGAATTCGACCTTTAACCTCTACGAATAAAACAAATATCATACGATGGGGCACACTTCTTTTGCATATCTACACGTCCCTCTCTACACGTCCCTCTCTCCACGTCCCTCTCTCTCTACACGTCCCTCTCTACACATCCTCTCTACACGTTCCTCTCCAGTCTCCACACCCCTCTCTTCGCGTCCCTCCATCCACGTCTCTCTCCATGTCCCTTCCTTCATGTCCCTTTCTTGAGTCTCACATTCTATACTAGGAAATCATGATTTTCTATAGTGTGGGATCTATTTTGCGAAATTGAAACTTAGAATCGTCTAATTGATAACCAAACACCCTACTTTATGTGGGTCATTTTTATTCATACATAACCTCTCAGGACTTAGCTACTGAGTGAGATCCAAATAATCTAATAAGATTTTAACCTTTTTTACTTCGTTTTCTGGAGGACGAGGTGCAGATTAATAAAATCTGTGTTCTCTGCCAATGCTATGTATATGTCAGAATGCATTTGTCACCGTACTTGTATATTTTGTCGTAAAAATATTAGCACGGACGGGTTGCCAATAGCACTTCTTTTGTTACGAACTAACAGACTAACTAACATGGTGATTTCATGAGCTGATTCCCACAGTTAAAAATATATTTCTACTCAGCCCGTCTGTATTCCATTAACTACTGTGAAAATGGGCTGTAATTTTTACCAGGCTCCCCAGCCCACTGGGCCACTGGCCCACCGGGCATTGCCAAAATGCCCGTGTGGCCAGTCCGCCACTGGTGACGGCGCTATGCAAGAACATTTATAGTAACTATAGCAGTAAAACAAACCGGTCATCACGGTCAACATATGCCGTTAAATTGAACATAAGTTGTCTACAGGCCTGTTTTAACTTGAACTTGAGTGCAACTGTTGTTCCAACCAACTACAGCCATGTGAAAATAGATTACTTTCTAATCAAAGCTTGTCGAAGTTGAAATGTACGCGATATACGTTTGAGGAAACAGCTTTATAAAATATTATAAAATATTGTGGGTGACTCGTGAGTTTTCACTATTGGAACATAAATCCTGTAGGGAAGGTCCCATGCACGGTTAATCGTTGTTGCTTAAGATACGGTAATCGTGACCTACCGATATGTATGCCTACTTCTATTACAATAAAGTGCAGTTACCTTACTGTTCCTCTTTACGCTGTCTGATTATTAAGAACTACTATAAAAGCTAATATCACGTTATGCACCACCTTGTTTCTAGAGAGAAATTTGACTTACAAATTCTAATACGGTCAGGGTCCATGAATCTCTGATGACAGCCTCGGGAACAATGCAGTGACATTGCAATAACACAGTTATGAAAACTTGACAAAACAATTGATTAATATAAGTATAAGAAATGAAAAAAAAACAATGACCACGTCACAGATGTAACAGACATTTTAAGGGTAATTGTCTGCTCTTCGTGAAAATTTGATGATGTCACTTTCGCACTCAGCATCCCGTCATGTCCACGAACAGAGATCGCGTGTCCTTCAATATGCAAGGCGAACTAAGCTAGCTTAACATTCTATACGGTGTTTAGAAGTTCTGAATTTTGTGGACTCGCTGGCACAATCGATACATAGACGTACCGTGCATCTTCATTTAGATATCTCAACATCACGACACCTTAGCATCCGATAGAGAATATATAGAGCAAATATATCGTCTCGTCATTTTCACTGGAACCCCCATCACGACCAATTGTGACAACACAAATAAGATAAAGGAATTTAAAAAAATTTAAATTTGCTTTACTACTGTTTAAAATTTATTATTCTATTTCGTTTATTCTTGTACGTTATAGACTTGTCTCCCTTATATTCTAGATTTTGATAAATAACGCGGTTCCTATACAAGTGATAACGATTTAGCATAATTTTCAACATATTTTTGATATTATTTATTTTGATCAGTCAAAGGCTCTACTATTTCTTTATTAATCTACTTGGTGTGACGGCATCATCAGTAATTATCAAGGATAACGTATATCTGTAGGCCCACGTCGGCATTGGCTGTGCAATTTTTTGTAATTCCCATACTTTTCTCGACCTTCAAGTTCTGCTTGGAAGCTTCAAAAGCCAAACGCAAACACATTCAGAAATCCTCTTTCAAAAGGATCTGAAGCACAAACTTTGGGTTCATGGTTTCCGCCATTTTGCCATTTGTTTACCTATAATTTCCATCTTAGTCATTACTGGCTGAAATTACGTTGTTTCTGATTACTTGACCTCTGACCTGTGACGTCAGTAGTCAAGGATAAACAAGTTTAGAATCATTTTTGCACAAATGTTCAGTAGAGTACAATACCTCGTCAACGACAAAGTACAAGTAGGGATGAGATGATTAGCCGATTGATAACAATTGTTTGTGATTGATTAGAAGAGTAGAAAACATAGTCATGTTTGTTCAACATCCCACGCTATATTATTGTAGTTCCTAACACGCTACATAATATTGATTGAAAGTATAAGCTATTTTGACTGGCTTAACACTCGATTCGCCTAGGAAGGGAGAACCACATTAGGTAGTGATGTTCACGCTTTAAATATTCTTCGAAAGTTTTGGCCTTCCTATATTCTATTTTCATATTCTTGTCGATTTTATCCTTGAAATGTGAAACATCTGGAATGTTTGCACAATTGTCAATTTTCTAAGTAGTTGTAATGTTATCAAATTAAAGTTTCTTTGTAGGCTATATTCGTCGTTTTCGTAGTGATAATTGAGTAAAAGATTATAAAGAATGAAAAGGTAGTTTCAGCAGAATAGGCTGTGATGACATCATTCCCTCTACTGTTGCCAGATGCAAAATAATAAACCAAATTTGAAGGGGAAAAAAATATATATATTTTTTTTGGCCATACAAATTGCCATGAGGATATGGTTTTGAGCAACAGATGTCGAGCGTTTGCAACAGTTATATTTTATAATAAATCAACTCTAAGCCACCGGAAATCCCTCTAATGTTTTCTATTGAAAGATAAATACAACTGCTATTGTTCCCTCGGGGACCACTCACATTATTACTCTCATCGTCACCTCTTTCTATGACGGATTGGTTCCCGGAGATGATCTTATTCTTACTACTGAACAGCTTGTTGTCCTGGCGCTAATGGCATTGTCATGCTTAATGCTAAGCTTGCTTTGTTTCTTAACGAATCTGGTGGTTATCTTACTGCAAATTGAGTACCGATTATACCGTAAAACCAACTATATTTTCTCTGTATTCGTCAACGCCTCGGATCGCATTTGTGCGATTGCCAAGTGCGTGTTATAATGTTTTTGTTGGAACGTCGCCTCCCAGCGCATACATCGCTATATCTATCTCTCACATGTGTGTATGTGCGGTGTAGCCGTGGATAGGTATTTAGCATTATCAGCCATCCCTTTTAGTTACAAACGGGTGGTAACCGTCCAAAATACTTTGTCGTTATTCAGGTGCGTATCCAGGGGGGCGTTAGGGGCGCGCGCCCCTCGGGTAAGGAAAAGAGGAGAGAAAAAAGAGAAGAAAAAAGGGAAAAGGAGGGGGGGGGGGAAAGAAAAGGAGGAGAGGAAGGAAGGGAAAGAAAAGAAGAAAGAGAGAAAAAGGAGAAAAGGAGGGAGTAGAAGATATTCGCCAAGACCTCGGGAAGAGAAAGAGGAACAGTCATAATTACAGAGTTGACCCCTATAATGTACACAGGGTAGCCAGTGACAGATCGAGGATTACGGAGGGGACGTGCGCCTCACCCTACCCCTTACACCGACAACTCCATTTTTGACGTTTCCATTTTCCTCTTTCACTAATGTATCTATATATATGCTATATATGGTCTATCATAACGCGTGCGTGTGTGTGTATGGACGCCTTAAACAATTGTACAATTGTGCTATGGAACCAACTGTGGCTGGTCTTGAACTCAACCGAGTCGTCGGGGAACATGATGCATTTCGGGAAGGGGCGACCGCCCCCCACCCGAGCAAATTTTCTTTATGATATCGCTAGTAATTTCAAAAAAGGCAATGCTTAGATGCAACTTACAAGGCAGTGGAAGTGTCATATCCAGCGATCTGGGAGGCATTTTCGGCCAAAATTTTCTTGTACGCTTCGCGCCAACTCATGGTGGCGCTACGCTTGGATAGTTTGCCTACAGGCTTCGCCCCTCCCTTGGCAAAGCAAATAGCAGATATCACATCATATCAGTGAGCATGAAAATGCATGTTCCAGGGTGAACAGCCTCAAGACTGTCTATGTGTGTAGTAGGAGCCCAATTGGACTTGGGGGCTGTAACGACTTGCACGAAAAATATAACCAAAATTTTTCGCGCGCTTCGCGCGCATTCAACATGTTAATGTCAATATCGTATAAGCAAGCATCGGTCATTACTTCGCAGCGTGTACCGTACGGTCCGTGAAAGGTGCACAGTATACCCCGGATGCTAATGTAAACAACGAAATGTCTTATGGAGAAAAAGCATACAGGTCCAATTATGTCAAAACTCTCTTTTACAGTGGTAATGGCGAATTAGTCGGCCAAGCTTAGAACTTTATTTGAATTACCAAGGAGATAATTTTGTAAACTATTCATTTCCTTAAGCTACACCATTGCTATTAATTTTTCTTTCAGTATAGGTGCCCAAAAAATTCTCAGCATATTGCCCGAATTTTCAGGGGAAAAAATCTGGCTGGGGGGGGGGGGCTGCAGCGCCCGCCCCGCCTCCTACGCCTATGTGTGTAGTGTTCGGTTATCTGATATCGAAAATATCTGCTATTTTTCATTTCCTTCAACCAAGTTTTATAACAGCCGTTAAAAGAGGTTGCAATATTTCTACACCAATAAATTAACTGTGTCGGAATTTAAGAAAATTTCCTCACCAACATTCTTCATCTTACATCCCTCTACTCGTGCAATTTTGACCTGTCTGTTAGTGGTTGAAGGGGGTTTTTCTATATTGGTTGTCCATAGATGACATTTTGTGCATCATTATGGGTATGTTTTCAAGTGATTTTATTCACGAGAAATGTGAATTTTCAAATTCTCAACAAATAATGGGCTTAAAACCATGAAAAGTGGGGCTTTCGGATATTGTGGGCCGTGACGTAGAATCACTTACAAAAGCAATGATCCACAGAACATGCAATGAGGTCGAACATGATGTGTGACTGGTGAAAATCTTCACAAATGTTATGGATGGAAAAAAAACTATTGGGAAATACTTGGTACTCAGGCAAAAGTGTACATCTGGTTGGTCATTTTCAAGCCCGAGAAGTGCCATTTCCGGTGATGTGGGCGGTATCAAAACCAGAAATTTTTATTCTTGTACGCTCCGCGCCAACCGATGGTGGCGCTCCGCTTAGATAGTAATTCGCGCCCCCCGGGCTAGAAAATCCTGGATACGCGCCTGTTATTGGTTATGCATATCAATTTCTAGTAGAGTATGAAACCTTATCTATTATCCTTTTTCCAAATCTCACTTACAATATTACTTTGCTTTATTATACGATGAATCCTCTTATAAATCTGAAACTGATCTTGATGGTAATTATGAAATGTTCTTCCTGTTTGAGGAGAAAAAGACCCGAGAAGGACAAGGTTCCATCACTTGCTGAAAAGATGGAATCAACTCAAAACAAGAAACTGACCGCACTGAAGTAAAGAGTATGGTAATGTAATGAGAAAGCACATGTGTAAATAAATTAGTTAATTTTATCATTACTTTTTATAAGTATTATATTATTTGAACCTTAAATCGATACTTAAAATTTATCGAACACAGTAACAGTTACAGCAACGCAGAAGGGAAAATGTGGTTATCAATTCCTTTATCAAATATCATGAACATAAACATTTATCCATACCCTAGTGATAAGTGTGTCTGCAGATAATATATATAAATATATATATCTATATATATATATATATTGTTATATATATATATCTATATATATATATATATATATATATATATATATATATATATATATTTCAATATATAAATATATTCTACTGGTGTGTTCACTGTGGTCGAGTGATACGGACTTCGGTTCGTGACACGAAGATCCAGGGTTCGATTCCTACGTTCGCCTGATGAGTCCCAAAAGGACGAAACCGGTGAAGTGGAATTTGTCTGGTGTGTTATTCTTTATTGTTTAACTATATATCTGTCATACCACTTGCTACATATTAATTCAATTCTTCTGTCTATCTGTCTATCGGTCTATCTGTCTATCCATCTCTCCATCTATCCATCCATCTATCCATCTATGAGTTGGGATTTTCATCTAAACTGTTAATACTCTCTTCTTTCACATAAGAGTCACATCGTCTACCACCAGAGTACCCATTTAAAGCTTACCAAACAATAGTATTATATAATGCCGCGATAAAAGGTATCAGCAATATTTCTTAATTAATAAAAAAAAAATTATCTGGATCTTGCTTAGGGTCTGCTTAAACATTGTCCTATTCAGTTGTTAGTGGAGGTGTCGCCGGTTTAGGAGAATGGTTAGCAGCAGATGAAGTCGAAGGAGGGGGAGCAGCAGGAGCCTCTGGTGGATGAGTATTTACATGAGTCGTTCGTAGTTGATGATGGAAAGCAGCTGCAGCAGTAGATGTTGGTGTCATTACTCGGTTGTACGGTTACTGTTGTATTAACATTATTTTGCTCCAAAGTCTCCTCATAACTGCTTGAGGTGGATCTTCGACTTGGACTACTTGAGCCGGTGTAATCTGTGTTTGCCATCTCCAAAGACGATGTGTCGCTAGAATTGATGCTGGAAGGTTCCTCATTCTTGCTCACTGTTGTGCTGGATTCGGTAGCTTTAGTTTGACTCTTTGAGCTGGTGTAATCTGTATTTGGCATCTCCATTTTTGGAGGAAGATCAACACTTTTGCCACCGAGATGAGAAAATATTGCGTAAGGGACCATACCTGCTGTGTCGATAGATTCGATGCTGGAAGGTTCCTCCGAGGAGACCTCAGCCTCAACGGCCACTTCTTTAATTGGTCCGTTGATTTCTGGACCAAGTTCAATCATTGAAAAAGCATCGATTGACTGCATATCGATGATAGCCTCCTGAAATATTTCAAGAGTCGATGTTGGTATTATATAATTGTATACGTTATATATATCCGTATGGGATATTGCATAATTTCAAGATATATTATTGAAAATGATTCCTCCACTATAGCCTTAAACAATTAACGTGTTCATATCTCCAACTGGCTTCTCCGGCATCCCTTCCTCATTGAAGCTGCATGTTTGATATATTTTAAATTGTAATATTTTAAAGTTGATATATATATATATATATTTATATATATATATATATATATATATATATATATATATATATATATATATATAAATATATATATATATATATATATATATATATATATATATATATAAATATATATATATATTTATATATATATATATATATATATATATATATATATCAACTTTAAAAAAAAAATTTAAGATTTAGATTTCTTTAGTTGCAAAAAACATGTTTTGTAATTTGTTTAATATATATATATATATATATATACAAGTCACTTCTATTCTGAATAAACATTGGTTAGTACTTGGTGTTACAAGACAAAATACAAACCTATATTGCTATAATAGGTGGTGGCTTCGGCTCCGAATATATCGACATCCTGTTCGGGCTCCAGCTCTGGCTCTGGTTCCGGTGTTAGTGTCCTTGCACTAGTTCGATAAAGGTATAGATGTATTTAAAAAAAAAAGAAAAGATGAAACAGAGAGTTAGTTGTGCTACGTGCTATTCTTGTTTTCTTTCAGCACTCAACCTAAAACGGAATATAAGGTCTGCTTTTACGGTATACTTTCGGTTACAGTCCACTAGTTTAGCATCGTTATGGAACTTTATTCGAGAAACAATGTTTTTCTTTTGTGTGTTTTTTTTTGGGTTGTGTACGATGACCAAGAAAACTCCTTAAATCAGGATATTATAAATGACAAGTATTCTGCAAATTGTTTACGTATTTGAGAAGGGGGTTAAGTAATTCATGATCTCACGGTTTTACAATGGGAAGTAGCATTTCTGGTCGAATACCGTCAGATATTTGATAATATCAGGTGATCGCTTCAATATGTATGTTCATGTAAGAATCTCATTGGTCGAGGTGTATTTTCAATCTCAAAAAACCCTATTTCTATTATAGCTCAGAACAACATATATTAAAGTCAACGTCTATTGGTTCATGATTTACTTATTCAGTTTATTAACCTACATCACGTAGTATCAGGTTTTAATCAAACTAATATTTGACCTCATTTCAATCGTTTATTATTGAGAATTGTTTATCTGGTCAAAGTGATTGCTATACATATAGTTTACAATCTCGGTCAAAAGTGCAATGTGTCATATTACAACTCAATACCCATTCAAACAAAAGAAATACAAACAGCGCTTAAGAGCTAAAATGGTACTTTGTATTGGACTCGGGGTTTTCAATTGTGACGTTATAAGGTAAGTGGGAATTCAGGTTTAACTTCGGAACAACATGCATGTATATGGGGCTGTGATAGGTCCCTTACGCCCCCTCCCCCACCTCCCCCACCTCCCCCAGTACTCAAGTATAAGTTACTAAACAGATATGGTACATTCATTCTCGCGCCGTCATTACTTCTTATATTTTACGCCTCCAATGTACTGGCTAAAACTGACAGGGGCAGGGGGGTGGGGGAGGTGTTGGGGGTGTTTAAGTCCATAAGGAAATGTAGCATTAATGATGTCCCATTGAGGAGGAAAATCCCATTTGGGAGGAAAATCATTATTTTAAAATCACTGATTTTTCTTCATGTTAATAACTATTTGCCTGTTGTTCCCTCCACCGGCTGCGGATCATTACATTCGAACGATTAATGTTATTATTTTCTAATTCATTGAGAAATATAAGCCTGAGCGTATTAGCGGGCAACAACTTATTCGCAATTATCCAGACAGGGGGCTAAAAATAATTGATATGCCAAACCATGTTATTGTACTGCAAACCTCATGCTTTGTACGTTTGCTTAATAATGGTGTTAAGACTACTCAAAAAGCACCATGTAGACATTTCTTTTACAGATTTTTTTTACAAACGGAGACTATTATTTCTAGCTGGCAAATCAACATGTAAATGATGTTTTTTTGGAAGGATGTGTTTCTTTGAGCCCTGTGCTTTCTTTGGTAAGCATTGCTACCCTAATCCCTAATCTCCCAAAATGACAAAGTTTAGGTCAGCCGTCTGGAACAATAATTTAATACTGAATAATAACAAGCCTGCATTTAACCATCTTTATGGTTAATATGGGAATAACTTTCATTTATGACTTAATTAACGAAGAGGGAGAGTTCTACAGATATGATCATTTCATAAATACTTTTAAGATAAATGCCACATTCTTCTCGAATTTTATGGGATTCTTGAGGCAATCAGGACAACATGGGACACAATCTTTTGAAGGAACCTTAATTATCGATTAAGTAATCCAATAAACAGTTTCATGGATAGCATACTTAAGAGTGATCATTTGTTAGTCTATTTACGATAAACTGTGAAACTCGTCTGAAATTTGTAATAATTCCTTCTCAATAGTGGCCTCGTACACTTGGTATTCCCGGGGTTTCTTTCTCCCTGCAGAATTGTTTTATTCCTTTCCATTGTTCCAGTGATGTGTAATTAAGGTGCTTTCAGTATACTAGGGCTACAGGCTACTCCACAGAATTAGTGCTACCAACATATATCTTTACCTTATAAATGATATAGACTGCAGCCAGCTATATAACCGTAAAAAGATTGATAATCTTTTCTGTATATTGTTAGTATATACCTCAGCCATTTGGAACTATCGATGACACGACATCTTTTTATAAGCTTTCATGAACTACTATACGAATCGAAATCGTCTTCCGGAACTATATACAGGCCTTCGTCAAATATTCTCAATTCGAACATATATGAATTTCAAAAATATAAATATTTAGTATTAGAGGAATTAATTTAACTTACATTAGAAAAAGATTATTAAACATAAAAGAATAGTATGTATGTTCAAAAGTAAGAAGCAAACACAGTAAAAAAAAGCTAAAAAAAACAAACTTACAGGCAGTCTCTTCAGGGAGAACCTTCCTCAAACCAAAATCTTTCTTCTCCTCCTCAGTTATATACAAGTGGATGCTTCTGGCAGTGTGCGCGTTTTGTAAGAATATCAACGTACCGTACTGCGTAGCCCCAGTTTTGAATCCGAAGGTGGCAGGTTTTGGACTTTGGTCTATTCTGATGGGGTTGTTTCTTTCTGGTCGTGTTTATTTGGTCTACTGATAAATCTATCCCATTATGATTATGATTTTGATTAGAAATGTTGGATTCACCAACAGTCTTCCAGCCGGGGCCCCTACAACTTCAGCCACATCACTGAAGCTGTCCTACGGGACCTGCATGCGAGGGAAAACGGAAGTACTCAACCCTTTCTGTCGGATGAGAGTCTATCACACTGTATTATACATGACCGTTTTGCAAAGAACGCATCCCAGGATGCATATGCATGGGAGATGCTGAGAAATATGTGGAGAATATTCCATGCACGATCCATAACGCTTAACGACGCCGCCGACGTTGCAAATATCTAAATTGCGTATGGAGTATTCTAATAGGTCACGTTTTGCATGCTCCGAACTCGTCGATGAAGACACAGATCTGCAGGCCAAATTTATTTCTTTATGTTACATAAAAAAGTTCCATCATTCCATTCAGTCTTAATTTGGTCTCTCATCAAGAGAATCTTGGTGCTGTACTAGCCATTACACCGCCATCATCACTTGGACGGTTCCACCTAAAGGAGCCCTGAAATAATTTCTTTTGGTATTAAATTTGACGAAATGACCAAGGGCGTACACAGCCTACACAGGGATGGGGATGCGACACTTCCACTTTCCGACCTCCCCCCACCCCCTCCAGTGAAAATTAAAAGTCGGTCTCCAATCGATGCTAAGTGAATCTCAAACTTGGAACCGAATTCAGCCACTCGATACTCATAGCTATACAGTAACTACTGTTCATGTTCCACAACCGTGCATCAGGAACTACTGCGCTGTGTTCGCAACACGGTAACATGTGTTACAGTTGGCACAGTAATTACTGGGAAGCTTTTACACGTTCAACTAAGAGTCCGATAGGTGAAAATTTGTAGTAATTAAAAAAATTAATTAATTTTTTTATTTTCAAAAATGTTAAATGTTAAAAATTTAATTTTTAAATTGGCAGTGAGAAAAAACTTGCAGTAATTACTGCACACTGTAACACATGTTAGCGTGTTACGAACACAGCGCAGGTGTTACTGATGCACGGTTGTGGAACATGAACAGTACCGTAGTTACTGTACTAGCTATGATGAGTATTGTCTGATTCAGCGTGCTCTAACAAACAACAACGTTAGCACAACAAAACAAAGTTGCGTGTACAGATTTGAATAATGTCATCCCCCAAACCACATCACCCAATGTTTAGTAGCATGTGCTTTACCCTTGAATTTAGTTACCTGTCGCAGCGTCCAGTCAATAAGTCTGAAAGCAAAGTGCTAGTGGATCCCGAAAAGCTCCTGATACACCTCTTTGAACAATGTTGAATGTACGCCCCTAATGAAGACTACACTTTGAAATAGTTGATTATACATGAACAGCCTTTTATAGTTTCTACCTTCCTAACTCGCGTATATACTAAACAATAAAGGGTAGCTTAGACAATGGTGCATTTCGGCTACTGTATAGGTTAACACTATTTTAAAACCAACTGAAAGAGTTGGAAACAATTTCATTTTCCGCTAATGCAATCTAGATATGACTATAACTATACCATGACAGGAATTTTACAAAGTTTTAATTTAGTAACAGCAAACGTTTCACATGTCGCCATTGCACTGATTACAATGATAACGTATCACCCATATAATGGTAGACAAAACCTGCCAGGGAGCCATTCGGATGTTAAATTATTAGGCCCTCAACCACCTCCCTTTCCTCCAAACAAAGTGACAAAATCTGATCAAAAAAATCTGACAAAATCTGATTAAAATATGATCAATTTACTCCCGCCCACACTGTACCGAAGCGACTGAACTCGAAAGTCGTTACCTGTAAATCGTGAAGACTAATAGTCCAATACCACGGACCTTAGCACACAGACCGACTGCTCAGCAAACACAACGGTTTTTAATAACCCATGCAGATATTAATCCATCCGTCGAAACATTAAAACTTTTAACTAGTCACTAAAACCCTGTACACTACACGATTGCAAATTGGCAAAACGCTATTATGTTCAGTTTGCCGACTAAAGACGATGATCTTAACACTGGCAAAATCATGTCAGTCCTAACCTTAAATCCACGCACATTACCCTACTTTCTACGCTTGTTCAATAACGGCATAAATGTATCAGTTTATTATTAATGGAATGGTGCTAAAATTCTCAAACTCCATGTAACTCTTAACAAAGTCATGTTCAGTCCTAACCTTAACTCCACGCACATTACCCTACTTTCTACGCTTGTTCAATAACGGTAAAATGTATTAGTTTATTATTAATGGAATGGTGCTAAAATTCTCAAACTCCATGTAACTCTTAACAAAATCATGTCAGTCCTAACCTTAAATCCACGCACATTACCCTACTTTCTACGATTGTCCAATAACGGTAAAATGTATTAGTTTATTATTAATGGAATGGTGCTAAAATCCTCAAACTCATATGTTACTCTTAACACTGACAAAATCATGTTCAGTCATAACCTTAATTCCACGCAAATTACCCGACTTTCGACGATATTTTCGCGTCACGACGACAGCCGCGTTGCGTCGGGTCGCGATCATTCGTGAATTCTGCCTTAGATAACCTCATGTCAAAGGAAGACAACAAAGATACATAATTATATACAATACATAGTAGTAATATAACCCGTCCATCAATTGCAAAATATCGATCTTAGTTGGTAAGTGCACGAAAGTTATAAGGAGTAACTAATAATAAATTATGGTAACAAATTGTCCTGCCCCGCATTAAATGCATTTTTAATGGACAGGAACTATAATTTTTGTCCTTGTAAAAAAAACAATTAGATCGTCTAATTAGACAAACGAGAATGATCTTATATTCAAGACCTGACAAAAGGCGAAACGATAGTGAAATATGACGAATTTTGAAGTCCAACAGCCAGAGTCGACATATTTGGTGTAAAACAAGGAACTCCTCAAAGTCCACCTGAAGCTGTCTTTTACCTGGCATTTCAACCTTCTGAGGGAGAAAAATTATTTACAGAGCTAACCAGTTTGATTTATCCTCAACGAAGTTTTTGCTGGACTCTTCTGATCATTTGTGACCAAGATAAACGACATCACGGTATTTCTATTTTACTTTAAACATATTTTAAATAATTTTTTTACACCCCCAAAATAAATGTGTTGAGATGCTATTGATATAGTGTTTGTAAAGTTATCGTTTATGAATTATGACAATGATTCATATTTTGTGATCAACTATTTCAAAGTGTAGTCTTCATCAGGGGGCGTACATTCAACATTGTTCAAAGAGATGAATTGAGTGCTTTTCTGGCTTTACTAGTCCTTTGGTTTCAGTCAGAATTTATTGACTGGGCGAACAACGTCAATAAGGCCAACAAAACCGGCAACGAGTTTTATTATGACTACATTCTGTTATTGGCTGGGAATGTATGGGTGACGGGGACATCCATGCAGCTTCAATATTTAAGGACAAAACAAAAGCCAAAATACATGTCAGAAAGAGGACTTACTCTCAATTTCTTTGAAATGTTCATTACAGCCCTATAGTGATGGACCAGGGTAAATGTTCTAAGCAAGATTACAGCACAAAATTTCATGAGAGAGAGAGAGAGTGAGAGAGGTGGAGAGAGGGAGGAAAGAATTCGGAACGTGTCTTTTGGGGGGGGGGGGGCGGGGAGGTGATGGTGTGACTTTTAGGAAAATATTACAACTTTTTATGTAACATAAAGAAATACTTTTTGCCTGTAGGTCTTTGTTTTCATATAAGAGTTCGGGGCAAAACGTGACCTAGCAGAACACTGGATGAGTTGTTAACAGAATAAATTCAATACTTAATCTAGATATGATAGAGTATATTTCATTTTTTTTTCAGTTGGTGAGCCAGTGTATTCCAATAAATAGTTATTCAGACTGATTTAACGTTCTTGAAAGGTGTTTGGAATAATAGTAGCCATATTCTCATTCTATTAAGCATTTAAAAAAAAACCTGCAAAATAACATAGATTAATCCTGTTAAACACTTCTTCAAGCGCTAAGATGACTTTTAACCATTTTCCAATATTATATATATATATATATATATATATATATATATATATGTATATATGTATATATATGTATATTATATATATATATATATATATATATATATATATATATATAGGCCTATATAAATGAAAAACGTAATGAGTTGGAAAATCAAGAACAGTGAAAAAACTTTCAGCTTCCACCGGGATTCGAACCACGGGCCTTCCGCTCTGTACGCGGACACCCTAACCACTAGGCTATGGACGCTGATTGTATGTCCAGAGGTTCGAACCCGGTAAGGAAGATCGTAATTCCACTGAAGGCGTTTGTCACCTGTATCGAACAATACTAGTTCTGTTTTTGGTGACATATTTTGCCTTACTCTAGAGATCAAACATGATGCTGACCAACTCGAAAATCATTTGTAATTCCTAAAGCCGGATCTCGAAAGAGATACATATATATATATATATATAGGCCTATATATATTTATATATATATATATATATATATATATATATATATATATATATATATATATGTATGTGTGTGTGTGTGTGTATCAATTTTAATAACTTATGATCAGCCGCACAAGAAGTATGTATTCAGATGTTCTGATGGTGGTGAAAAATAAACAATTTTCGAATCGATTCGCCTACTGTGGACAAATGAAGCATGTTTTGAAAACAGCGAAATGCTGTTGTAACTTAATTCCCGCCAATAAAAGACTGCCAGAAACTGTTAAAAATTGCGACAATCCATTCAAATAATAAAAAGGACAAAAGTTTGCTTAACGGAGGGTGACAAGCAGAGTCATACCAACTTGTGTTTTGCAAACTGTTCTAAGTGGACGAAATTGAAAATACCACCTACGTTGTAAGACGGTTCTGGGTTCTATGTAGTCAATTGAAATTTAAAGTAAAGACATTTCGTTTTAATATTACTTTATAGAGATAGGCTATCATTACGCAGGACGATGTATAGTTCGCTTATCGTGAAATGCTAAAAGTTAGACATTTATTCACAGAATGTCAAAGAAGTTTGTTTATTTTCGTAGACAATAATATAACTCTTTTGTGCTGTTATGCTTTCTGTTGACAGATGAATACAACTGGTTTTGTTCCCATGGAGACCACTTACATTGCAGCCATAACCGAGGCATCTATCTATGACGGTCTGATTCCTGATTTTCATACATTGTTTACAACTGATCAGTTGATACTCCTTACGATAGTAACATATTCACGCATAGTGATATCAATAATTAGTTTATTGGCGAATTTGATGGTCATATGGCTGCAATTTAAGTACCAATTACACCGTAAAACAAACTACATTTTCGGTTTATTCGTCAACGTTTCTGATCTAGGTCATAGCATTTTCGCCATCGTCGAATGTGTCGTTCTCATAATCTATAGTGTATGGCCTATCAAGATGTACGCATTGACGACCACACTGACTTTCCATTCAAACCTGTGTATGTGCGGTGTAGCCGTGGATAGGTACTTAGCACTATCCGCCATTCCGTTCAGTTACAAACGGGTGGTGACTGTCAAAAAATACCTTCTTTTCATTATTGTTGCCTATGTCGCGTCGGGTTGTGTGGGTTCCCTCTTGTATACATTTGTACTGACGGAAGTTGAACAATTTGTATTGTTTTCGCCATTTCTTGTCCTAAGTTTTCTCTTTCCAGTACTTGTGCTATATGTGTCGCTAAGTATTTCCCTGTCTAAATCATACAAAACGCTCGAGTTGCCCACTAAAGAAAAAATGAAAAGGGTCAAACAGACACGTACGATAATGTTCACTTTCTACTCTATGCTCTTTACTAACTTCATTACGGCTCTACCAACCTGTATCTTCAGTATGTATCTGATCTCTAGTCCATCAGAGCGGTTGGTGGAATTCAAGAATTTAATGTTTGCTAATTCCTGTTATGTTATTACGTTGCTCAATCATACCCTCAATCCTCTCATATATTTTAAACTGGTCCTGATGAAACTCATCAACTGTCCGTTTTGTTTGACAAACAGAACCGACAAGGACATGTTATCGTCGATCTCAAAAGAGGTTGAGTCAACTGCGAAAGAAACTGACAAGAGATTTCAACTGAAAACTTCTGTACCGAAAATGACATTTAATGAGTAAAAATTCAGAAGTAAACTGGAAATCAAAACCTTAACCGCAAGTTTACTTTAACGTACAGCAATAGTTTTAGAAATGCGGGAATGCATATTTGGATATGATCTACACGACTACCTAAAACACTTACTTTATACAATTTGATAGTTTAGAATCTTTAGTATAGTTTCAGTAATGACTATTTCATCATTTTATGTTTAAACCATTTAACAATCTTATTACTTTTACTTACCATTTACCATATCATTTGTTTAATCTTAACAAGAACTGTTTTTTTGATGTACGCCTATTTGTAAATATTTTTTTCTTCCTATCGGCGATAATAATGAGAATGTTCATGGTCAGAGTGCTTATAATATTCCCTTTACAGATGGTCCTATTAAGGTTCTTGGTATTACACTTACGAATAATAGAAGTGACCTTTTTCCCTTAAACTATTTGCCAAAACTTTCACGTTTGAAAAGTGTCCTAAATATGTGGTCTCCTCGTGATCTGACTCCCTATGGTAAAATTGTTATCATAAAGAGTTTTGCTTTGTCACAACTTGTTTTCCTCTTCTCTGTTCTGCCTAACCCTCCAGAATCATTTTTAAAGGAACTAAATAGTTTACTGTTTAACTTTATTTGGAGAGGAAAGGGCAACAAGACAAAGAGGAAAATTTTAATGCAGCCACAGGAAGAAGGCGGCTTAAATATGATTAACGTGAATGATTTCATGAAAAGTATGAAAATCACTTGGATTAAAAGATATACAGATCATAATTTTGGCCATTGGAAAGTCCTTTTCGACTATTTTTTGAAAAACGTTGGTAAGGATTTTCTTTTTAGCTGTAATTTCAAGGGAAATGATATTTTTAAGAAGGTTAAACACGAGTTTCTTCGCAACTGCTGTTGTGCTTGGAGCGATCTCACCTTTGAAATCCCGGTGGCGAATTACGGTGATCAGATTATCTGGAACAACAGTTTTATCAAGATTAATAATGAAGTTGTTTGGTACAGGAAGTGTTTTAATTCAAATGTGCTTTATGTCCGGGATTTTTATGACATGTCTGGCAGGCCTCTGTCGTATACTGCTTTTATTGCTAAATTTAATTGTTCAAGCTTCCCCTTTACAAAGCTGAATGGGATTATACATTCTATCCCACGTACGTGGGTACCATCCAGATACTCATTACAGCTGCCGAAGCAACCATGTAGCCAGCAGGTTATGTTAGCACAATTATATGGTACTACTAAGATTTGTCAATATGCTTATAATAAATTTGACAGCCGTTGTATTGAGCAACCACGTGGTTGTTTAAAATGGGACAATGATTTTAAAGGCACCACTTTAAACTGGAGTGAGATTTTTGTTTCTTGTAGCAAGATTAGAGATACTAAATTAAAAAGCTTTCAGTACAAGTTTATCCATCGTATCATTGCTACAAATCGTTTTCTTAGTAAAATTAACATTATTGACGACCCAAGTTGCAGTTTTTGTGGCGAGTCTACTGAAACTTCAGACCACCTTTACTGGCGCTGTAGCGCAGTTTGAGATATTTGGAACAAAATAATTCTTGAAATCTTTAATTCAAAAGTTGAAGTTGAGTACGAACACGTGCGTTTTGGTTATGATTATGAAAACAAAATGAAATGGTATAGCCTGACAATGTTTTATGCCAAATATTATATTTACCTTTGCAGAATTAACAAAAGCGTTCCAAGTTATGATATTTTCAAGCATAAGCTTTCATTTTTCTTGAGTGTTGAAATGTATATAGTTATCAATAACAAAAAGCACAAAGAAATTAAACTGCTAAGAGATCCTTTGCATTATTGATAAAGGAAATGTCCTTTTTGGTGTCATGAAACGAACTTTTTCTTTCTTTTCAACGTAATATGATGTGCAGAAGAGATGGATGCAATTAAAAAAAGAAAAAAAAATATTTATAAATATTTTATATTTATACTGGTTTGATATAAATTGAAATTGAAATTGAAAATTTAAATGGATTTCATACATTTGTTATGATATAAAAGTACTGCAATAGTTTTTATCTATATATCGTGTCACTTACATTAATTGCGATAACACAAATGTCAAACAATTAGGAAAAGAAATGTTTGCAAAATATTGTTTTGGAAAGGGGAATTATGACGAACAGATCAAATGGGAGTGAGTCAAGTGAAACTGACTATTGGTAGGCTAATTGAAAAATGTTCAATAAATGAATGTTCACGGAGACTTGTGGATGTTTGTCTCAGCACCTTCATAGAAGTGGATGAACTCTGTATAGGACCTGAATGGCACATGTTATTACATTTATTGTGTATTCCTGTATTTTATCATATGGGATTTGATAAATTAAGTTTGAAAAGCCTTGTTACAAATGTTGAATGTTAAGTTTACAAGAATGAAAATAATATATGTTGAAATAAAGTATGTGTTAACGAAATTTCTTTGGTCATACTTTGTTTAAGTTATATTGTAAACATATCCACACAAAAAAACGGGCTAAATGAGAATGCATGCACATGTGAACAAGGAATTTCTCAGTACTACTATGACAGACGAAAATTGAAGGGGAAAAAAAGAAACATTTGAATGACAAGGAATTGCGTGTAAGGAAATATATAATTGGGTTATGTCCAATGACGGCAAAATGTATAAGTTTATTATGACTGGAATGGTGCTAGCCTAATCTCAAGCTCCATGTCATAAAATCTAAAGCACTTGATCGTGACTTTTTCATATCTACTAACCCATACCCCCTGTGACCCTTGTGACCCTTTTATTAAGCTCTGTCCAACGGAACGACACGCCTTGCTGACTGTTGCACCATCCAGCCCACCCCGATTACATAAATAGTTGCGTGCTCTCTCTTCCGCCACCTCCTGTATCGAGTATGATAACTTGACAATAAACTAGAGTCAGAATTATACTCTATTTTCGTGTCTTTTTACAAACCAGAAACGAAGGAAGTCTGACTAATCTATCCTGTGGTTCCTCTCTTGCAAACTACAAAGCAATCTCCCGCGACAAATGACAGTTTTTTATTGTTATATGCTGTACTAAGGCGACGGGATTACCGTACTGCACTACAATACACATGATGAAGTTTGGGTTAAACAGTATAGTTCCAATCACTGAAAATATGAAGAAGATGAAAAAAAATATCACTGCAAGACACGGTAAGTGACCTACCGATTCAAATGATTGTTTTAAAAGTTAGTAGTTGGTCATGGCGATGAGTTTCACACCGTTTGATACATATATCTTAGATGGTGCTTACGTATCCTAGCTATCAGTACTATACATAGCTATAAACCTAATGTTATAGGCTTAGTAGTATAGTGTAGTACTAGGATGGCGGACAACATGTTGGTGTAATAAAACCTGCTTAAAATTAGTAGCTTGTTGTAAAATAAGTTGAACAAGAAATGAAAAAAAAAATAGGAATAGCCAAAGGGTGCTATATGAAGACCGTACTGAGATGAGCAATGGGAATATGCATAAAATACAGTGCCTGTGGAAACATGCTCCTAACCTCCATGTACGCGAATGAGTTTGTATCGTAGAATCTGTGATATACCTATTGCAAACTGTTTGCGACGAACGGCTCGAAACGATGTTTCCATATGTAATACAAGTACTATAAGGATAAACAAAACTATACATTAAAAGAATAGTCCAGGTCAAAACTTCTCTTTGATATGTTAAAGAGGAACATAATCTAAGCATTTTGGTGAAATTTGCATTCAATTCCTAAGTACCGTTTTTTGATATATTGACAGTTGAAGTTGCCATCTTTCTTATCAAAAGTGAACTTGGAGCAAACAGGTGTGACGTCATTCTGCAGAGTAATACACAGTTTGTTTTCCTTTAAAATTGATGTCTAATTTTATACTCCACATTTGGATGCATCCATAATGTGAATGTACCATAGGTATTGGTATTTTATAAACTTCACATCCCCTTTAGACAAACTACCCTATCCCATCCAAGGTCAAATCAATAGACTGAAAAATAAAGAATAAACAAAACATAATATGTCAGTGTGCAACTATGACATCACCCCTGTTTGCTTGAAGTTCACTTTTGGTAGAATATCAGATAACTTCAACTGTAAATATCTCCAAACCGGTACATAGGAATTGAATGCAAAGTTCACTAGAATGCTTAGGTTATGTTCCTCTATAACATATCAAAAAGAAATTTTGACCTGGACATTTTTTTAAGATCACATTAATAAAGATCCAGCTATCAACTGCGTGATTAGACTGTTCATTTTTCCGTCCCCATTGTTAAATGTGACACTAAAATACAACTTCAGTGCAGACTGGACGCATTTCGGATTTACATTACATTAACAAGAAACGTATCGAACAATCAGTACTGAAATATCTGCAACCCTCCAGAGACATTTTGGTATAAACGGAACAAAGTCTCATTATTCCGAAACTGATCAAATTAACATCTTTACTCTCTTTTCAGCAAAACATGTCATTGTACAGACGCAGAGTAATCTTCCAAGTAAGTTTATCCTGTAGACATAAAATTATATAATGAAAATACACATAGCGGCAATACTTATAAATGCAACTAAATACAAAGAAATACATCATACATTCTATGTGTGACATTCATCAATCGCTAAGACACAACACCTGACAGTATAAAAGGATATCTCCAATGTCTGACTGTGAAATTTTCGAATGTAAAGCACGAATGAGGAATAACAGCGTCAATGGGCTTACGTTTTAGTAAACTTTGACGCTCAGACCATAATCCTCCAAATTGTCATTAAGATTTGTGTTCAAAACTAAAACAAAGAATGAAAAGAAAAACAAACGGAGTTTTTCGCAATCCATGGAGTTGCAGATCTCACCCGAAATGTCAGTTTTATAACAACTATGATGTCATGACTCCGGAGGCACATCGTCCATACACTTACCAAGTTTGAAGTTAGAAAGCATTCCGCTTTCGAGTTTGTGAAACACCTTTTTGAAATTTGGAACCTCTTTAATATCATGATTTTTGACATATTTAGGTTAGATGAAACGATGTTGACATCGAAAATAATTACTCCCTTCATAAGTATGTACCTCAATTAACCACCTAATGGTATTGTCTATTATATTTTGGTGTGCACGATATGGCTACCATGCTGGTTTTTCTTATTCTTCTTACCTTTCACCTCTGACCAATGAGATTCGACCCTTTTACGTCATAATGCGTCACGGAGACTCTACCACCTATGTCCAGTCACATAGAAAACTGGAACCCGGCATCCTCCATATTTCCTATATCACCATGGTGGACAATCTAGTACCCATACATGTTCATGGAAACCGTTTCTATGGTAACTACTAGAACACCAATAGACTGTGCTCATCGCATTATATATGATCTGGAAATCCACAGTGACAAACATGAAGGGTCATGTGACGTGCTCCCAGGTGCTACTAACATATTATTTAATCCCCTTGTCAGTTCGAAATGATAAGAGTTTCGTTAACAAAAGAACGCCACTCTGACGCTGGTAATGGATAATGATGATGTTGATATTTACTTTTTCTCCCATCATCCCAGAATCGTTTTGTCACTTTTGTATCATCAATTGAGCACACAGATATAGTTTAAAATCACAACAAAACCGTGATATATATGTTAAGTTCTCTAGTCATAACTTTGCGTGCCAAATTATCGAGTTACTGTCACAGTGTTAGACTCAACGAGCGAAAGCATCAAAACATACATCTTGTCTTTTTAAGTTAACATATTAACATATTACCGCTACATTCTATCCTGCCCCCTTCAAGAATCTCTTATTCAAAACATGTATATGCTTTCAAACTGATGGTCTCCAACCACATCTTTTAAGTCGTGATTGGCAAGTCTTTTCAAGCGCGGAATAGCGGATTCAACAATGCTTAAAAAACAATACTATATGTTAATGCATGGGTCCAATGTTACTCTTACATTCTGCTCTGCCACATACATTATATATTTTATATTTATTTATTTATATATGTACGTTATATATGACCTTTTACAAATGCTCCCGAACAAGTTCAACTTAATTTTCAAGGGAATATACAAATTTCAGAACGAGGATAATGTCAATCTTGGAAAAAAAAGTCACTTAACCACAATCGTCATGTAAACAGTTACAAGGTGAATAATGATTGAAATATTTTCATAAAACAGTAGTTTCTGCCACAGATTAAATGCATTTTTAAAATAATTATGTCGATATAAAGAAAGTGGAGTTCAAGCAAACTCGTAAAAACTCAAATTTAAAAAGGTAGCTGAAGGACAATCGAAACATGACCAAAGGAGGTCAGAAAAAGACGCTCAAAAGCGCTGTGCTTAAAGTTTTTTCTTCATGATTCTTTATTTACAACCAGTGAAAGTTTCAAGTTACCAGCCCCCTACCACTGGAACAATTTGTTTGCCCTAATCTAGTTCAATACTGTACAGTAAAGAATGATATAAAAGTAGAGGGCAGAAGATAAAAAACCTGGCTGCCTAACAGTCTGTGGGAGAAAACCTTTCCATTGGTACCAGGATGGCTCCTTCCTTTGCCTGCCTGTTTATGTCTAGCCTTGATAAACGTATGCTCCGTGCAGCTCCCTGCCGTCCTCTCATCTGGTGGCGCTACATTGATGACATCTTTTTCGTTTGGACCAATGATGAAGATAGCCTGCTCACCTTCTTCAATCACATCAAAAAACAAATAAATGAAATGAAATGAATGAATGAATTCCTTCCACAGCCCCATTACATTTACCTCATGATTACTGACAGGTTAACCTCCTCGATGTGACTGTTTGCATAGAACACGGTTCTCTCTCCACTGACTTTTACACCAAGCACACAGACATACACCAGTATCTCCAATCTTCAAGCTGCACATCCCCGCCACTGCAAGTCTGGAATTGCCTACAGTCAAGCACTTCGTCTTCGTCGCATTTGCTCTAACAATTCCTTTTTCATTCGTCTTACAGATGTTTTAGAAAATCACATTACTGCCAGGGCCATAGTGCCCGAAGGGTGCGTGATACCAATCAGAGAGTCCGCTGCCTATCCAAATAATTTACATTGGCAGTGAAGGTCAAAACGGGAAGAGATTGCGACGACAAGCTCCCTCTGTTGTTAATTTCCATCCAAATCGTCCTCCTCTTCAGCGCATCACCACTAACAACCACAACATTCTCCTCACTACATATAGGCTCCAACGAGCCGTCCCTGCGAAACCCACCATCATATACACACGTCTTAGCAACCTACAGGACCAAGCTTCTTGCGCGTGCTGCTGTTCCACCTCTAACTTCTAATCCTACACCTATTCAGCATGGTCCTTTCACATGTGTTCGTACTTCAAGATACATGGTCTGCAGTCTCCACATTGTTGAATCCAATTCCATCACAAGCCACAACACCCACTGTCACACACAAGAATAATGGTCACATCACTTGCACAACCTCTAATGTCATTTATCTGATCTCTTCTATAGAATTTGCGGCATCCAGTATGTTGGCGAAACCAAAGCCACCCTCAAGAAGCGATTCCATGGTCACAGATCCACAGTCAACACCATGAAGACTGAGACCCCAGTTGGAGAACAGTTTAACCTTCCCAACCATACCATTAGTAACATGTCCCTACAGGGGATTGAATCCTTAGGTAGCCGTCCTGCCTAGTACGAATCAGCAGAGAGAGAGAGAGAGAGACTGTGGATGCAACGCCTTCACACCATTCAACCTCATGGGCTCAACATTTTAGAAGGACATGACTAACCTCTCTTATGCTTCCCCCTTCCATCTAACCTTGTTTTGGTTTATTTTGAGTAATGAATGAGATTAAAGAAACCGTGTTATTAAAAGAAAAGGTTTATTTGTTGCTGTACTTGCTTTTGTCTATATATTTTGTGAACAATAGTTTAATAATGATACAATTTTTTCTTGTTTAACGAAATATTCCCCCTCCCCTCGCATAGACCACTGAGATGTAAAACCATTCTCTTATCTAGGATAAAAGTATCATTCTTGCACTTGTTACGCATGTTTCAGTTTCAGGGTTTGTTAAATTCCAAAGGAATGTCATACATTACAAAGAGATTTCCGAGTAATCCTGTTTCTGATATATAATTACATATTTGCTTACTGCGATGGAGGAAGAACTATATATACGATACTGCTGCATCTTTTGGAGGTCTTCGCCCAGGGGTGTAGGCCTACATTTGCCATTTTTCTTTTCATTTTGGGACCAGCTGTTTGATAATATCACAACTACACACTGTTATTGGCTGGGAGCGCAGGGGCACAGTCCCCGGAAGCTGAGTGTTATTGAAAGAATAAAATACATGTCAGAAAGAGGATTTACTATAAAATTATATATTATAAAAAATATTGAGTGCCCGTCAGAGGCACAACGAGTACGATTGCTACAAGCCATGACTTATTATTAGTTTATTAGTATTTTGTATAAATTTTTCATATAAGTTAATGGTATTGGTCATTATTTTCGAAACAAATCCATCCCAAGTAAGAGGTATATTCTGTTGCACTCAAACAATAGGCCATAAATAAATTAACATAGGTTTATCCTAGCAAAACTTACGCAACCGAAGCACAGTAATGTAACTTAGGCCAGGGCTAGGGCAAAATATAGCTACAAACAGATGTGACTTAGTCATTGGGGTTTCTTATATTACACGAAAATTGCAGTTGGCTGTTGACATCGAGAAATTCTATGAATTCATTGCTTTTTAAATTCAAAATGGCAAATTAAGCCATGTCATAGCAAAATAAAAGTCTTACATTAAGGCCCACTTTTCTTTATGGTACCTTATCTGAATCAAAACTTAACTTCAGCATGGATAAACATTGAATTTCTTGAACCAGAACTCTTTTTTCATCTGGACAGTGGAGGTCAAAGGTCGAACTTTGCCAAATGTGGGCGAAGAAGTGTTTTGCAAACATTTCCTTAACCGTAAAGCCGGATGGACTTTAAACTTTAAACAATATGCCAAAAAATCCCTGCATTTGGTCTTTTTTTCTTTGGATACCTATTGTTACCATATCACAATCATTTACATCCGTTCGTAAACAAACATATATAAATTGAAGTGCTTGTTTTTAGGCAAATTTTCATTTACGGTTTTTTTGTTTTTACTTCATGTGAACGATCATAAATCAAAATACAGAAAATTAAGTAATCAAGTTTTTGGTTCAGATTTAATTTATCCTCAAGACTATGGTACGATTCCCCGACAAGACAACGTTTTGATAATCTTCTTTTATGGTGGTCTCGTGTAAATGTCTGTGTGTCTATATATGTGTTGGTTTATGTTTCTTTTGTTTTGCGTTTTGTTTGTCTGTTTTGTGTTTTTTGTTGTTTGTTCGCTTGTCTGTTTTTCTTCTTTTTCGTTTAGTTTCATTTGTCACACACTAGGACAATGCAGTATTTGTTCATCTTGTCTATAAAAACCCATCTGAACTTAAGACCTGAGTAGTTAATTTGATTTATATCTCACTCGTTCACTTCCACGGGAAATTTTTTGGACAGTATATGTAAGGACGTAAACTGTAGTATAGCAATAGGGAAAGTTTCTTTATATAGTATAAAGCCATGCACCTTGGCGTCTTTTCTGACACGCTTGATAAACTTGTTTGTTTTTTTGAGAATTTTCTGCCATATTTAGCCTAATATGAACCACTCAATGCGGAAAAATTCTTTGCTCCAGGCTGTTAGAGCTACTTCACGTTTCTTACTTGCTGCTTTGCTGAGACAGTTGTTTGAAAGACAATGTGGCACTAAGATCATACCGACATAAACCATTCCGCGAGCCTATGTTGGAATCTGTTTGAATTGTTTGTCATCAAATAGTTATGTTTTACAATGCCATGGAAATGCATGGTGTGAATAATTTTACAACGTATACACTATATGACATCATGGACATCTAGGAATAAATGATGGTTGGGGTCTCCATTTGGAGGTCTGGTTGCGAAACCGTTTGTGTGGCTGTGCGTGCGTACGGCGTGCGTGGGCGCTTGACCAAAATAGTGTGTCAAAAATTACTCCATCATTGACAATATGTGCCGGGTATGGGATGTAATATCTCGATAACCAATGCCGTCTTAAGGTCACGGAGATACAAAATCAAAGGTCAAATTACAAAATGCAGCAATCAGCCTTTCACGGGCTTAGCAAAAGGACTCTCAAATCCGTTCGAGATATAATCCTTTTAAAATTGGTAGCGCGTTCATTAATGTAAACCGTCAAAAGTCATGTGGTCAATGGAAGTAAACGTTGGCTCGGTTTTGGCAAAAGCGTTTTCCTAAGGTACAGTATGTCCTGTACCGTATGGACTTTCAACATTGAGGGTATATGGCTGGGCTTGGGTTGTTGTGCATCTGTGACCTATGCCGTCATAAGGTCAAATGTTGAAAGGACCCAGTCCAATATTTTGGCCATTACGAGCACACCAAATGACAAAACGACTGAAATCGTGTTCAAATCACCAAATATAGTTGGGTAGTAAAAGCTAGTAAAAGGAAAGTGTCATACCTATGTAGGATGTAACGACTTTCAATGTTAAGAGCGCATTAGCTGACGTAAAACATTTCAAAGGTAATGACATCAAGGAAGTTCAAATATTTATAAAGGTGCTTTGCGGACTCCAAACCATCATGTCTCAAACTTGGTGGGTGTATAACGATGTGTCTCCCGGGTTTCGTGACATCTAGTAGTACAACTGCAAGGGGAACTTGCAAGCTTTACAGTTGTGCTACCATGGTAACAGATAAAAAGGGGGAACTCTACTGGGAACATGAAACAGACTTGCAATCTGCACATGTGTAACCGCGAACAGATTGTTTCCAGAGCCGAAGACGCTCGACTCATAACCCGTGCCTTTCTCATATACACAGACACTGAATACCAATACAACCAGTGCCCGCGCCAGCACACGCACATTTTTGACAATATGTTTACTTGCAGCGGGTTTGTATACAGTTGTATGATGAAGTCAATGTGCACGTATACGAATGCACCTCACCCAGAATGTCAGGACCGGTGCTGGGAAACACACATTAAAGGGCAGGACATTTTGAAAAGACAGGACCGAAAACCCGGTCCTGGGATTTTCTTTGGCTTATAGCCATCATCATGCTGCCCTCTTTCTCCTCTCAAAGTTTGAAGATGGTCCTGTCTTTGCCTATAGTATGCATATGTGTCTTTTTTCAGCATGGTAAAATTAAAAACACACATTGACTTTGACATGCAACTTTAATGAATGCTGCCCTCGGTCCTGAAATTAAAACACACCTCTTCCATAACACAAGTATGAAAGTATATTGCCTACAATATGGGGACCATAGAAATACTTCAGGACTAACATATTGTGTTTAAACAGGACCAGCCATGCATGATCATTAGAGAAGATGATGACAACTAAATTAGGCATCAATATTCGAACAACTTCCAAATCAGACTTTGAGACAAGTAAAAGTTATTTGAAAAACCAATGTGCCACCTACTAACATAGAATGGATATATACAAACAGCATTAATTAAATAAGGGCATTGACGAGCAAGTTACAGACGAATTTTGCATGATATAAAGACGGTGATATTTCTTTCAACAAATATTTTTGATTTGCATGTAACCATGTTAAATGGTTTGGGTATTTTCCCACTATATTTCCAACAGCTACAGAATGTATCTACATTTAAAAAGAATGTTACCGTAGGACTTTTTAACATGGAAAAGGATTTTCCTTATGCTTGGATATAGAGAGTTAATGCCTATGAATAATGGTATATTATATAAATTAATGAGAATATGTAGACAATCAAGACAGGTGACCTTTCTAACATTAAGTCAATTTCAATGTATTTTTGAAATAGTTTTTTATGAAGCATAGCATCATTAGAATAGAAATACATGAAGAAAAGAGTTATGTGAAGGATTGCTTTCCTAAACTATCTTAAAACAACTAACAAAACTAACCTAATAAAACTACTATATATTATTTTCGACAGGTTTGCTTGTTTTTCAATATATGTCTTGTCAGTTGCCGTTGTCAGAATATCTCAGTCCTTTATTTAAGTAAGCTAGGGAGCATTATGAGTTTTAAATCGGTGCATGTTTGAAATTGAAATAAGACCGGGTAAATAACCCATTTTAAGTTCAAGTAACTCCAAATGACGATAAGGTACCTACAATTCGAAGACCGATAAACACACATTTCATTAGCCGTGTATATAATCAGGGGACCGAATAGTCAAGCATTCTTAAGAAATGAGAGGTTCTGTACAAACAGGGATATCAAATGTTTTCACCCCCCCCCCCCCTATTCCCAAAAGAAATGAATAATAGAATAATATAACCTATTATCTATGATCGCGTTTGGGAGAATTACCGGCAAATTTCGTAGAAGTAGAACAATTTATTTCACATTGACAAACAACGCAGCGAATCAAAAAAGTAGTACAGGATATTTATGTTTCCTTCATTTTCTGACAGTATTTCATACTTATATCCCTTTTCTCATTCTGTTCTTTTGTGGACAGGTCGATTTTAATCAACTGGAATTTATATAACCCTGAAGATCGGTTTCTACATGTTTTTAGCAAAGTGAACTGAAACCAACTATGTTCTGTGACGGTCAACTTTTATTGATTGATCAGAAAAAGTATGTACCGTCTTCAAACAAAATTTGTAACTTGAAACAGCAAAACCTAATAAAATAAATATCTGTGCTCTTCATTTATTCAGATTCAATCTCAAGTCTCCCTTTCAGTAGCCTATAGGCTACGAAACATATTACAAGAAAAAATCCCAAATAATGCAAATAATGAGATCAGAACGGTGCTTGTTTGAATCTGTAAAAGAAAAGGCTGATTAGCCCATTTTAAGTTCAAGTATAACTCCTAATAACGATACGGTACCTACAATTCGAAGACCGATAAACACACATTTCATTGGCCGTGTATATAATCAGTGGACCGAATAGTCAAGCATTATTAACATGGGAGAGATTCTCCACAAAAAGGGTTATCAAATGTTTTCATCTCCCCCTTCCACCCCGCCCCCCCCCCCCCACACCCGCCAAAGAAATAATTAGTAGAAATAATATAACCTATTATCTATGATTGCGTTTGGGATAATTTCCAGCAAATTTCGTAGAAGTAAAGTGATTCACATGGACAAAAACGCAGAAACTAAAGAAAGTAGCATAGGCTATTTATGTTGTCTTCGTTTTCTGACAGTATTATGTTCACAGAGCGAAAAACTTTCATCCCTTTCGCATTATGTTCTTTTGTGAACCGGTCGATTTTAATCTAAATGATGCCTTCCACGCTCTGTAATGTTCTGGTTTCTCGTCAAATATAATAAGTCTGGAACTCACCAAGTCTTTCCGAATGAGATACTTAGCGAGGTCTTCAGACTCTTGCCGGTACTTTGCTCTTGTCTGAGTGATGATTGGATTTCTTAAAGCCGCCTGGTCGCTAAAATGGTGTTGAATATAATCACTGATTCGCTGATTGGAATTTACTTCGTGAATATCTACATCACGTAATTCGTCATGGTTTCCTAATGGTTGGTCTTCATGATACACTGTGGCTTCAGCTGAAGCAGCAGCTACCTTTTCACTTTGAAGAATAAGCATATCAGCGTCCAGTGCTGCCTTTTGTTTCAACAGTTCCGCCTCTTTGTTTGCATATGCGAGCAATGTCCGAGCCGATTCAACCTTAGCTCGTGCCTTCATTGCTGCTGAACTCGTGGACGATCCATATATGCTTGAGCTTTTAGTGCATTTTGACTTAACAGATTTTGTGTCAACGTTAACTGATTCACGATGCTGCCTTGTACTAATGTCGTGATCCATTGTTTTAATTTTGTCTGTTTCCTTATTCGCTGTTCCGCTGGGTTCTTTCTCAATACGGAAATTTCTTCCTGATCGTGTACCCATTGCTATGCCTTGATTCAGTCTTTTTATTGTGATACCCTAGCGCTAAAAACGCAGGGCGATATTCAGCCAGACAACCATTTCCCATCAAACCCCCAAACAAAGATAAACATTGACAAGATCATGGACGTTTGCCAGCAGTTTAATTCAAGTATATGTTGGTGAATGAGTGAGTGGATGGTGAAAAGACTATCACACTCCAAGGTTAGAAAAAAAAATGAGAAAGATTAAGGCTAAATGATCGCATCTAAACCAAGCGATGCTTCTGAGATGTAAAAACGTGTCAAATTGTAAACAAAACGATTTCTGAGTAGTCGAAAGGAAAAGAGTGGCGCTTTACTAAAAAGTTATATAAATACAATTATAATCAAAAACACAACAGACATAAACCGATTTTAGTCAACATATACCAGTTTAAATCGATGATATGTCGAATTAATTGGTAGAAGTCAATTTCCTTGGACTTATACCAGTTTCTAGCAACTCAAATTGACATATACCTATTTAAATCGACATATCATCGATTTAGCTCATTAACATATTCCAAATACCAATTTCGGTGATGATTGACGAGTGGAGATACATCACGTGTAGTCACCTGACAATGCGCGCGAATTATTGAAAATAAACACAAGCACAGTGGAATGCATGATCTGAGCTTGAATACTGCAATTGTTAATCCCCTGGGTATGTATTTAGCAAAACGTAACCTTACAGTAGGCACTGCAGAACAATATCATCTTTGTTTATGGTGTAACTGGAGTAGGTTGTTGCATCGGTGTACGTACTTTAGGCCTATGTAGTTGTGTGTGTATTTGGCTAAAAGTATTCCTATACTATAGCTCCACGTGTTTGAGTAGACAAGCCCAGTTTGAATTGAGATAATTGCACGTCATTGACATATCAGTTTTTCAGCCCTATTATTACACTGAAATCTTTTTGCAAGTAATTGTCCATAGTTACTATTGACATAATCATGATGAATACCCTTGCTAGCTTGGTTATTTTGGAACTATGTATTTATGGACTTGCATTAACAGAAGACTGAACTGATGTTACGGAGACACATCAATTTAACCGTATGAGCATGTCAGATGTGCAGAAACATGGCCGTTTAAAACAGAGATATTTATAACATTATAGCAACACTAACAACCAAACGACCAAAAAGGTGCAACGTACATAATATCGCGACGCAACATTAGTTTCTCAAACAACAGTGATCGTGACAACGAAATGATTTCAAGCACGAATTTGGGGGTCCATGAATGTGTTCGTGAAAATTCATCATTACATATATATATATATATATATATATATATATATATATATATGTTAACCAACACCCTTTTGGACAATTTTTGCCAATATGACGCTGCAAAGCACTTCACAGTCCAGTTTCTATTGGGTAAATTTTTGGAAGTACACTTTTCACTGTCAGTATGATTGCTTCGAAGCGTGAAATGGACGTACACTTTAAGGACACGCCGTACTAACATTATATGTCTTATACCATTGTCTCTATTTATGGTTCACAGACCTATGGTTAACCTATTTTGACTTGCTTAACACTCCCTAGTTTTTTTGGTGAGGTGGGGTGGGGGTGGGGGAGGGTTAAGGGTGAAGGGTGAGGGGAAGTAAATAGCAAACAGTAGGGTTGAAATATTATCACGGTAGATGTGCTACCATATAGTATTACTCTCCTATTTGCATATTCTGTTTATTTCCCCTTGAAATGTGATACATTCGCAAAGTTTTTTTTGGTCTGTATATAAAAATTCATCAAAGTGCAACGGTTTTTTCCTTGTTCTTCTAAACATATTACTTTTCTCAGGGAATACATAATTTTAATATGAATAAAGAAGAACAAAGAAGACAACTTCAACACAATTGTCATGATTACATCATTCACACTGCTGTTGCCAGATGCATTCACAAATATTATCCCCAAATTGAAAATATTCAGGCTTCGCGATATCATATTCTATAGGTATATCTGCCCGTGTTTGTCCAAAAGATGTTGACGGTTATTGGTCATCAGTCATGTCTAGAATTAACGGTGAAGCAATGTCATATCGGTCTTATCTAGTGGACAACGAAGTCTGCTGCCTGAACGGCAGAATACATAGTTTTCGAAAAGAGGATGTGTATGGTCTTTTAATATTCCATGGGTTTTCTGGTGCACCATATCAATGTAGAGTTCATAAATAGTTTTTAAGCAAATATCCCTCCCAATAGTACGACTGGCAGCCCTTACAACCTTCTCTAATTTAATCGAAGAATCCTTTGTAAGCAGCTCGTAAAAACAAATAATACTAAAAGTCAGCACGCTTTGTATCACTGACTGGTAAAAAAGTAAAAGAATAGTGTTGTCGACATTAAAATATTTCAGTTTACGTAAAAAGTACAATCGTTGGCAAGCTTTTGATCTAATTGCAATAACCTGGTCTTTAAAGTTAAGTTTACAGTCAATGATAGTACCTAGATATTTATAGTGGTGCACCTTTTCGACAATCTCATCATTAACCCTGATTTGAGCATGATCATGTGGCTGTTTTCTGAAGTCAAATACTATCTCCTTAGTTTTTTGCCATTCAATTTTAGGTAGTTTTGGTTGCACCAAGTAACAAAATCCTCGATTTCCTTCTCATACGGAGCAACAACATCGTTGTGCAGGTAACCGGTTATCACTGTATCATCAGCATATTTAATAATAGAACAGACATCGTGTTTACTTCTGCAATCGTTAGTGTATAAGCAGAAAAGGACAGGAGATAGACAGCATCCCTGAGGGGCACCAGTACTAACGGATCGAACATCAGAGCAAATGCCATTTAATTTAACAAACTGTGGTCTGTCTCTTAAATAGTTTAAGATCCACAACAGTAACCTGCAATTTACACCCATAGCTAACAGTTTATTAATTAATAAGTGCGGCTGAATGGAGTTGAAGGCACTCGAAAAGTCAACAAATGTAGCCCTAACAAAAGAATTTGGAGTTTCCAAGTGTTGAAAAATTTTATGCAAAAACAATAGGACTGCGTCATCAACACTTCTATTAGCTCTATATGCAAATATAGTATATGTATATTATGTGATATTTTTCCAAATGTATATTTATAATAAATATTACAATAAGTCCAAATTTCATCATGGCTATTGCCATGGCAACAGCCCTAATTAGGGATGACTTTGACTTTATTGGTTGTGATTGGTTTCACCAAGACAGCTTCAAATATATATACTGAGACACTAACGTTGTGCTTTTAGGTTATTTAATTACAAAGATATGACATATTCTTTAATTCCAAGTTTTAATGAATGTGTTGGCAACTTGGTGATCACACCAACCATTAATTAAATGGCAAACAAGCAGATTGTGATAGCTGAGGGTCTTAGCTAACAGAAAAACATGGTGGGGTGGCAATCCCTAAAAAAAACATGGTGAGTACGAAAATCCCTACGGGATTCGCTTCTGTTTTTTTTTGTTTTTTTTTGGGGGGGGGGGGGGTCTTTCGCTGCGTTGCCCTTGTACGTGCTCCTGCTTCAGTCCTCGCTTTGCATCCCTACTCTCTTGTTCTCACGTTATTTTCTTGATGACAAGATATATTTGCGTCAAACTGTATGAAGTGAGCGTGACGCATTTGCGAGTTACCCAATAGAAATACCAGTTCCTAATACAGGACGATACCATGGTTACGTACGGTTACCCAATTTACCTAGCTACGTTTATACCTTTCATGCTTAAACCTGATTTTTGACATGTCACGCCTAATAAAATGACACATCTTTTTTCCCCCTCGTTATGTGTTCTATACTTATTGCATATATCTTACAGTTCACATGATTTAATTCAGCTGTGTCAACTGATAGGCTACTGAATTGCTACATTCCACTTCAAGAGAATGCAAAACACAAATAAATGGAAACAAACATAAAAGAAAGTAAATTTGAATCAATGGTAAACAACATGAAAAAATTGACTTGACTTTACAATATTTCGCATATAGTCACTCATCGATCTTGTTGACAGAATTATATCTTCTCACTCATACGCAAAATGGGAGCAGGGACATCCAGCAGGCAAGCAGGGAGAATCCCCTGCTAGGGAGAATCCCCTACTAGTGAGGAGGGAAACTATGCCTGACCTCTGCCACAATCGTAGTTCATGTGATTGAAAGATTGAAAACAGGTGTGCCACGATTGTATCATTCCCTTTTCTTTGATCTAATGTCTTCAGTTTTAAATCCATAGAAAGGATCAAGCAGCATATAGCTCTGTTATGATTGTATAAAGTGTATTTTTTCTGAGGGATTTCTTATAAGAATGCTTTCCCTGTTAGCTTTTCTTCCATTTCATGGCGGTTTAGTTCTTGGGATCAACGTAATCTCTAATCATCCATGACTTGAAACGGAAAACAAAGAATGTTTCTATTGTTCACATGTTCTCATTGGTTCTTCCTTTCTTTTGACACTTACAACACTTACAATACTTTGTAACATGATGTTCTTTTTTCAAGATTAAATGTAATGCATGAATAAATTTGGGTCGGGTGAGGAAGTTAAAGTTAGTTAGGGGAGGGAGGAATGTCTCCGTTGGCCCATCGTCTATTCATTCATACTTAGTAAAGATTCCTAAATCCTATTGGTCCATTCAGGTCAGCTGACCGTGGTTAATCCTGTGAGTAACGCACGGTAAAATTAAGGGGCATCACTTTAATAAATCTTTGGTTATATGTAACTAAAAATGTTTTGTTTTATGATTTTTCCCCCACAAAAATGGTAGTGTATGAATGAATGCTATCGCTGGATGCACTCGGGCTCCGCCCTCGTGCATCGCTTGCATTATCCCCCGATCGTGCATTAATCCTGTGAGTAACGCACGCTAGACCGTTGATTAACCCCTTAATTAAATATGATGGTCCCACTCAATTTTGCATGTTCTTTATGATAAGATATATTTGCGTCAAATCGTATGAAGTGAGCGTGACACATTTGCGTGTTACCCTATGGCAATATAAGATCCTAATACAAGACGATACCATGGTTACGTACATAAGTTACCCAATTAACCGAACTACGTTTATACCTTTCTTTTGTTAAACAGAGTAAAACAGAGTTCTGGATGAAAGACAAATAATAAATTAAGGTGAGTTCTGGATGAAAGACAAATCATTTATTTGTTCTATGTTCAATTTTTTCAAACCCACACTCTATGAGAGGTGACGCAAACACCTCTTTTCAAATCAATAGGAGGAGGAAATTTAAGTTTTATTCCGTTCGTTTATATCTTTGTTATAGAGATCTAATATACAACTGTCATGGTTCAGTAACGTATCGGCAAATGAAATGAGAAGGAGGGGCGGCGGTGAAAGGAGAGTAGCTACGACCTTGCAAGGGACTAGCTATTGTCTCCTATAACTTATGCTTTATAGAGATTTTAGCTACTGATAGAGTCGACCATGTCAGAGTGTTGACAAAATATACACGCAAATACCGCAGTTTCAGAGTATCAATAAATACAACAAGTCACTGCGGGCTAAACAAAGTCTTGTAGTTGACGAATTCCCGATCCCCGTGTTTCCCAAATCTACTTGCATAAACTCAAAACCCTATGAATTATGTTTCGAGTTTCGAATTACTGTGCTATTTCCAGCCATTCAGATTCCTAAATAAGAATAGTCTATGTAGTTAACGTGTTTGACTTAATAAGTATTGTCCCTTCCTCATTCAAAAAGGTCTTGAAATTGTTTGTTGAAATGTTAGGCTTAATCCCAGTTCATAATCGTCTGCATAGAATTTAGTTGTAAAGGGAGACAACTTACAGCAAGAACTCTCTTGCGAGCATAATCGTAATCGACCTTTTTGTGAATAAGAAGATTTCACGGAATCGGTTTTTCTTTCACTGCTTGCTTCGATTTCATCGATAGTATCGGGGAATAAGCCTATTGTACATTTACGTCTTGAAAGGAAACGACATTCTTACTGCTTGCTGCAATGTAAACAAAGACATTGAAGCGTGAGCTTCTTGTTAATAAAGATATTCAGATCCGTTGTTCTAATGAGAGTAAAACAGGATGAATAGAGATTTCGTTGAAGGCAGTGTCATTCACTGTTACCAATAGATTGTATCCAACCAATAATACCAATTTAAGCTCGCTAAAAGTTAACTTGTCATATGGCTCAGATGGTAGAGCAGTGGACTGGTAAGCCGATGAAACTGAGTTCGACTCCATGAATGGTTGGTTAAACACGTTATAAATTTCTTTTTCTCTTTCAGTAGTCGACGCTGAAGTCTTGATATATTAATTCAACCACATAATTTACTAGCTGATGTGGTGGCCGATGCTGTTAAGCGGGTGACGAAAGACTCATTCCTTGTCGGTCGTGTAAATCGTGGCTAGGGTTCAAGACAGGCCTCTGGCGATAATACCTTTGGCTGTAGGTATGGTACTTTTTGTGGCCTAGGATCCCGTACCATGTCTCCCTTGTTGTCGCAAAAGAACCCGGGAGGATGCGCAGAAGGTCGGTCAAATCGACCAGAAGCGTACTAGGTGGCGTGCGTGAATCCTTGCCTTTGGCCAGAGGTGGTGACATCTCTGCGACCGGCATGCTTGCAGCCACCGTCCACTGAAAACGTGGCCTGATGAGGCGCTATTCTCCTAAAAGTGAATCTACGGATGCCTTTAAGAGCCATATAATTATTTTATATTAAAAACACCCTGTTTCAAACTATCGCCATTTGGTTATTTGTGGTAAGCCAAGCAATTAAACTCATTGTTGGGTATAAATGTGTTGGCAAAGATTTACCCAACCTACACCAAAACAAGCATTATATTCGTTGCAATGCCAGAGACATACAAGCCAGCAAGACCATGTGATAACATTTTAATATACATAGAATTCAATCTATATCACTTTTGCAAGAAGACCAAAGTATACCAGTGTCAATATGGTCCCATTATAAGCAACATTGTTGTAGCAATTCTCATACCGGATAGTACGTAGTAGTAGTGATTTTGTGAACTTTGTTTGAGATTCACAAAAAAAAGATACCTCTTATTGTGTTTTGATAACTTCAGGAACCAAATTAACTTTGATATGCCGTGGACCGTTTAAAACCACTGCTCTCGGTCTAGCTACGGTTGTATAGCACAGTTAGTTATTTTTTGTTTGTTTTTTGGAATGACCCTTTAAACAGTTGAGGTTCACGAGTTAAAGGGACTGGACCTTTTAGTTTAGTACACAGCCCATCAGACTAGTTCCTCAGTTGCAATACAAAACTCAAAGGGAGAAATTAAGATGATATGGTCTCAAATGACATGTTTATAATTTATTACCAATTTGTTAAGGACAAATGGTGTTGAATGTCATCCAAAGGGTGCTCTGTTGCGTATATGAAGTTTAACGAACATATTCTGGTTGACCTTAAGAAACAACGGATTAACATTAACTATAAGAACTGCAATGAGGAGCCGACGTCACCATCAAGTTAGCCTAGTAAACGAATATTCCAGAAATTAAGTATATTTAACGATACATATCTTGAAAAATACTGGAAAAGCTACAGAAACAAAGTATTGGACTCAAAGTTTTTTGGTTTTTTTTATCTATTATAACATCAAGACTAAAATTCTGCTTTATTCATTATTTATTTATTTAAGTGAGTAATCAAGTTACAGCAAAATCTATCTGTCGATCATTCTCCCATGATTGAATACCGGGGATATATATATTTTTTTAAAGAAAACTCACCCAGGAAAGAACCATGGGCACGAAAACCGAACTACCGAACATCTGATCCGCTCTCAACCATAGTCCCCTTGCATCGAGACTGTGACTGTGTGACCATCGTGAGGTGTGTATGACCATTCCCCTCTAAAGGGAACAGATACTACACCTGATCTTCGGGATGTCTTCAACTCTTCGCAGTCTTCGGTCTATCTGTTCGTTGTACACGTCTCAGGATAAAACTAGTTTGATCTAGGAAGAATGTTATCCGATTCCTTGTTATTTGTTCTATTTGTTTTACCAGTCAATGGACTACATTCTGATGAACAATGAAGAGATGAAGAAAACCGCCATTACTGTAATACCAAGTAGTCCCCGTTATGTCCAACACGTAACACACTAATGGACTTTATCGATACTCATTGAAGAACCACATCTTCCTTTTGCGAAACAAGTTTATAACAATAGAGATAGATTAATGCCATTCAAGTGGTGCATTTGCTTTCATATTATTAAAATCTATACGACAAGATGTTTACGCTATGTGAGCAGTCCAGAATTCATAGAGAACGTTTTGCGTTTTAACCGGCCTCCGGTAACACGTATCAAGCATTAAATTTATGACTATACAACGACGAAAGACATTAAGCACATGGACATTAATATCCTCTTACTTGAGGTACGTATGTGAGTCTTATTTGAATCCATTATTATCATTTGCTGTAAAATCAACTTTGCTAGCATTTTTTTTCGGAATCTGGGAAATCAAACTCGATCTCTTCGAGGAAAATTAAGGTCCCTGAAAAAGCACCGTGTAATGAAATCCCCTCGGTAGGACCAGGGACGATTATATAAGAAAACCCCTTTAATTGGAATGAGAAAAATAAAATACTATAAATTAAATTCGTTGACAATAGTTACTTGTTAGTGGATAGATCCATTTATGTTTTTGTATTACGTTTGTTTGGTAAAAGTAACGCAAACCCGGTCACGATGTGGTTCCAAGCGGTACCATTATCTGGCAACAGCACTAAACGCCCATGGCGTGCACAAGGAGGGAGGGCGGGAATGCCCCCTCCTGCACAAGCTCCTTCCTTCGCATCTGGCTGTTTCCATCAAATTTCAGCCTCCTATATCTAATTCGCCGCTGCTACAGGCATCTGTAGATGCTTGTATACACTATAATTCTCTAATAATATCTTTACTTACGCGTCTGAGAAGAGTCTTAGTTAAGGTATCAGAAGCACACCCAACCATCATCAGGTGTCTATGTGATAGAGATGAACGAGATACCACACTAAAGAAAAGGTAAGAACATTTTTATTCCACCCTGCATGGAAATAGCAGCTTAAAAGTTCTTTGACAGACAAAGGTGATAGCTTGAACAAATCAAAATATTACAGACCGATTCTCATTTGCATTGATTTTTATAGACTTATTATTTATAGCACTACATATTTTCCATTATAAAGTTGAGCTTTCCAAAATAATGGTGGATCAAACATGTTGAATTTCTGAGCATGTACCTAATAAGTGCTTTCATTGTTTCAGTGTCAAGTGCGTAAAATCAGCTTGATCATGGAAAAAAGAATGAAAAATGCAAAGTTAAAAGAGAAGAAGAATAGCTAAAGGAATAGCCGTGTTTGCACCTTCGGCAACACTTTGTCTTCATGACCTGACAAAATGACACACTCATGACACAAATTTTAATACTGTTATCTCCCAAATATTTCGATTTCTTCCTTGAAATCTTAACGTTTTAAAAGTTCAACAAACTATTTTCATCTCAAAATAGCAACTTTTCTTGAAACCCCGGGATAGTAATATAATTAGGTGGTACTCAATAAAGTAGGAGGATGTATGAGGGTACAACGAAAGGTCAAAATAAACTGTTGCGAGATTTCGGTGTTTTCCTCAAACTTTCGACCATTTATAGAAAGTTTTAAGGAAAATTCCAACATTTTCACGGACTTTGGTAGGCCTACGACAAAACACAAAATGATAATTTGACGGTTAGCTAGCTGTCAATTTCCTCGTAGAAATAAAATCGGACATTGCTTTTACGTCGGTATACCAATGGTGCAGTCATACTTGTTACGTTGACCCGAATTTTCAATGATTACAGCAGCCTGGATAATTATTATACATGTTTAGACAAGGCAAACCAAAAAGTGACGGATAAATCCACACCTCAGCTCCCCTTCTCCGTTGGTCACGTTGAAGGTGAATTACCGGCACGTGATTATAGTGAGCTATATATAGAATTGGTCAATCTCGTGCAGAAAAGTGTGCTGCAAAGTCATTCCTATAAAACGGAAATGCTTCGAACGCTTGAGCTTTTGTGATGGATGTTATGTTTTTATGTAACGTTGAACCTTCGTGGTTCACAATCCACACGCTAATGGTTGTCTGAATAATTCATGCGTCACATTTTGGTTCATTCTCCTCCTTGTTATTAGACCATCTTCCTTGTCGAATTCAATTTTTGTTTCCTTTTCTATTTCTTCTTTTCGACTTCAACTTTTAAGCAGTTGACGTTCATCAGCTAAAGTGACTGGACTTTGTAGTCTAACCCACCGACTATTAGATCAGTTCCATCAGATGTAACACTAAACTCAATGGGATAAATAAGACATTTTATAGCCCTCACATGACATATTAACAATGCATATACAAATGTGTCAAGAACAGATGGTGCTCAATGTCATCCAACGATGCTCTCTGTTGTTTATATGTTATTAATAAGAACATGATGTTTTGGCTGGATGATTCAAATTGATATAAGAGTTGATTAACCTCAACCTTTAGATATACAATGAGGAAGTGACGTCATCATCAATGTTAGCCTTCAATTACCTATCCAGAGATTTAGCATAAGAGACGATCCTTTTATATCATCTTACAGTATCCTGAATCTTCCCAACGGACAGTCAAGATGAACATACCCAGTGACGTCATGCAACAGAATTGTCCGTTGCTTAAGATATCGACCCGGTTAAAATTGTCCGTAGTTAAAGCAGCCCTTTTAGTTAATAGTGATAGTTGTTGCCCATATTGCTTCCCCCTTATACCCACAAACCACCCCCCCCCTGCCCCACTCACTCCATCCCAATCCCCTAAAAAATAACTTTTGCTTTGAGACTGCTCATAACGATTGCAAATAAAGGAGAGAAATTGATGGTTGATGAATATTGCATCAACCTCCCAACACCCATATGTAATGTTCGGCCCCCTTGTGTAACCCATGCTGAACTTTACTACGCAATTCCATAGTATATTACTATCGTATGGAAATATGATGAGCTGGAGTTATGGGTGTGTATGGGGGGGGGGGGGATTAGAGAACGTCTGCCAACCTAACCTCTCCCAACTGTTATTCATAATTGTTTAGTATGTTATTGAGATGCTTTTTAGCAAATATCTTGAAGATGAATCGACCTCCTTTATAGATGATATATCTATAACCGCTTCGAAATGTACAGCCTGGTTAGTTAAGTAACAAAATTATGTCAATTATAAATCAAGATGTGAAAACTGACTTTCTGATCATAAAAGTTTGTTTATTTACAATTATATCGGCTTTGACAGAAAGTGAAATAATCTGGTAAAATTTATATCAGATTGTTCGATCACACGGGGTAATGTGAAAATTTCATTTTTTTTGCGTTGAGTTCTAAATATCCTGTCAAAAACACATTGATAGGTTACTGTAAAATAGGGTCTGATAACAATTTAATGCGTGACATCACTCAGTGAAACGTCGGGCAGATTGCAACGAGACGGTAATATTAACAAAGCTTTACCCATTAAAACAGTAAAAAAAAAAACATTACATTCGTTATACATATATAATGTGCGTGCGTATGCACGCGCAGTCGTGTAACAGTTTTGCTTTATTACATAAAGATGGCGACAAAAACTATCATTCCTTGAAACACAGATGGGGTACAGTAAGAGCAGGTCACTATAAGATATCGGGCACAGTTTAGACGTTGATCAGAATGCCAGGATACTAGTGATATTCTCAATACATTCTGCTGTAGAGACGAATAAATGAAGAATCAAACAGGAAGTTCAGAACAAATATTTTTAATACAGAAATCATGTAAAGTTCGGCTTCACTCTCAGTTCTTCTATTTATAATTTTACTATAGCTGTAGTCAATTGAAGCCAGTAAATAAATTATATTACTTAAGAGAATTATCGTAATCGTACTACAGGAGAGAGCGGCAAGTACTGTGATGAATGATATTTCGTTAGTCTCATGACGTTATAACCGAAACATTTAAATGCAAGGTAATCACATGTTGTGAGTATTTCCTTAAACACGTGATTTACCAACGTTGTGTATTGCATTGAATAGGCAAACACCCAAAATAAGACTAATATTATTTATAAATTTATATAAGCTAACCTAGTCTGCTTTTGAAACTTTCATTTAAACGGCGTTTTAATATAATCATCTTTACCACATTTTTCATGTCTCTAATTTGTGTGGTTTTGTCAAATTGCTAACATGATTCTTACCGAAACTCAAATCCGCCTATACCATGTATAAGTCAAATCAAAATTACACTCATACTTTTACTTTAGGGTACTTGATGTCTAATGTTTGATCGATTATTGTTTGCTTATTGCAAAATATCACTAACACGTATTGACCAATAACTACCGGTATGCATTTACATGATTCTAGGAAACAATGAACTCACATAAAGTATACCACTGAACTGATTATCTTTATAAAGACTTAAGCAAGTCGGATTTAAGGTATCTGTCATATTATAATAATATAATATTTGATTTTTATATAGCGCTTTATACCAGCGATAGGTCTCAAAGCGCTTTACAGGCGTTATATTACCCCTGGTCAATGATAACCTGTCCCAGAGAAAATCCCTCCAGTCGGCAGCAGTTATATACTGCGCCCAATGACAAGTTACCTCACAGGTACCCATTTAACCCCTGGATGGAGAGAGTGCAAGTGAGATAAAGCATCTTTCCCAAGGACACAACGTAATGAACTAGGCAGGAATCGAACCAGCAATCCTTGGATCACGAGTCCGACGCCTTAGCCAATTGGCCACCACGCTCTCAAATCTTTATCAAGACTTGAGCAAGTCGGATTTAAGGAATCTGTCATATTATCACATAAAACCAGAGTAACGACTATACTTTTAATTAAGTATTCACATTAAACTTCAACACAATTGCTTCATATAATTATAAGCTATTTGATCAAAATATTTCATACCTGTTTTTCAAAATCGTGACAAATTTCACATGATATACAACTCGAAAATGTAATACCAAACAGTTAAATACAATGCTATTGAGAATATAATATGTTAAAAACAAGACGTTAAAGTGTGAAACAGCGAAATGTGTCCTAAAAAAAATCCAAACATTTGCTCCTATACGGCGTCTACTCGGAAGCTGAGTTAATACTTAACACAATCTGATGAAAGCAAAGGCAAGTGTTAAATATCCATGGTATCAGCCTTTTAGAACTTTCGGCACATATATGGCATGCATGCCTGTGTAGAAATGTGTATCTAGATAAATCACCAAATAGAAGCAATTGGCACTACATAGATCTCAGCCCAAGTTGTGATCCAAAATCTTATATCTGATGTACATTTATTTTTGTAGTTGTATGAAACCTCGTCATAAAATCTATTCATATACCATTCACATTCGGTACTACACACAGGGAGGTGTTGCCTCAAACGTCAATATTCCGTTCTATACATCCATCCTAAGACACACTTTATTAAAAATTTAGTTACAAGTGATTATATTGAAATAAAGTCGTGACAGAGCATTCGTTTTTAGAAAATTTAACATTAACATTTTCAATCTATATAATGTTCAGAACATACTGATAAAGTAAGATCAGACTCATATTATAAAACCATAGAAAGTATCATTAATGATTACTATATCACATGAATTTACGAAATATATGCTGAGTTGCAGTAAATATGGTTTCCTGATAACAGTCTTGCCTCGTTGAAAGTCGTAGGGATTGTCGTCCACTTTGATAGCATAGATTATATAGTCCCCTGTCTTTGGTGTTTATATTGTAAACATGGGCTACAGAAGGGCAATTTGAGCACATATTTTCTGGTCACTTTTGAAACTTGTTGTCGAAAAATAAGTAAAGAAAATGATATAAACAAAAACAAACTCGCTATCTAATCATACATACTACCTTAATATGAATCAAACGATCACATTTTTCAATGTGTTGTGAGACACTAACTATTAAAAGATACGTATTGCAGGAGAGTTATAATGAATATTACAACCCTGTGTGTATAGAAGCTAAACATCATTGCTGGTCTAGCCACATCTTGCATCTAAGCACAATGTACAATATGCATTAGTACACTGTTTGTCTTCGAGCTTCCAATTGCTGGTTGGTATACATGTCACACAGTCCTGCGGTGCTGGATAATTATTAGGTTGGCCGTCATTCCACCAACTGTAGAAATACCAAAGAAAGCTATCACTTGAAGAATATTGTCTTTTTACAAAAAAAGATTAAATATGGAGATGAAGGTGGCTGCGTTAGATTACTATACAGCCGCAATTCATTTCTTCGCAGTTTCAAATGTTGATATCAATAAAACCTTACACGGGAAACTGGGAAATTGATGCAATTTTTGACGGATGCAAGAGAGACAGATTCCAAGCATTCCAATGAGATTTGCCTGCAATTCCTACGAAGCATTTCGATATATCGATAATTGAAGTTGTAACACTTGGTAGGTCACCATATGAGAACTACATCTATTGTCACAGTTGAATTTGGACTGGCAAAAGGTGTTGCCTTATTTAATTGTTTCGACATATTATACTAAATATGGATCAAATTTTACTTATCCAAGGAGTGTGGACAATCTGTTGACCATAATCTTATTACTACAGCGTGTTCACGATCTTATTCACAGGCCTCCCAATGTTCAACGTCGGCAAGTCAGGAAACATACACATTTTACTTTGTGGTTCTAAGACAGCGCCCATGCATAAATTTGCTTCAAATTCAATTTCCATGCAAAACGTTTCAACTTCAAATGTTGTTATTTTGAAAAAAGTAAGCCTGACATAAGGGGAAAAAAAGAAAAATTTCGCCAGAATGCCTAAAAAAAAAGTTGTAACTCTTCTTTCGTCAGCCGAAACAAAGTTTCTAACCTAGACAATCCTTGCAAGTTAGATTGAAAATTAAGCAATTTGAGTTATTTTTGTCAGCAATAGTTGTATCATGTAGCTACAACAACTGGTTGTAGCTCCATGATTGTATTAAAAACGTACACAACGAATGGTGCTTGCGTAATCGTATGCACCTGGTTGTTTTAATATCTTTGTAGTAAATACCTACGTAGGCTTGAGGCCGAAATATGTTAATACTGTACAATGGAGTTTAGGCTGATCGGCTATTGCTATGGAATGCAACATTGGACTGAGGTTAAGGCTTATACATACCTATCATTTTGTTGGAAATCGGGCCCGCCATTCCATTCGAATTCATTTAGGCCATTTTCACTTTTTCGAATAATATCAACCCATACTCCAATGCAGGAAGATAGTTCATGTGTGCTCATCAGATCATGGAATGTCGCCTGGTGGAAGAATAAAATTATGTTGAACTACAGGCACTGGATTGCGACAAACTAAAGACTCTAAAACCCTGGGACCTAATACTGTCGCATTTCTTTAGAAACTATTGCATAATATTTTGCTCATATACTACGCCATCTGTGAAATCAACTGGAGCGATGATGTTGTAGTTTTACACACATATGCGAACTTTACAGAGATTGAAAAACACTCCATTTACAACGTTTAAGCACACATAAATAAACCATATTGTAGTTTTATAGGCGTTCTACACATATGAGCACTTGACAGAAGCACACTTAGATAAATCATTTTGTAGTTTCTAGGTATTCTACACATATGATAACTTTACGGAAGATTGAGAAAATACTCCCATTTACAACGTGTAAACATATATACTTTTTTGAAACCAGCCATATCATAGTTCACAATTATTTTCGATACATTTAATTCTTCAATGGGTATACCACACACACACACACACACACACGCACACACACAAAAAGAGAATAGTAGGATATTTGTATACTGATATATGTATTTTTGCTTTTTATTGTATGGCGACATTCATCTTTGGTACTTACCTCTGCGGAGGTACTAGGCTGCAAATGCTCATAACCGAATATGTTTCCTCCAATTTCTCGGCAGGCGTTCTTTGCAATGGAATAGTTCTTTACCTCAGCAATGAAAACGTTGCAACCTTGAAGAAATTTGTATTCACATTTAACATTTAAAATCCACGTGACTTTCAGACTGGATATTAAGCATCTGCATAGTTCTTGCTTGTAGTTTTAAATGACTTAATTGAACCCCCTCCCCTTTTTTTTTTGCTTACATAGTCAAGATTTAAAAGCTATACCGTAATACAATTAGGTGAAATGTATTTTTATTGGGCAATAGATATTGATAGATATATACACAGATAGATAGATAGACAGACAGGCAGACAGACGGACGGAGGACGGACGGACGGACGGAGGACGGGCGGAGGACGGACGGACGGACGGATGAAAGGATGGATGGATGGACGGATGGACGGATGGACGGATGGACGGATGGACGGATGGACGGACGGACGGACGGATGGACGGATGGACGGATGGACGGACGGATGGATGGATGGATGGATGGTGGATGGATGGATGGTGGATGAATGGATGGATTGATGAATGAATATAAACTTAACTGAAGATTATGATGTCGCGGTAACTATGACGATAACGAGGAGTGTGAAAGGTTTACCAGCTAGACCGGTAGATGAGTCGACATCAGAGGGACTAACATATGTCGTGGATGTGTCTCTTGCTACCTCCGATGAATGACTAGAAGTTGTTATTCTATTGAATGGTGTTTCATCTCTTTCTGTGAAAACAATATAAGAATACGTTATCGTCATTGTACTGTTAAAAGTGACCATTGTTACTATGACTTGTAAATGATCTTATCAGGCTGAACAAAGAATATCATAATCAATTTGAACAACATTTAATTTTATAATTAGCATAATTTGTGCTTGAAAATGTATTTAAGGGAAATAACCTCAGCAGTCAAATAACGAAAGAGGATTTTCTTGAAAAAGAAACAATCTAGCAGAAACACTTTTCGATTTTGGATTACGTACACAAAATAATGACGATTGCAGCAAAAACACGGGCTTGATAAAAGTATATTGACCATATAAGTAACTGGAAAAATCCTTAAGGTAAAAACAATATATTTTATTCTAGTTGAAATGTATGATTAAAATTACTTTCGCCACGAGGATAAGCATGAAAGTATAAAGAGTAACATCGGTTGTGCTTTCTCTATCTAATCTCTATAAACAATACAGTCAAATCTAGAGAGAATAGGTCTACAAATTGTTTGAGATAGATTCTTAAAGGACAGTTCCTGTGGTTTTCCTGACTCAAATCGAGTCATTGGCTATTACTATTATTATCTTTGTATGGATAATTTTACAAACATTTACGAATAACGTGAAGTTTGGAACTCATTAGAGACATATGAGGACAAAAATCCAATGACTATATATATATATGATTTAAGAACGTACCAGTTGCTGTATCTTGGCCAACGGGAGATTTCGATTGTTCAAGTGAGACGCCTCCAAGACGATATGATGTGCAATTATGTGTCTCATCCTCTGGTGCAATAGCCCATCTGAAATGTCCATTAACTAATCGTTGATACCTGTAACAAACCTTAGCTGTGAAATATCAGGCAAAAAAAACAACAACAAAAAACATATATATATTAATGTATATAGATAGATAGATAGATAGGTAGATAGATAGATAGATAGATAGATAGATAGATAGATAGATAGATAGATAGATAGATAGATAGATAGATAGATAGATAGATAGATAGATAGATAGATAGATAGATAGATAGATAGATAGATAGATAGATAGATAGATAGATAGATAGATAGATAGATAGATAGATAGATAGATAGATAGATAGATAGATAGATAGATAGATAGATAGATAGATAGATAGATAGATAGATAGATAGATAGATAGATAGATAGATAGATAGATAGATAGATAGATAGATAGATAGATAGATAGATAGATAGATAGATAGATAGATAGATAGATAGATAGATAGATAGATAGATAGATAGATAGATAGATAGATAGATAGATAGATAGATAGATAGATAGATAGATAGATAGATAGATAGATAGATAGATAGATAGATAGATAGATAGATAGATAGATAGATAGATAGATAGATAGATAGATAGATAGATAGATAGATAGATAGATAGATAGATAGATAGATAGATAGATAGATAGATAGATAGATAGATAGATAGATAGATAGATAGATAGATAGATAGATAGATAGATAGATAGATAGATAGATAGATAGATAGATAGATAGATAGATAGATAGATAGATAGATAGATAGATAGATAGATAGATAGATAGATAGATAGATAGATAGATAGATAGATAGATAGATAGATAGATAGATAGATAGATAGATAGATAGATAGATAGATAGATAGATAGATAGATAGATAGATAGATAGATAGATAGATAGATAGATAGATAGATAGATAGATAGATAGATAGATAGATAGATAGATAGATAGATAGATAGATAGATAGATAGATAGATAGATAGATAGATAGATAGATAGATAGATAGATAGATAGATAGATAGATAGATAGATAGATAGATAGATAGATAGATAGATAGATAGATAGATAGATAGATAGATAGATAGATAGATAGATAGATAGATAGATAGATAGATATATATACATATATACATATATATATATATAATAGGCATTATATATAAATATAGGCATTATATATATATATAGGCATTATATATAGGCATTATATATAGGCATTATATATAGTAGTAGATGTATACATTCACTTTCTTTATATTAACATTTGCAGATACGGAAACTAAAAACACATCTTACCCTCTGCCATGATCACAACTGTAAAAAGGACGATCACGAGTTCGTCTCGATGCATTGTCTTTAAATTCTCAACACGTAATGTTTGGATGGCAAGTACACTACAAATTCTTCAATAGCTGAAGTAACTGTAAAAGGAAAGGGAGATAAAGAAGTGAAATATAATAGCCCTAGTCACCAGTTACTTTCAGCCCACTCCCCTCAGTCCATCTTCGAGAATTTTGTCCTTTCTCGTCGGGAATTGTAGGGACATCTTAGTGTCTGCTTGTTCTCTCTTCATGTTTCCTCTTTTCACCATCGGGCGTTTGAAGTTATAATGATTATACGTTACTGTGGTATATTTAAAATCTGAAATTCACACAAATCTTACCAATAAGAGTTTTACTTCCTCGACTTTAATGAAATATACTGTCGTCAGCTTCACAACCTAACTCTGTCTCTCGTTTACACCTCGCAAGTTACCACGATATCCTTCTTGATAATTTATCTAAGACACGTTAAGCAAGTCCTCACTGTTCTTTTTGTTAGCTTTAAACTTATGTTAGGTGATGTTCCGAAATGGTTAAGAGAGCCGAACTTCTTTGTCCACCTTAACTCCTAGTTCGTGACATACAATTACAGTAGAAATGGATGCCGACATCTCTCGTCTTTGGAATATTTTCTTTGAAGTTTAATCGATGTAATATTGCATGTAATAAGGCTTATATTATATTCGTGTGACAAGCATTTTTTTTGATGAATTCACATCGATTCCACAATCTTGCAAATATACCTCTTCCCTTTATGGAGAGTTCTAAATAATTGTAAAGACTATATTCATACAATGCTACCTGCTTGATCAGCACGTAAATATTGAAACTTGATTGGAACCTTTTGCGATATATACATTCAAGGTTGACTATACTCCTTGGACAATAACTTTTTATAAATTTAAAAAGATTTCAAAACTGATTCTTCGCTACGAAGAAAAGGGTTCTGTTCACAATAAAAGATATATAGATTGTAAGTACACCAAAAAAAAAAGAAGTGTGGAAAGAATCAGATATTGACTAGTTAATGTTTAAGATAGCGGAGTCAAAATGAAAATGATATTTATGTGTTATTAGCACGATAACTGAACTGATTTAAGCTGTACTTCAAAGAAAATGAATCCTTCCAGAATTTTAATAGAGAATGCACTTGTAACGTTACTCTTAATAGTTTCACATCAGTTCAGATTGGCGATATCATTATATATAGATATGTTTAGTAAGAAATTTTCAATCATACTCATTCACCAAATTCCGTTGAACAAAAACAAAACTTAGTTTATATTCTTGTAAAAGCAGCGGAAACCCGCACCATACCAGTTAGCTTTGGTCAATGTCTACGCAAAACTAAACTGGTACAATATGAAAACAGAGTAAGGTAGTCTTCCATTGTATATAGGTCTACTTGACTATCGCGTGGTGAGACTGTTTATATTGTAATTATTATTTTAATTTCGGAGCTGACTGTTTACATATTGTCATTTTGTACGAGATGCCATGTATTCTTTTACACGTATTACTATATTGTGAACAAGTAAAGAACTAATACTGTGAATATAGTTGTATATATGAAAACTCATATTCGACTATTTCATTCTTCTTGTGTGACGTTTTTAGAGGAATCATCACAGTATGGATGTGGTATATTATATTCATAAAATCACTGTAGCTATTACATAAACTGATATGATTAACACAGAACGACTGGAAACTATAACTGTAAAATTACCTGACCCCGTGTCACCTCGTGTATGCCACGAGAAGCAGTTCGGCATTTTGTTTCGCTCAAATAGATATATGATTATATTAAGTCCGACTCATATCGTCTTTTCTCAAGCGGAGATCTCAGTCGTAACATTCAACATTCCCAACGTCAACAGCAAATATGCCTATGCCTTTCGATATTATTGGTGAAATGTATTGATATTTATATAAATTCGAATCTCAACTTTAGAGTGTTTGCACAGAAAATAAGTAGTAAATTAATTAATTTATCGTGCCTTAAGTTCTAGCACGAGGCCGGACTGCATAAGGGCGCTAATTATCCATTGCAGGCAACGCAGATTCATTACATATCGCATGAAGCATTATTTATATACGCTGACCTGGTTGCTATACGACCACATGGTTTTAAATAACGGAAGAAACAGTCTAGTGTGCAAGAGTCGAGACTGTGAGTATTGCAATTCTCCCTGACCGTCGTGCGATCATGGCGTTATACGGCTGCGGTGTCCACGACACCGGGCGTCGAGGGTAGGGAGGAGGGTATGACCCCACAGTGTGTGGTAATGTCATAGCAATGATTTCCACACCACGATAAACACACCCATGGAGGTAAACTCCATGACACACCTAAGGCGGCAGCTGAGTCTGGATGCAATGGATTTTATAAGAAAATATGCATTTCCATTTTCTATTCGAATTATCTAGTCTGTTTTTTGTTGCATAGCAACAACACCATATCGCCTTGTATCTTCTTTCATAATCTTGTACTATCAGAGATTTTAATGAAAAATAATGAACGTTATTGAAGGAAAAATCAATACTCTCTGGTGGTTACATCATACCATATTCAGCCAAGCAGGACCAAACCTTAATAAAAGATAAATATGTTTAATGTTGAACGTATAAATGGGGAAAATAAGAAGAAGAAGTACCCAATCAAGGTAATGCCGAGTTTGGATGCAATATAGTTATACAAAAAAACATTGTTCATATTGACTTTTATGTAGGGAAATAGTTAGAACCAAGGTTAAATTTAAATGAGAAAGGTATACACTGGTTATTAGCTACATATGTTATCGTCAACATTATTACGTTGCAATAAGCTTCTTTCTTACCTGGAAAACAGCTCCCTGGTTCACATAACCACATACACTGAATCAACGGTTCTTTATCTGAGATGCACGCACTCCTGCGGATGAAAGGTGGAGCCCTAAATACAGCTAAGCTATATGAATGAACAACAAGTTTTGTAAAGATTAAGTTCAACACCATTTATCTTCAGAGGGTAAAAGGGGGGAGGCACACACTTTCTATTAAATTGCTGGGGTCGTGTGTACTGTGGACAGATTAGGAAATGTTAATTTTGTGCAATTTGCAATGTCACATAATACAACAAAGTTGCAAAGTGTGGACTACAGACGTTATACTATAATCACTCAACTGATACTGCGACGTTTTCAATATTATAAACCATTTGCATGGATACATGGGGGGAGAGGTGGGGCACGTACACTGTAAAGATATCCTCTTAGCAAGGGGTATATATCTATTGTTACTGTTGTCGTCGTTCTCCCTCACTCAAGCAAAACGTTTTCTGGCATAACCACAAACGTTAATAAGTCAAAACAGATTAAGCAACAACAATTATTTCCTGTTGTCACACGTTAGCGATTATCCCGGGAATGCAAACCGTGACAATACTATATATTTATTTTATATAAAGAAGCATCTCACGTATGGGAGGTAGTCATGTGATGAGTGCCATTCCGAGACTGTGAGTAGCATCCGGGTGTGGCCTATTCGGAAGTGACGGTATGATAATACAATAACAGACTTATCACCGACTACGGAAAGATGTGTTACCAGTTACTCCAATTGAAGTCAAGCTAACATTCGATGAGAATTAACCCTACTACTTAATAAAAAAGCAGGCAAATCAATGGAGTTGCAGATTTCAGCTCCTCCGCACAATTTAGGCCAATATGAACTCTGACCTACCGTGACCTTTGATTTCGATCCTGAACAACCGCATTTTAGTACCACTTTAAAAATTTCACATTATTCTCTTCGTATCTTGTGATTTAATAACTTTTCCCAACATACTGAAAAGCAGGTAATGGCTAAAACTGTTTTAGGGATATTTGACCTCTGACCTTTGACCTATGACGTCACCAATCACCCAGGCACGAGTTTGTATGGTCAGGCACCTACCCACCAACTATGTTCTATTTTAAATTCGTCTCATCTTTCTCTATATATCGTGAGGTTTCAGTAAAGCCTTTTATTCTACATGCTGACAAGCAGAAAACTTGGCTAAAATCCAATCTTCAGGTATCTTGACCTTTGACCTCTGACTTTTGACTCATGACGCCATCAACAACGCATGTACGAGTTTACATAATGAGGGACCTACCTACCAAGGTTCTACGTGATTGGACGAATGGTCTAGGAGTTTGCGAAACACATTTCCGCATAATTTAGGCCAATTTGGCTTCAATTGACCTTTGACCCCGACCATGAACACCTATCTGTCCTATCTTAAATTACTTCTCATAATTCTGTACATATCTTGAGGTTTCAAGCTTTTTTTACACGATGGCTAGAAGAAAATTACTGAAAACCAAAAGAGGATTAACTCTAAAATTATATTTGATAAATAATATTGATTGCATTTCAGAGTCATAGTGAGGTAACATGGGGCAAGCTCTCAGATGCTGCAGCGTTTGTAGATAGTTTGCGCTCTCTCGTAGCGAGTTTAAAGAAATTAACATCAGTCGAGAAGTCCGAGAAATGTGAAGTTCTTAGTGAATTACTCACAACAAAAGTATCAGGGTTGCACGTCTGAACAACATAAACTACTTGTTTAAGAAAAGTCACCCGAGAAAGAATCTGGGCACGAAAACCAATCAACAAACGACTGATCCGCTCTCAACCCAGTGCCCTTGCATTGAGACTGTGACTGTGTGATCATCGTCAGGTGTGTATCACGATTCCCTTAGAAGAACATAACATAGTATTCAAGGAAACGAACACTATTGCTATAAATGAAATCCCAGCCCAAACAATCAAACTTGTTCCTTCAAAGAGCGTTACCGGTATGACCCATTGAGCTGGAACATTCCAGCAATGGTTATTTTCATTGTTCACCAGGATTTGCAGAACTAATAGGATAAACAACCACAAGTCGGTGCCATTTTGCCCAGATTAAACTTTTATCAGACGAGTGTACAATAAACGGATCGACCAGTGCATTCTTAGAGAATTTGAAAACATGCCCAGCCAATCATTTACTGGAAAGATACACAGGAGTTTTGGATGTTAGTGATAAATAGTGCACGTGGCTTTGCAAATGGAGCTAATGTTAAACAAGTTCGATATTAAAACGTGGAAGTTATCAATATGAAATAACATAATTGAGAGGTTCCGTCACTAAACATACCATCAGGCATTATAGATTTGCCGCAGGAGGAACTGTGTGTCAATAGTTGAATTGCAGCACCAGTTATATGCTAATTGGTATTGATTGTAAAGTTCATTCCAACATGACACTCATGTGTGGTAAAGATATGAATCCGTTAGTAAAATTAATGATGCCATTTATATACTAAACGCTATTGGTACAGTCAGCTGTATTACATCGAACGAAACCTATACCTTTCTTTAGAAGGATGTGCATTTCGTACCGTCATTTACTCAGTGTATCTATGTATCTATGTATGTATATATGTATTTTAGATCCTCCTGTGAGCAGAAACTCGCGGAGAAGCCTCATTGGCTTATCAAAGCCGCAAGCTGACCGAAGTCAGTCTCTTAGATTCATATCTATGATTCGTATCAATTTACAACAAATCATTTTAAATTCTTATAGACTCTGTGGAATATTCATGACCCGTTTCCATAATTTAATTGGCTAAAATTAAACAGCATCTTTCAAATTGAAAGTATAGTCTACGGCTACGTAATCATGTTAATTAAGCTGCATTCAAAAAACCAACTTTTAGTTTTGGTAAAATGATGGCGCTAGCTTTAAACTGTATGCAATTTTATCTACTTTTACTATGGTCTTTGAAAGTATCCGTACATATAATAGTAGGCGAATGGTGCTTAGTCAGGCTACCTTTTCAGTTGGACGGTGGCTGCAAACATGTCGGTCGCGAAGATTGTTTCGACCTCTGGCCATAAGCAAGGATTCACAGACTTATGGAACTCCATTTTAACATTGATTCAATAATAACAGATCCCTCTTATTCATTTTCGGATATCTATCATTCATTTCCAGATATCAAACATTAAAACATATTAGAGATATCAGACATTGAATTCGAGATATCAATGATTTCGAATATGAGACATCCAAGATTAAAGTAGAGATATCGGGAATACAATAAGATATATCCAAAATTGAATTAGAGATATCAAGAATTCGAATTAGAGATATTCAAACTTCAATTCGAGATATTCAAGAATTCGAAATAGAGATATCCAAAATTGAATTAGAGATATCGGGATTACAATTAGAGATATCCAAAATTGAATTAGAGATATCAAGAATTCGAATGCGAGATATCCAAAATTCAGTTCCCGATATCTCTAACTCAATTTTGGATATCTCTATTTCAATTTCGGATATCTCTTATTCAAAATGAAAACGCGATTATCGTGGCTTTATAACCAGTAGGTACCGAATAGCACTAAGCCTGTTTAAACGTCAGAGGCTGACGTCAGAGGCGCAAACATTCCCAGAAGAAGCTCGCATAAACGGCAGAAATATAATTACAAAAAATAAACAATTTATGCGTTTATACTGTTTTTATTGTGGTATGTTTTAACCGACCTATTTGTAAAATGAAATTATCAGTATATAGAAAAGTAATGCAGCTATTCTTGTTGTGCGTGTGTCGTGTCTATATATGATGTAACATAAATTAAAATTCGCATTTCTATTCATTCCCAATTTTGTAGGCCTAGATAGTGTGTATAGTGTATATCTAGTCATATTTTGTGTAATGGAATTGTTAATGAACTGAAAGAAAAGTCTTACCATAGATATGACATTGCATCAATTTATCATTGTCAACATTTCACTTTGGTTTTATAAGGTTTTATAAATACTTTGAAGGTACTATGTATGTATGTATTGTATGTATGTATTTTAGATCCTCCTGCAAGCAGGAACTCGCGAAGAAGCCATCATTGGCTTGTAAAAGCCGCAAGCTGACCGAAGTCAGTCTCTTAGATTCACATTTAACGTCCATGACTATGAATTGTCAACAACTCTGTAACTGGACGACATACATTAATCTTGCAGTGACTCGAACTCGGGACCTTATGATTGAAAGGCACGGGCGTTAATCACTGAGCTAACACTGCTATAGTAGTGTGTTTTCCCCCTATGGTTGACGTTTGCATTGTAATTCATATATTAATAGAAATGTAGCAAAATAATATAATTTCAGGGTAATTTCATGCGATATTAATATGCATTGGTAGATTCAGTTGTCAATAGGCTGTTATAAAAGTCCACACTTAAACGTGAATTCAAACAATATCTTGTCGTCAACGAAGAAAGCACGAGAGTGCCATATCCGGATCTAGATGCATCAAACATCCATCGACAATCGCTCATCCATGGGCTAATCTGTTCAACGATGCTTTCTACTCAACATAGCTAGCCCAGATAGAATACTATTAAAAGTGATGAACATGTAAGATTCAAAACTTAATTTTTGAATATCTGATATATATGATAAATGTAATATATAGTGATGATATTGATAACGTATATAGCCAGGAAAGTAGCGTCGAGTTGAGCAGGAGCATTCAATGTGTATTTCCGTTGAGTATAAATAAGTAACTATATAGTAGATTCTACCAGTCTATACATACTAATTCAAAATTTAAATTCAAACTTTGCGGAGATCATATCATATCATATTTAAGAACACAATACTTTGAGGAAATGAAGAATTCACCAATATTAACCACTAAACCTGTTTTCTTCTTTACTTTCTGCGATCATGATATTAAGCATTAAATGAGTCTAAGACAGCGTTTATACATCCGGGTTATGTTTCTTATTAACCGTGACCTTCTATTCATGAATGTCAAGAATATACAGCAGATGATATTCAAAAATATTACTATTATGCATTGTACCGGCAAGCGAAATTATGTCAGCCTGTGAAGAAGTTATTCTTGCTTATATTGACTATGTATTTCAGGGGAAGTTTCAGGACCATTGATTTTCTGCCAATTTGTTGTATGCAAGTCACAGCGGATTCGAGGCTATAGCCCCACCTGACCATATCGAGGGAATCCACTGAACGGAATGAACCGTAAACTCAATTAAATGAAGTAAAAAAAATGACGTTATTATTACATGAAAAGGAGGCTGATCTATTTATTTTGGTGTTTTATGGACATAAAAAAGGGCTTGAAAAAATAACCGGTTTTTACAAGGCTGTTGCGGCCCAATGAGTCATTAAAGTAACAAACTTGCTCTTAGTAGGCCTACCTATAAGCATTTTGATTATCTACGATAACATCCAAGTTGTTTCGTACTTGTAATTTTTTTCTTTCTTTATTTCAAAAAGAAAAGTAATAAAACTAGCAAAATGAAACAATAACGTCGATTATAATGTCAACACTTTAAATACATTACTAGTAAAGTATGTACTCATTTGTGTAAACGAGAGCATGCCAATTTCAGTACGTTAATTTAAAACCCAATTATTTAATACCCAATAAAACATTAGTGATGTGACTGCTGCACTTCAAAAGAAATCACCCACTATATTGTGTCACGCTGCTAATAATTTAAAGTTAATTTTGGACATTTTTCTTTTATAATTCTTTATACTTTTGCTTTCGTATAAATATTTTCAACAAAAGGATGATTTCTTAGATGACTGCACTCTTGAGCTGTCACAAGGCCTTCAGGGCTTATTTACAGTACAAAATTATGTCAAAACTTCAGACACGTTTAAATCACTTTGCTATAGAACATATAGTCTTTTCACTAATTAATTTAAAAAAAACTTTCGTTGTAACAAAGTTGATTCCATATTAAGCATAACACCAAACGAATAAAAGAGTTTAAAAGAATTAAACAGTACCGGTATTGAAAACAGCTCTAACTAACAAGTGGAAATTGTAGATGATGTGGCGCGGGAAATATTGATTTTTACATGATAGCGATATTTAAGCAATTATTATAGCCTATATAAGTCTGCGTTTAGACGTTCACAGACATAAACACAATGAAATACAGTGGAAAATATCAAATGATAATATACGTTCCATATATGCCTACCACAACAGACAAGTTTCACACATTTTCATACAGATCTCCATCTGGTCTCTTAATCAGTTCCAAGTTTGACCAGCACTGATTGTATGTCCTTTTACCCTTAAGGCGATAAATCGTCTGCCCTATACTTTCAATTAGTTTGGAGAAAACGTGCCAATGGCGTTGGAATGGGATAGGCCAGGTGGGTTAGGCCTATATGACCCACCAACAGCTTGGTTAATTTATATATAAGAGGGTTTTATGCCCCACCAATAGCTTGGTTAATCATAAATAACTGGGTTATATGCTCCACCAATAACTTGGTTAATCATAAATAAGTGGGTTATATATGCCCCACCAATAACTTGCTTCATCATTAGATTCACATATAGACCTGGATAATTTTTGGAACAAATACTCATTTCGATAAATAGCAAAGTATAGGTTAGCACCATTCATCATAGCAAACTGTCTCATAGGGGATCACTCACTCCTATAAGCCCTCTCCCTGGCAAGATACAGATCGGTAGCGGGTCATCTGGCCCCTCTCCCAACCACCATCTTGTATCCACAATCTGGAACTTTTCTGGCGCCTTAGAGTACCACATTGAAGAAATAAATGTACTATACATATTAATACACATCATGTTTCATAATTACTATCGCATTGCCCTGGACACAAAATGAGATAATGTAAAAAATATAACTGTAAATTTGAAGACTAGGCTGAGTATCTTTAGGTCACTAATGTCATTTCACCTCCAGTATAGTTTGATATTTCTTTTCGTCTTATATATCACAGAGTAAGGCTAAACTCACGGTTATAATACTGCGTATATACATAACTGCAAATATACATGTATACAGTAAGAGAATACAGTTTATAACCAACAAGGTAACACCTGTTAAACCATTAACAAGAAGAATCGTTTTTCGGCCTTCTTTTTTCTTCTTCTGTTTTCCATGATCGTGAACTTCTCTCTATAGTCCAAGTTTTCTTTAAATCGAAGGCTCCATGCTTAACTGGCTGGGTAGTTTTTGTTTACAAACGATTAAGCAGCTCAGTTTTTCACTTGAATAAAACTGTTTTTGTCATACGTAGGAAACGGTATTCACTAGTTATTATACCCACTGAAAACCAAGGTACAGATAAAACATGTACTGTGCAGTCTCTATGAGGATGTAAAATACAAGTACTTGAAGCTAACGCCCACTTATCTTAATGTACCTCGTGCAACATTCATCACCAAAGCTGTATGTGATAACTGCATAAGTTTATTATCCAATTCACAAGTACATGTTCCACTCTTCCAGTAAATCACTAACCTTTTCATGGTATTAACATTCATATTTATAATCTATTGTAACGACCATGGAGGATTGGAACCATTCCAGATATGTGTTGTTCTTTTAACTTATTATTATTAAATTTCTGTTGTATTTCTTTTCTCCTTTTCTTTCTTTCCCTTAAATCCAAGTGCCAACCCATATTATATTCTACCTCCCTTAATTACCTTTGTTTTTGAAGAGGGGTAGGGATGAGGGCGGAGTTGACCACACAGACAGTTCCAATTGAAGTGTATCATCTGTCCGAGTAAATGTATTTCACTGTAGGTTCAAACTTGACATGTTTTATTTATATTTCTTCTTTAAACATCGTCATAAACCATTTCAGCGGAGTTGTTATCACCATCAAGTTCGAAATTATTTTCGTAAATCTCATCAGAAAACGTCTCCTTCGCAATATCGATGTCAACTGCCGCAGCTATAGACTTCTCGTTACCATGAATGGAACTTGTGTGGGTTATGTTGGTAAGGTTCATCGACTCATTAGTAACAGATCTACCTACGGTCCTTTTGTTTTCCCTTCGTTTACTCACCACGAAACACGACCAGCAGACAAGGTTTATTGCAATAATAGATGGTATAGTTATCAATAAGAGGACTTTAACTTCCGTCAAATTCATGATAGAGGAAGTTGACTGCATGTCGAGATCGGTGGTAGTATCACTCATACCAGATGTGACGTCAATCGCGCAAGACCACGAGAAGTTAGTGGCTAAATCCGTACGTGATTGGTTTGTTACGCACGTAAACGTTGCATTCTCGCAATCGGTTGCTCTCGTCGTAACCAGGTGGATACCTGCACTACGTTCGTCTCGTGTGACAACAGAGCAGTTCTCTTCGAGTGACTTTACGAAGACGTTAACCGTCACGGGAGGAAAGAAATAACCAAATACCGAGCACGTCATCGATAACTCCCCGTTTATGGTTGACGAGATGCCAGCGACCATATTGCACTCCGGAAACGGAAGAGGCGAATGGATATTCGACAGAACATACTTATGTTGTAAGATAAGGGTATTTTCGCTGTTAGTGGACTGTTCCATCAACGATATCTCATAAACACCGTAATCTCGAGGTGATACCGCACTGATGACGAAAGTAAAATTTACAGGGATATCTCCGTCAATAGTTGACACAAGAAAGGAATAGCGGCCCCTTGTGTAGTTCACTCCGCACGGAAATACTCCCTCAAATTGGAACCGGTTTTTCGAACGAACTCGCTCATTGGTGTGCGTCTGGAAAGACATTTTCACCGCACAGAATTTCATATCATTATCATGGAAGGCGATAGTTGGAAAGAATATCGTGGTGTCACTGTCTGGGTTCTGGTCAAAGCAGCTTGTAACGTGTTCCTTTTTCCAGTGTTCACATTGAGGCAACGTTCTACTTCCGGCTGCGAACGTGTCGATTCCGAAAATAACACAGAAAAGCAAAAAGTTGAAAATATCTTTAAAATGCATATTTAGTATAACTATGCAGAGCCGAACACTGATGAAACTTGATCTGTGAACAACAACGTTACCGGTTACTGCTATAACAGATGAATGTAAAAGCAAGTGATCTTTAAACTTGAGAAAATCCTTTCATTTTTCTTGTTCAAGCTATTTTTTATTGATTCAAACATTAACCTGGTTCGCCCCTCCTTTTTTATGTTATTTAATGTGAAGTACGTGTAGTCTTTATACATACATAAAACCGTCACATTCTTGAGTGCAAATTTAACCAATTTTTGCTTTCAGTGTACTTTTTTGTTACAAAACCGATTGTGTAAAGTGTTTTATTCACCTGACACATTTCAAAATGAAAGTCAGGTCTAAATATTTCAAGTATGTTTTGAGTAAATACTTTACTGACAACTGGCTGATTTAAAGAGATATTCCGGTGACTAGAGTTGATTGCTTATACTTTGCTAAACAGTGTCTACATCGTTAGGCCAAATCTTCCTCGTCATAACAATTTTTATGGTGAAGATATGTGTTTTCTTCTTAATATTTGGTGATATTTCGTGAATCACATCATCACGACAATAGACAAAAATGGAATTTAATGAATAGTTTGTGTCTATAATATTTATCCACATATGAATATAATAGAAATATAGTTATTACGTTGTCTACCACCGTGAACATCTCTTTAATATCCTGACTATTGCTAAACCATATGTCAGTGACCTCGTTAAGCCACCCATTTTAGTTACTTATTAACATTTATATTTTCATAATGTAAATTTACGATGGACTAACTACCCATACCTTATAAGGTTTAAAAGGTTTAAGATATTAACTCTAAAATTACGAGGAAATATATTGGTCTCTTTCAAACTTCACCATTGGCTTGCGCAAAGCAAAGGGGGGGGGGGCATGGCTTTCCAACTCCAATCGTCAGTCGGAGGGGTGAGAGGAATGGTGCGGTCAGCAGGAGACGAATTGGACTATGATGGGTGTTCCCACTCCTTGTCAACCTACCACAACGTATTTATTAGCAAAACCATCCTTTTGTATAGGGACTCTTACATACACCTAAGATTATGCTTTAAATATGTACCGATTGACCCCCCCCCCCCCCACATAGGACATGTATATATATATTAGATCCTCCTGCAAGCAGGAACTCGCGAAGAAGCCATCATTAGCTTATAAAAGCCGCAAGCTGACCGAAGTCAGTCTCTTACATTCATATTTAACGTCCATGATTATGAATTGTTAATTGTTAACAACTCTGTAACTGGACGACATTCATTAATCTGGGAGTGACTCGAACGGGGACCTTATGATTGAAAGGCACCGGCGTTAACCACTGAGCTAACACTCCACAAGTGAGTGTGCGTGGGCGCAAGTTTGAGTATGACTGAAGTCACTTCCGCGTTCACGAAGCAATTCAATGACACAGACCGTTATTAGGGATGTTTTATTTCTTCATGTCGAACCTTAAGAACCTCACATGCTGTAATTACGTTACCAAAGGATTGACGCATATAATTATTATTAATATACCACCGCTTACGGTTCATGGAGAGACTTCCCTGTTTCAAACCACTGGCTTTGTTGAAGAGCACATGACTGTGTTTATCATTAAGTTACCGATTTTGATGAGGTAAATTTCTTGTAAAGAGAGGGAGAACATTATCCCATGGCCCTTTTATGGTTCAGAGGCGATGTTCTCGCAAAAAGGAGCAAAATCATTTTTTAATCGTTACTTGATTTCTTTGGATTGTGTGTCAGAGCCCTGGTGTTCCAAGGGCAAACCTGCCAGAAACTGCACTTTTATTCAAATGCTTCTCATTCTTTCGTTATGAGTAAGAAACGGAATGTCAGAAAGGAAATTACTCTGAAATTGTTTTGGTATATGCATATCTTTGCATTGCATTTTATCTAATTTAGTGTGGTTCATATGCCCCCCCCCCCCCACCCTCCTCGTATGGCTCTTATGCTCCTTAGTATACCATATACGGCAGAATTTCCAGGGCGGTGAGAGGTATACAGTCTCGGCCTCTTTCCGATGGGAAAAAATAACATGTTGGTCCACAAAGCATGCTCTATTCTAGTGTTTGACATCCTTAGTCACGGATGAAAGTCCGAGATGTCAATATTGTTCAAACCCTGAAACCAAAACGTGGTTCAAAATGAAAGCTCACATGATAAATTTGTAGTTTCTAGTTTGACTAATAAATCAGAATTTTTTGTATATAACTCAGTCATTTGTATAAAATAATGTTGAATAAACCAGACTTGTTGGGCACATATATGTGACTGGGGCCAAGACTCCCATGCATTTAGTACGTTATGAACGTCCCTAACGCTTATGGTATACCCCTCAGTGTGGTAAATGTCATCTTTGGTCTATGTTCTAAATAGAACACTCTGAGTGCTTGCAATATATAATATATTATTGGTTGTCAAAGATATCCACCTTTAATGTCATAAATATCTGTAATGCTCTTCTAAGGATAAGTCGATGACGACGTTAGCCCCCTCAGTAAAAGTATAGTTGTTAACATTAAATATGCCAAAGTATACAATTCTTTATAAATATTGCAGAAAAGGAAACTCAATCAAAACATGTTCTTTCAACTTCATACACACAACAGGGCACCCTTTGATGACATTATAGACACCATGTTGTTCTTGACAAATGAATAAATCATTTAGATCATAATTATATACTTCACGAAAGTTTTGTGTTTTCCTTTTGAGTTGTTGTCTTTGGAATATTGATTGAATGGTCTATGTTAGACTAAGTGGACAAACCACTTTAATTGTTGGGTCTCAGACGTTTAAAGCGACATTTAACAAAATAAAATGTGCATAAACTACAATCTGGACTTACAGCAGTGTTCTTTAAAGATCTACAAGCGTTGCAAATTTATTTTGCGCTTAATGTTATCCTTTGATTCAGTCCGCACCCAAACAGGATTCAGTTAATTTCAAGAAATTCGAAGATTCGATCTAAAATGAGTGAATCAAGTTTTTCTCTACGAACAGATAAGAGAAAGTTTAAGATAGTAGGTAGGATTTTTCAAGAAGCACAATAATTTCCATTTCTCTACCAACGATGTATATATGACAGTATGTAATGCATCCGTCCACTGTATCTGAGTGGTGTTATGACCGTGTTTATCAAGTTCACGCCAAAAAAACAAACTTGTTAGTTGTGGACATGACGAAATGTTTTCATTTTCATGGAAGGAGAAGAAAACATACTTCCATCACGTATAATAATCGACTTATTTGCCAACACGTACACAATTTCGTAGAGTTATTTCATTTATTTATGTTTAAATTTATTTAGGTAGATATTCTGCAAGAGAAATGAAGGCCCGGACTGCACTTATACATTGCAGAGAGAAAAGATAAAAAAAATAGCTGCAACCGAATCTGACAATCTAAGAAAGTTTCCCTTAATCCTCTCTTTGTCCCTCTACAGTTTATCTCCTACCTGTTGGTTTCTTTCTTTCTTCTCTCATCTCTTGTCTACTAATCCCCTTAGATCTATCTCTTTGTGTTCACCATGCTCATTAACCTGTCTGTATTCTGTGTTTTTGTCGCTTCTGTTACTGTTACTTGTCATTCAGCATCTGAAGAAGATCTTGCTAGGATCGAAACGTCAGGCCAACTTACTTTTACACAATATAAGACAGTGAGATAACATGCAAAAAAAAGAAGGTTTTAAATGAAAAGTCTGTTCAAATGTTATTTTTAGGGGAAGTTTCAATATTTTATTTAATCGTTGTGTGACAAAATGGAATGACGAAATAATCGAAAAGGAAAGACTAATCGTATGCTACTCGGATAAAATTGCTTTTGACGACATTGGCTGGCGTATATTTTCTGGTCTATTACGAAGCACTTGCCAATGCTCAGACTGTATGGACGTTCTATAAATTGCAGAATAAACAGTATAATCGTCATCTGCATGGTTAGTTAATTACAGTATTTATTTCGCCGGATTTAGTTTATTTTGATTACACAAAGGACGTGACGTCGTATCAAGACGGTATACATGTGAATTCAACGCCAAGTAAAACGTTAAATGGAAAATTAGTTTCCAATATCTCCAAAATTTTGTTGCTAGAAAGATTATCATCCATCTAACATCATTGTTCTTATCATATGCTAAGTATGGGATAAAAAGAAACTTTTAAAGTTTACAGAAATTTAGTAACTTTGAAACATGATCAAACATCGTAAAAAAGGGTCAAAAATGTTTTAGAATTTCACTTAATAAGTAAATCGTACATATAGCAATCTAAATAAATCTTTTATTTGTAAAAGTTAAAAACTGCGCCATGCCAGGTAGATGAAAGACATATTTTCCTTAAAAGGTTAAGACCAACTACACTGATAATATGTACCTACAACAAGCCCTTCAGAAATGTTTATATGTGTATCTTGTTATGAAGAATAAAAAAGGCTCACTCGAAGCTTAGGTTAATCCTATTGTAAGGTAATTTTACCGAAACATTGCATGGGTCACGTCTTCAAATAAGTTTTTCAATTTTTTTTTGTTTTTTTTTGTTTTTGAGTTTCAGTTTTGTAATTCAAAGGAGATGAACAATAGCCTATATTAACATAGCAATTAGGTCTACAGGCAAATTAGAAGTAAATGATAAGGTCATCTTTGGTCTTATTGTCCTGGTACCCCTTGAACTCCACACCGTCCGCATCTATTGGTAATGTCTTCAACGCTTTAACGTGAATGTACTTTTCACCTCCGATATGTACCTATAAAAAAAAAGAAGCAACGTTTTCAAAGAATTGCCTTTTTTGTACCAAATGTATATACATTTGAGATTACAGACTGATCTTTAAAATCTTGAGAACACCGTGTGCTTTTCAAAACGCCCAACACGATTTTAGGTTAAAACTATACACCAGTATATATAACTGTTGTGAATGGGCGATAGCCTACTTTACATGTAAGAATCAGGGCTTAATGTGTTGACTTTTCCCCGTAACTGACTAGTAGCGAGAATATTATCGATTAATAGTACTTTTTTGAAGGAATGGAAGAAACAACTTCGTCGACCTCGCAGGGAAATATGCTCCAGTAACGTTATATTAAGTGTGATGAGAAGTTCTAAAATTATGCCTACTAATTGTGTACGATGTGTGCTGTGCGCGTGGTAACTAAAAACGTGTAAGTAATATTGGCCGGTCAGTAGTCAGAAGTCAAATTTCCATCGTTGACTGAAAGCAATATTTCGTTAACTATTTTATAACACTAATTAAAAAGTACATCATCTTTGCGACTAATATAGTCAGTGTTGGTTTCTTACAACAGTCGGTAGATAGCATTTTACGTAAACTATGGCGTGAAATATAGATTGTGGATATTCTAATACAAGTAAACGTTTTTTTGTTGTTGAATTTTTGACCTTTCGTTGAAGAAAAAAACTCAAGTTGCTGCAGCTTTCAAGATTCCTTTTTACTCTTTCTTTTCGGTTTTCTTCTGATATAATCAAATTAGATTAAAACGGTATTAACAAAGAAAAAAATGCAATATACTGTTTAAATACGATTCAGAATTTGAAATGTTATCTCTGTTACAGAAAATAAGTGTCTTATTATACCTTACGAACCTCAAGCAAATGCGGCTTGATGATGTTTTAATTAAAGTTGCTGGAATCTTGTTGGTGGGGAAACAAAACATTGCGATATTTCTCACATTAAATGAGCGTTTTCTTAGCTGTTTGGGGAAATTGTCAAATTTCAGCGACATTTTTTTAGTTATCATATAGAGCGTTGATGATGTTTTTTTAATGTTATTATTAGCACTTAAAAGATATTCGTCAGAGTGTGTGATTCCTTTCCTTCATTCATTATAAAAAATAAAATGCAAATTTTTGAGAATCGCATACAACAGATAACTTTAATTAAAAGGACCTAATTAAAATTGGAATCAACAAACTCCTATCAAACAATGTAGACAATCAACATCATACAATACCCTATACGCTTTTTGCCAATTAGTTCATGAATTAAATATGGGATAACATGTGATGAACAAGATACCATAATATCATATAATCATCATCCTATATTATTGGTCATAATGCTTTTCTCCTATAGCTCACTCAGGGGCTCAACCACCATTTAATGCAAGTGGCCTTAGATGTTATGTTGCCCATGAGAAGGGTGCATGGAGAACGGTCAATCCACTTTAAGAAAGTTTGGTCCAATGGAGGGTGCTTATATGCAAAATTATGTCATATTTTGCCAATTTTGAAATTGGTGAAGAAGTTTCAAGCAGGTTATACATCACAAACATGTTTTATATTTAATGCACTGTAAATCAGTATTTTTGTTGTTGTAATATTCTGTCTGCCGGTGGGGGTTAGGGGTTGAGACCCCCTTGGTTTCTATTCTGGGGGGGGGGGGATATAGCTTCTCAGAGGTATAGGCCTTTGTGGAGCGCCACTGAGTTCATTCATCACATAGAATAATATGTTATGAACAATAGGATATATTAATTCTATATTATCAATAATATTGTATCCCGCATAAATTTCGAATTCTATAGCGATACCCCCTACATGATATTTTCTTTAGAAATTTTCGGGGAGACTTTTTTTTTGTACAAATGCAAAATGAAGATTGTAAGCAGTAGAAACATTGTCTACAACTCAATGTTTAAAGTATCTAAGGACTTGGATGACTTAGATATATCATAAATGGTTCGTTTTTTATTTTCCCGTCAGAATTTTGGTATACTTGGTACAGCTTGTTATACAAAATCTTGCAGCATCCAGCTTCTCGATCCAGGGTGATCTTACCTTGAAGAAATACATGACTCCGCTCACAATCTGAGTACAGCAAAGGTGTGTTTCAAACGTTTGAAAGGTTGTTTTAGCCGCTTTCTCGACATGTGGTTTAATCTAAACAAAATAAGAGGCAAACTTTTACTTTTTCATTGAATAGAAGTGTTTAACATAATTTCAATTACAGTAAATTTATATATGCATCGGCCGGGCAGTTTAACTGACTACTGGCTAAGCCATCGTGTTTAATGGTTTAGAGGATTCCCGATATTGGTATTCAATTCCGAGAGTATCGGGAGTGTTTGAAATCCACCTTCTCGTCCAATAATTTCAAAACCCTTCGGGCACGCACGTCATACTACTTAACTGACGATGACGTAAACATTTTCAATGAAGATTCATTTCGTTTGTGTTTGACACACTTCTACTAAATTGAGTAGATCCGCATTTAGTTGTCTCGCCTATATTATGTCCTAATTTCAAACAAAGCAGGAAGCACCATATAGGTGGGTAATTATCCTATGTTCCTGTCTAGGTTGTATATAGACTTCAATGTGATACAACCTGCACTCTTGTAGCTCGGCAATTTCCGAGGCTTTCCTGTGGATTGCTACATTCAAAATGATGCACTGTGTATTGATATATCATTATAGTGTGTACCAGTTCTATTATGGTGTACTATTATATTACCGCCCACGTTTATATAGCACCTAGAATCATATACCACGAACATCCATATATGCCACCTACGCTTATATGCTGCACCTACGCCATGCATGTAGTAAACACAAAGCGGGTACAATGTTTGACAAATGACTCATCTATATCTATACAGGTGACATGCGTGTCGATAGCGTATCCAAAGTGATATGAAGAACATGTATGATGAATATTGAACATTCGTTATAGGCTATGCTCAACTCATTGGTAAGGATATTCCTATAACCATATATATTTTGTTCATATATGTTAGACAGTATAAATCTTAGTTACATGAAACATTATAGTCTACATTCTTACCTTGGCCAGCAACGCCTGCTGTTCCATAGTCGCATTAAACGGTTCCGAAATGCTACCAAGGCTGGGGCGTTCTTCCTTTGTCAGACTCATGATGTATTCTTGTTCAACTAGATATATATAGTTAGAATAAACTAGATTTAGAAATAGCGATTCAGTATGAGAGGCTTTAAAGCCATCAGTGCTTCCCTCAAACGTAGATAGAAAATTTATGTTATACTCAGTTAGTGCAAGTTTAGAACAAAAATTTAAATTATATTGCAGCTTCAATCTAACGTAGTTCCAAACAGACTTCTTGAAGGACATAAAAAAGAAGAACTGTACCAGTTTAATGTAGTTTTGTTGTCGATGTCTCAGTATGCAAATGATGTTACAGTACGTTCGAACTTTTAAGACTGGCCAGTGAGAGTTTAGCAAGCATGACAATAAACTTGTGGGACAGAATATTTTCTGCATTATAGTTATATCAGCGGTTGCATATACACATGCCTATGTTAAGTTAAGTGCGAAGGCTTTATTAAACTGTAACTCAACATTCAACGGAAGCCTTTAAAACCCCAAAGACATGTGATCCATATACTCTCAATGATAGCTTAGGCGTCAACTAAAAGTTGAAGCTACCTATATAACAATGGTTTACGAGCACCTGAGAAGAAGTTTAAAGTTATGAGTTTCAGCATTCTAAACTTCGGGATCAATAATAATCTTACAACATCATCCACCGTCATTCTATACCATAGTCCACTAATGTATGTGTATGTACGTTATAGCTGCTCTTTATACTCATACTGTTCCATGATTACCTTTAATCCTATTCAAAGAACGATATGCATTTTTCTTCAGCTAAAGATCACCGAAAAGCAGTTTTACCGTCGGTTATCGACACATATATAACGTTAACTATGCTATATGCTAACTATCTTAACCATGCAGTACCTATAGTATTGTTTCGTTTAAGTCTATAGAGAATGCAACGGTAGCCATCAAATGTTATTTCAATTGCATACTTGTGGAATAAAGTAAAATGCAAGCGATTTATGATGAAGCAAATATGACTGCTGATATTGTTATATGACATGAATATGTTTAAATTATTGAAAAAGGTTATGTTTTACCTTGTATTAAGCTGGATGATCGCTACTATATGTGTTCTGATTTGTGGTCTCGACAACTTCTAGCTTCCAAGTGAACTTTAACACAACAGCCACCACTCCCTGATGCTATGCGCGGTGGATATGCACACACAGACTATTGTCTACAAAGGTAAAGTGTAATATTACGCCTGAATGCATCTGTTCAATACTCAACCTTCAAAGTCACAACCGAGCCTTATTTAGGTGCATGCCAGAGCCGTTATTCATTCATACCATTCATAACATATTCAAATTTGATCATGCACAACTTTACTACAAAAATTGATATAGTGTAGGGTCAAAAGCCGGTCAACACATAGCGTACGTACGTGTTACATAGAAAGTTCACACAATTAGCGCAAAGTTAGCTGTACAGATGTTACAAACGATCCCCGGATATCGGTGAGATTAGGTGAAAATATAAAATATTGAGTGTGTTTATCCCACGAATCATCGCTTTTTATGTATCCCAAAATAGCAAGTCTCTCTTGAGATGCAAGGTATGGTAAAGTTTTCGTCAGATTTTTAATAATAATAATATTATGCGAATTAGAATGTCTCATAATTATTTCATTTAACATACCGGCATTGTAATTTTCTTTTGATCGAACTTGAGTTTTTTTTGTGCGTCGATTATTAATTTGTGACAGTGGCGTAACGATGAGCCTGGGGGCCCCGGCTCCTGGACCAACGGGGCCCCCTATCAGGTCCAAGCAAGGGCGTCCGCAGAAATGTTCACAATAGTTCATGAAGGTGTAACACACTACTTGATTCTATCTAATTATATACTTTGTTTTCATTATAAAAATAAATAACACAGCTAGCTCGATACATACATTAATACCCAATGAGCCCATGATCATGGTGTCCGTATTCCGTATCACGTGAAATATGTATATTGTCTTGTTCAGTCTTGCATGAGTTTTTCTTATCCAGTAAACACGGGCTCTCCCTATCCAAAGAGGTACCCTTTTTCTAAGCATCAATATAGCTGGGGATGCGGGTGGGGGTACTTTTGGTCGGGGCCCCCGGCTCAGCACGGTCCGAGCCCATGGGAGTTACGCTACTGATGTGTGAACAGAAGAGGATAATATATCAACTACAAATCAACTCGAACTTTTAGATAATTTATTTTATGTGTAGCTTATCGGCACTTTCTTAGACTGCGTAGCTGAAAACTTTAATTTGAATTAAACTGGGAAACACTTTAAAATTAGTAGTCAAAATAGGCTACTTTTAGTTTTACCCAGCGAACATATTGCTGAACAAAGAATGGAAGAACTTAATAATTTTTATTCATATCATTATCACTATCATTATTATTATCATTATCATTATCATTATCATTATCATTATCATTATCATTACCATAATCATAATCATTATCATTATCGTTATCGTTACCGTTACCGCTATCATTTTCATTATCATTATCATTATCATTATCATCATCATCATCATCATCATCATCATCATCATCATCATCATCATCATCATCATCATCATCATCATCATCATCATCATCATCATCATCATCATCATCATCATCATCATCATCATCATCATCATCATCATCATCATCATCATCATCATCATCATCATCATCATCATCATCATCATCATCATCATCATCATCATCATCATCCTCCTCCTCCTCCTCATCATCATCATCATCATCATCATCATCATCATCATCATCATCATCATCATCATCATCACCATCATCATCATCATCATCATCATCATCATCATCATCATCATCATCATCATCATCATCATCATCATCATCATCATCATCATCATCATCATCACCATCATCATCATCATCATCATCATCATCATCATCATCATCATCATCATCATCATCATCATCATCATCATCATCATCATCATCATCATTATCATTATCATTATTAAGTTACTGAAGATCTGAACATAAATGTTTCATTAGCTTCATTGTCCACACAGTCACCTTGCAAAGGAAAAGTAAAGGGTTCTCTCGTTATTATAGGGGCGCCATATCATTATACACGGACCAAATGCATGTAGACTATACGTACAGGTAAAGGTTAACCCTGATGTCTCCTAACCATAGCTTACATATGAAGGCATTTACACACGATTGCGCAGAGCATTCATTCAATAACTGATTTGATAAATTTCATTCTTTTTGACCCCAGGAATTCTAACAAACTACAAGCACGAATACAGGGAATCATGTCATTGTGCTTCCATCCACAAGTGTTTTGTGTCTAGTATAATAAAATATCAAACTTTGTTATAACTTACAGGACCGTGAAAATGAACCCAATCTTTCTAAAGCACGATAACAGTCACCATGACAACTGAAAAACTTACAGCTTTGAAATAAACTTAACGACTAATCTGTTTGCATGCATGGATGAGGTTTGTGAACCTTGAACATATTTAACTATTACATAGTTCTGATTGAAGTGAGAACCACTCAATATGTAATACATGCATTGTACCCAGCAAATATTTATTCGTTCTCAAATGGAGAAATTGAACTATGACGTACATGGTTAATAATAATAATATTAGATCTTAAACAGGATAAATATATGACGTAGTTGTTCATGTTATCCTGTAAAAATTATGTTCTTATACTATTCACAGAAGAGCTATAACCATTTGCATAAAAAGGAAACATTGTGATACGTAAATAACAGCCCCGTTGTTGTAGGTACTTGATTGTTGCTTTTATGTGAACTATAGAGTGACTGTTGTAGGGACTTTAATTGTTTCCTATATGTGAACTATAGGGTGACTGTTGTAGGTACTTGAACTGTTTTTTATTTGTGAGCTATAAGGTGACTGTTGTAGGGACTTGAACTGTTTTTTATGTGAGCTATATGGTGACTGTTGTAGGGAAGTTTACTGTTTCTTGTATGTGAACTATCGGGTGACTGTTGTAGGGTCTTTCACTGCTTCTTATATATAACTATACTGTTACTGTAATATGGACTTTTACAGTTTCTTTTACATGAACTATAGAGTGACTTTTGTAGGGACTTTTAATGTTTCTTATATGTGAGCTATAGGGTGACTGTTGTAGGGACTTTTACTGTTTCTTATATATGAACTATAGAGTAACTGCTGACGGTACTTTAATTGTTTCTTGTATGTGAACTATCGGGTGACTGTTGTGGGGTCTTTAACTGTTTCTTATATGGGATATAGGGTGACTGTTGTAGGGACTTTAATTGTTTCTTGTATGTGAACTATCGGGTGACTGTTGTAGGGTCTTTCACTGCTTCTTATATATAACTATACTGCTACTGTAATAGGGACTTTTACAGTTTCTTGTATATGAACTATAGAGTGACTGTTGTAGGGACTTTAACTGTTTTTTTTGTATGTGAACTATACTGTTACTCTTGTAGGGACTTTTACAGTTTCTTGTATGTGAATTTTAGGGTGGATGTTGTAGGGACTTTTACTGTTTCTTATGTGAACTATAGGGTGACTATTGTAGGTACTTCAACTGTTTTTTATATGTGAGCTATAGGGTGACTGTTGTAGGGAAGTTTACTGTTTCTTGTATGTGAACTAGGGTTATTGTTGTAGGAACTTTTACTGTTTCTTGTATATGAACTATAGAGTGACTTTTGTAGGTACTTCAACTGTTTTTTTTATATGTGAGCTATAGGGTGACTGTTGTAGGGAAGTTTACTGTTTCTTGTATGTGAACTAGGGTTATTGTTGTAGGAACTTTTACTGTTTCTTGTATATGAACTATAGAGTGACTTTTGAAGGTACTTTAATTGTTTATTGTATGTGAACTAAAGGGTGATTGTTATAGGGACTTACACTGCTTCTTATATATAACTATGCTGTTAATGTTGTAGGGACTTTTACTGTTTCTTATATGTGAACAGGGTTATAGCCACGCCGGCCGGTGGCGGCCGGTGGCGGCCGGTGGTAACCGCCACTCACGCCTGCCGGCCGGCATTGGAAATGAATAAACAGTCCACTGGCCGGCACAAAAAAATAGTAAAATGCTTGTGAAATACAACAAAAGTAACAAATTTATCTTTCCCTTGCCGTAAAACATGATAATAACGTCACCTTTTTCTGTTATTTACCAATTGTAAATCTGAAAAGTAGCAAAAATCACCCTTAAGCGGGCCCTGGACCCCCGGCCGTGAGATGCGAGAGCTTCGCTCGCTACGCTCGCTACCCTCGCTACGCTCGCTACGCTCGCTACGCTCGCTACGCTTCGCAAATTGATTTAACCAGCACTCACAATCTCCTAGCTATAACCCTGTATGTGAACTATAGGGTGACTTTCATTATTCTGTTTTTCGTTCTTGTTGTGTTACAATTTTACGTCCGTAATTGACTGGGTGATTAACATAGTGGGGAGGGCATTTTAAAATATGAAAACGGCGTTATACGGTACAATATGTTATGAAAAGTAGTCTATACCAAATTACCACAATCTGATTATGGATCAGAATAAAATAAATACAACGATGATCAACACATTGTGTATTAGATAAACCCAGCGTCATAATAAATGCATTAGTATAGGGGCAGGGGAATCCAAATCTTTTTGGGAAACTTTTCCCGCAAAGGCCACAATTTAGGAAGACTATGAAAATTTATGAAGACCAATTACAGTTTGTCAAGTGTACAAAATATCCGATCTCAGTATGCCCTAACCCTACCACCCCCCCCCCCCCCAACCCGGGAGGATGCGAAGAGGGTCGGTCAATTCTACCAGAAGTGTCCTGGGTGGTGTGCGTGAATCCTTGCCTATATATGACCAGGGGTCGAAACACGCTTTGAGACCTACATGTTTAGAGCCACCATCCACTGAAAACGAGGCGCTATTCTCCAAATATTGCATGTACTAATGCTTTTAAAAGCCATTGTAATATTTCAAATAAAATAAACATAGTTTAAAACTAGCGCCATCATTTTACAGAAAGTCATCGGTTGGTTGATAGCAGCTCAATTAACTTGCATACATTGGTATAGACTAATTTCGATTGAAAGATGTTGTTTATTGTTAGCCAAGTAAAACATTCAAACGGTCATGGTTATTCCATAGAGTTTACATGTTTAAACTGAATTGTTCGACATAGATACACTGATTAAATATCAACCAATGAACAATCTTTCCCAAGAAAAATATTGGTTTCGTTCCATATAATATAGCTGACTATTAAAGACAACTTGGCCAATAATATATATAGTGCTGTACCTATAGTGTTAATTCGATTACATCATTAAATACATAGCATAATTAATTTTACTAACAGATCCATATCTAAAGAACCCATGAGTATCACGTTGCAATGAAATTTAGCATAAAAATATGCATGGTAATGCAATTCAACTATTGCCACAGAGTTCCTATAAAGTGTCATTCCTGCTGCAATATTATGCCGGATAGTATGTTTAGTACTTCGTAAGGAAACTCACCCAAGAAAGAACATGGGCACGAAGAACAAACAACCAAACGTCTAATCCGCTCTCAACCCCAGTCCCCTTGCATCGAGACTGAGACTGTGTAATAATTGTTGAGCGTATATCTAACCTTCGTAGCAGGTGTGGTGGTATTACGGATGCCGCTAACCGGAACAGACGTTATACACGTCCGCTGTGTGGACAAGTGTATATCACGATTTTTTATTAGCTCCATTTGTACACGAAGTTGCTATCATACCAGTAAATTGACTGGGCATGCTTTAACTTCTCTCAGAATGCAGTCGATCAGTTTGTTTTACAAACGTCTGATAAAAGTTTCATCTCCGAAACAAGTTGGTCATTTTAATTGGTCAAGCACTGTTTGGGCCGGGCAAGACGCATTATGGTACTCTTCTACATTGTCATTAGAGTTCATATGACACATTGGTTAGGTGGTCCAAGGCGTGCTGGTTGTGATTGGTATCTAAAAGGTTTTTTTCAGGTCCTGATACACTTATTTAAAGAAAATGATGATTTAGGGGTCAGTTTAATTGGTCAAGCACTCTTTGGACCGGGCAAGACGCATTATGGTACTCTTCTACATTGTCATTAGAGTTCATATGACACATTGGTTAGGTGGTCCAAGGCGTGCTGGTTGTGATTGGTATCTAAAAGGTTTTTCTCAGATCCTGATACACTTATTTAAAGAAAATGATGATTTAGGGGTCAGTTTAATTGGTCAAGCACTCTTTGGACCAGGCAAGACGCATTATGGTACTCTTTTACATTGTCCATAGAATTCATATGACCCATTCGTTGGGTGGTCCAAGGCGTGCTGTTTTTGATTAGGGCCTTAAGGTGATTTTCAGGTCCCGTTACATTCATTTAAGAAGTGTTGATGTAGTGGTCACTTTAGTTGGTCAAGCACTCTTTGGACCGGGCAAGACGCATTTGTGGTACCCTTTTACAATGTCTTCAGATTTCATATGACCCATTGGTTATGTGGTCCATGGCATGCTGGTCTTGATTAGGGCCTAAAGGGATTTTTTTTTTACAGGTCCTGTTACATTAATTTAGGAAACTGATGAAGTGGTGGTCATTTGAATTGGTCAAGAACTCTTTGAACCGGGCAAGATGCATATGGTACTATTCTACATTGTCATTAGAGTTCATATGACCCATAGATCAACTTCTTTTCTACGACCAAATGTTGAACATCTTGTAAGAAAGGATTCGTCTTGCCATTGGTGTTACGTCGATACCATTGTCGAAAAAGTGACTGAGTAGGTAGCAGTTACTCATTTGCGAATGTCGAACGAGGAGCGCGTAATACGTAACTAACTTCACACCGGTGTGATTGCGTAATATCTTCTGGCTGTCTGCAGTTGCTTGTTTGTTTTCTCGATCTTGAACCAGGCCTTGTACGTTGGTTGGCGATAACTTAGGTCTGGAAGCAATTCAGTCCTATATCATATGTCTACTTGTAGCGTACACTGACCCATACTCATTTCTAGAAGCTAGGCCAACGTTATTTGTGCCTTACTTAAGAGTGAAGCGAGCATGGAATCTTCAGAACGTCTTGCAAAGTGGTCCGAAATATGGAAGGAAGGGACAATGGACTTTCATCGCACTGATGTCACATAGTATGCAAAACTGCACATCATTAGCACATCCTCTAGTTATGAGTGGTGTGAACGTTTACAGACGTTAGACTAGTTAACGTTAGTATAGGCCTACCAGCTAAATTTTATCCTAACTCAGAAACTGTAACCTATAGTATAGCCTACGTAATCTCGAATTGGGGACGGGACTAGGCTATGGACTTTTACGTCTAAAGATGGGATATGCACTGTATGCAGAGTGACAGAGTCTATGTTAGTAATAGCATTAGTACAAAAACCTATATAGGCTGTAGCCTAAACCGTTTATTGTTGGCGCCTGAAATCCGTGGGAATGAAAGTTGTAGTTTTGCTTGTACTCTATGCGGCACAGATGGCGCAAAAACTTACAAAAATTTTCATTATTGACATAAAGAGGGGACAGCATCACACAAATTAAAATTCCCAATCTTTAAACAGCAGTAAAACTAAAAGGGTGTTACATGTTTCTCGCATCATCTTTCATGCAATAGCAGCTAAAACAGATCCACATCAGTGATGTGGCAGCAAGTATGTACTGTAGGCCTGCAATAAATATAGGCTTATACAAACATAAGTCAGTTTATCAGTAGCGCTGTGTACATATGGTTATATTAGCCTAACTGTTGGCTAGCAGCTTGTAAGGAAATCCTTGAAGAAGAGGTCTTACTCAGAGTCAGAATAAACCTTTTGGGTTTGGCTGAGTTTTGTATTTTGCTTTATAACAGTTCTCCCCTCTAGTTTTACTGAAGCAGATTTGGCCTACACTAGTACAGTGAAACTGGCCAGTGAGAAAATGTCAAGCATGCAGGATAGACTACAATATCCAGTAGGCTAATGAGTAATGGTGTATAAGACCATGCATGGCTTCCAAAATACTTTTGGAAAAAAACTTTTGCTTTTCATGTTGTAAGTTTAGCTGGCACAGGCAATAATTGAATCATGCCTTTGATAGTAGCCTACATGGACAGTAGCAACTGCAGTAAATTATTAAGTTTAGGAATAATGCACTGTAGTGATCTTGAGGCAAAATATGGTTCTCCATGGACCATCTAGAACCCAGTCTAAGGCTGCGCTCTACTCCGATCTGGACCGTTCTGGCGTAATTTTCATAAACTGTGGTCGACACCCACAGTCTAACAATTCACCTCCCGCCCACTGAACAACAATAAATATTTTGAGCCGGGACACTGATAGCCAGTTGGGTATATTGCCAATCTATCCATGATATTCGATGCTACGTGCTTGATATGTTCAAGCTAGATTAAAGGCATTTGGACAGTGCATCATGTTTAATGTGTCAATCAAACTTACAAATGATGTTAAGAGTATTGTATAGTAACCATCTTACATGGATGCTGATCATCTTACTGTAACTGCCTCCAAATAAATTTAGCTAGAGGAGATGAAGAAGGGATGTTGATCATCCCAAGTGGTGTTGGATACCAAGGTGACCACTGTTGAAGGAGGTATTGGGCTATTGGCACACTTGACTTAAACTTTCTATTATGACATTGATACTCTAGCTAGCAAGCGACTGACAGATTCTTTGCCTAACGAAATAGAGATTTGCTGGATCAAGACATAGCTTGAAGTGGTACCAATGCAAATGTTTAAACCTATTTGCATCTATGCATGCAGTATGTGGCGTTGTGGACTTGTGTCTCTAAAATACTATATGTTATTACATTACTGTAATAATCATCTACCTTTCCTTTTAATTCTGTCGCCATTTTATTCATTTCTTCATCATCGTTTTAATGCTATCAGATGTTCTTGGGAGTATGTATACTTGACTAAAAGCAATAGGTTACCAACTTACCATCTGGACCTATTTGCTACAGTATTCTACTTAGAGCCAATATTTTTATGGTTTTATTCTTGTGTCCTTCCACAGTCCACTGAGAAACAATATCGACAAGCTAACCAACGGTCAGACTGGTCTGAGAATTCTGGTTCCACTATGCGGCAAATCAGTTGACTTGAAATGGTAAGAAACTTAGTATCTGGCTTTATGACATCGGTAATGTTCATGTTTCCCTGTAAGACATACCAAACATGGCAAAGCATGACATTTTCCACATGTACAGTATGGTAAAGTTAACTACATCATCATTCACTGACAGAACATGACACGTTTAAATATTTATAGGCATTGAAGACTCGCCCCAAACCGCGTGCCGCGCTCTGAAAAAGTTAACTTTCCGTTGCATGCAAGTGAAGTTTTCTGCTTGTTGCTACAAAATGCAGACAGTAAATGAAACGTGATACCTCAAGTATCTTTAACTGGACCTGAGATGTCTATCGCTGTATTGTTTGTACACTGTGCTGTGGGTATTGGCCACAGCTGTATGTACTGACTGTACACTAGTGTCTATTTACCGATGGTAGCAAGCTGTGTGTGTATTTTCTGGGATCGATGATGGTGTCTAACACTTCTTTTTGCACAAGTCTTCACACCCTTTAAACCATAACTGAGTGACTGTTAAGTATTAACTTGTAACCCCTGTGGTCCCTTAAAGTGCTGTCCAGTTTCCTTCTAAATGTTAAATATTGAGCTGAAGGTAAACATTTCCCTGTCAGGAATAATGACTGGACTGTATGAATTGAAATCATCTGGAAAACTGTGAAAATTTACACAATAGAAAGCAAACAAAGAGTAATTAAAGGAATATGACCAGACCAATGTATTGTTAGTTAGATAAATGATATGCTGTACTGTGGACACAATCTTCCCAAACTATGGGTCTACTATGGGTGTACCAACTACGGACTGGCACGCTTTAGTTGTGAGTTGCAAGCAGGGTTGCAGAAACCAATTTTGATTGGTAAAATTAATTTACAGTTAGAATCAGCCAGTACACTTAATCCCTTTCACATGGTGACATATTTCCCAAGTTTTGATAAATGTATAGCCGTACAGCAATACTCTCATTGACTAACTTTCAGTTATTGTGCAATGGATTGCAATCAACTCGGCCAATGTGCAATTTAACCATCAATCACTGGGGAGTAAAAGTTTGTGTGATTTTAGGACTCAGAAATTGATGTTTTACTGCTAGAGTCTGGTATCACAACGTACTGTAGGCAGTGAGGGAAAATGTTTGGTAAGGCACACAGTCAACCCTGCTCTATTTTTTTCACATACAGGTTAGCAGATCAAGGGCATCATGTTGTAGGCATAGAAGGCATACCTAAAGCTTGTGAAGATTTCTTTGAAGAAGCTGGGATGAACTATACAGAGACAGATATACCTGAAATTGCCAGTGGTAAACTATACAAGGTAGATACTGTGCAAAGAACTCTTATATTAGTATTAACTAATGACTTTTATGTTTTAGCTGCAGCTGAGGTAACTACTCAAATGGGGTTTTGTGTTTAAAGGGTGTGAAGACTCGCACAAAAAGAAACATCTAATGCTGGTAATCTGACCTAGTTTCGAAAGAGGTGTAACAGAAGTGTTAGACACCACCATCGATCCCAGAAAATACACACACACAGCTTGCTACCGTCGGTAATTAGACACTAGTGTACAGTCAGTACATACAGCTGCGGTCAATACCCACAGCACAGTGTATAAACGATACAGCGATGAACATCTCAGGTTCAGCTAAAGATATCAAGGTATCTTGTTTCATTACTGTCTGCATTTTGTAGTGACACAAACAAAATGTCACTTGCAAGCAACAGAAAGTTAACTGTTTCAGATGGCCGCACACGGTTTTTTGGCGAGTCTTCAATGCCTTTAAGCAGCCAGCTGTGTGTCATAATGTTATTCCACGTTGCAGCAAATTAACGCTTGTTACTCATATGCAAACTCTTCAAGGTTTCATTTTTCTGAATTGGTAGGTTGGAATTGTCAATATTCTATCTCAATAATTGATAACTATAGAAAGAATATTGAACTCAATTAATTATGCAAATAAGCTGGCTATAGATGTCCAATGTGATGACAGTGTACAATTTAAACTAAAGCAAAGACTGCAAGCGTCAGAATCGTATGAGCTTCAATTGTGACATAGCTTGTTTGGGAAAAGAGCTAATATCTGAAAATAATTAACCTCATTGTAAATAGAGATTAGTTAGGATAGGATAGTGTGTTTGTGTGTATATAGGTAATGGTATTTGTAAATAGTTTCCAGGTCTCCTAAATTTCATCAACTTGCATCATTTAAATTTCCTCGACATATCTTTAATTTCACTCAGAAATAGAAGAAAATAAAACCAGAAATTTACTACACATAGTTGTGAACATACTCAAGCTTCAACAAAGAAATACACACCGAGTCTCTGTGGAACGGAAGGTAGTAGACGTAACTAACTACAAGTCATTCACAACAAGATCAATACAGTGAACCAACTAATGACATTATTTTGTCAATCATATACCTCCAGTAGACGTTTACTATACTGAGACCTGCAGTTGAAACTTGTTATGTTTGTCGTTGATTTGGTGGGGTTGCCTTACAAATGTTTGAAAAGAAAGGCAAAAATCACATTGATTATTTAAAATTTTCTGAAGTTAATTTAAAGTGACAAAACATTACCTTTATGTGGAAATGTATGGCGTTTTGCATAATATACATCATTTTCTTCTTTGCTCAGGTTAAAAACATTGATCGTAAAGACTGTATCTGACATTGTTAATTTATTTCTGTTTGCCTATTCTAGAGTGATGATGGGAAGATACAAATCTACTGCAGTGACATTTTTATGCTAAATAAGTGAGTTATGAAGTCGATTCTGTGTTACCCTTATTGCGAGGAAAGACCTCCCTACTTGTATCCAGTTACTTGAATTGAGAGATCTTGTCTGAAATTTAAAGTTTTCAACTAATATCATCATCTTTCTAGCAGATAATGTACATGTTCTATGTACATTTTGTCTTTAAGTTTATCATGTTCTTAATGATTTTATTGGTCACAGGACAAAATATTTCAAAACATTACCTTTCAAAATTGTACTCTTTTGGTTCGCTTCAGTTCAATTATTTTTAATTTTTTTAATTTAACTATAGAATGAGTGAAAAAATAACAAGAGGGCATATCCACAGGGATGCATATCATCACCAACTTTAAAGTGATTGTAATTGAACAAATTTATTGGTAGCTTCACAATCTGGTAATACCGTTTTTGAAGTTAACAACTTTTCCTTTAGAGTTATAGCCCAAAAATATTCACCACTTTTGACCTCTGAACTTGGTTCCAGAGTCTGTTAGACACAAGTATTCACCATTGGTTACCTTCCTACCCAAGTTTGAAGCAAATCAGCTCAGCCAATCACAAGGAGTTTCTGACACAATATTGCACTAAAAATATGCATTTGACAATTGACCACCTGACCTCTGACATCGGTTCCCATGGCAACCACATATTTTAACAGTACTTGACATTTCCGTTATACGTGTGATGGTTGGGTGTCAATTCAGTATTTCCCTTGGAGATAAAGGGGGAAAAAATTAACTAATTTGACCTTTGGTTCCGCAAGTCTGTTGGACACAAGGGTTTACCCTGGTGTACCTGCCCACCAAGTCTGTCAAAGTTAATCAGCCCAGCCACTTAGGAGTTTTGACACATAATTGGACACACCATTATGCCCACGCACACAAACACAAACAGACACGTTTTGACCGCTCCCTCAGTCATAGACTTCCTGTCACCCTGTGGTACCCCACCCATGGGTGACCCCCTGAGAGTATCTACTTAGGATAATTTAACCTATTACCATGTCAACTCTTGCTATGGCAACTGACATAGCTGTATATGGTCCAACTGACAAAATGAACTACAAGATCTCACTCATATGGGAGTGATGAGATAAAAGTTAATTCAAATAAATGGAGAATATTGGAAAACAATGAGGAAATATAACAAAAGACAAAGGGATATGGGTTCAAAGAGCCCACCTTTCCTCACTTATGTTCCCTGCCTATACATCTCTCCGCCTACCAACATCCTCAAACAAAGAAGGAATAGGGCATTTACAACTAGGAGAAAACTGAGATAAACACACATATAATGTGCATGCACAACAGTATTTGCCCAAAATGTTATACGAATGTTTAGCCAGGCTTATATTAGGTACATCTGCAGAGATGCCAACCAGTACGATTTTATCGTATTTAGTACTATAAAACAAGTGAAATACAATAATACGATATTGCCTCTTGATAATACGATTTTTCATCTTTCAAAAAAAAAAAAATTATATTTTTTTTAAAGGAAGCGGAATCGCTAAGAAACATGTACAAGTAACCCCCCAAACCCTGACAAACATGTTGAACAACGAGCCTACATGGGCGGGAAATATGCGGAATTGGCAGCTTTACATTTTCTTAATTAATGTTAATGAGAAAGCAAACATTTTACTTGCCCGTTCTTACCAGTAAAACAATTTTCTGACATTTTTCTGGCCCGGGACCAATGGGCCAGTGGTAGTGTCAAGTTTTCGTGAAAATCTGATTTTTCTCTCCAAAATCTGATTTTTTAGGATATTCAGTCTGTTTTTTTGTGTCAAGAGGTTGGCATCTCTGCATCTGCTATGGAATGTTTCAGTATGGGCTTAGTTTGGAGTTTCGTCACAAATATTAGCAGCAGATGCAGCGTGGGCAAATTAGTCTGCAAAAATAGTATCATGATAACTTTTGTTCAAATGTCTGAGTATTTCACAAGTCACCGACTGCCTCATGTACCTGTACCATGTGTGACTGCTGCAGACAATTTGGGGAGCTAGTGCTTCTTTCCATAGCATTACTAATTTATTCCCTAGACATTTCATGGTAGAGTTACCTGTATATGGAAATGAGTGGAAATTGACTTATAATACATTGATATGATAAATAAATATTAAACAGATATTTAAAATACATACACAGTTATGTAATGTCACTGAGTTATATTCACTGAGTTGTTCATAGACTTTGGTAGAACTTGTTCAAAAATTTACAGCTTACATTTACAATCAGCCTTTGAATAATGTTTAGTTAATCTGTTACATGTTGTTATAGCAACAAGGACAAGCTGATTGATCACATAACTGTTTAGATGTAAAACAAACTTTTTTTTGTGAATGTTGGAAATAAATGTTGAATTAAAAATTATAAAGAAGGTATGATTTTGCGTTCAAAAATTAATGATATGGTGACTTGAATGTAATAAGTGGAAAGGATAATAATAATAATATGTGCTATTTATAAGCGCTTTCCAATAAAAACTCAAAGCGCTGTACAGAAATAAATACCTAAAAGATATCAAACAATACAAAAAATTGCACCAGGTATCTAAAAATAGCAATACAAAAAATAAAAAGGAATAATTAAACCTTAAGAGCAAATATTTACATTACATTACAAGTATAAAGTGTTCATATTAAACATTTAAAAATATGTGTTCAATCCCTTTTAAAATGATTAAGATGAGTTAAAGAACGGATATTTCCTGGAAGATGTGGTATCAAGTATCATTTTCCATGTTTGTAATGATGCAGTGGCGTAGGAAGTTACTTTTGAGTGGGGGGGGGGGCTGAAAACTGATGGCTGGCCTGGGGGAGGGGTCTAACGGGAGGGGGTGTCCCTCTCCCCTTTGGATTTTTTTGCATTTCCAGGTGGCCTCAGATGCAATTTGGTGCAATATAGCACACTTCAACACCCAATCCATTTTGTAAACTTAATTTTGTATTTTCACCTGGCCTTAGATGCAATTTGGTGCTCCAAATGAGATCTTTTTTCTCATTTGGAAATGAAAAAGGGGTTTTTTTGACTTGCGAAGTGGGGGGGGGCGGAATGATACTTCCGCCCCTCCACATTTTTCACTGGGGGGCTGGCGCCCCCCAGCCCCCCCCCCCCCGGTTCCTACGCCCTTGTAATGATGTTTTCTTTCATTGTAGGAGCATCATTGGTGAATTTGATGCTGTCATGGACAAGGCATCTCTAACAGCCATCAATACTGAGGAGAGAGAGAGGTATTATACAGAGGATGTTTTGGTGGACAATGAAAGAGAAGAGGGATGGGAAGCGGGAAAGGTATGAGTGGGGAAGGGGAGGGGATGGCGTGATGTAAACACTTTACACAGGTTGAAAAGCATGGGTGGGAAAGGGGAGGGGATGGCACAATGTAAACACTTTACTCAGGTTGAAACGTCCCTAGGTCATTTGTATTTGTCTAATAATTTTCACCTGGTAAAATCACCATTGTCTCTTATTGACCTTGTTACAAGTTGGTCTTCCCTGTATACTCTTATTATGATCCAAAAGTCAAACAAGGCAGTTATCGGAAAGAAATTGCACTCTGTAAAATGGTAGAAATGTGATATGCGTGATCAAATATTTAGTGGCAATGATATAATAAAAATAATAATTCTCAGTTCTTATATAGCGCAACTTACAATAAAGCCTCGCCACGCTGTACTTAACCCTGGTCATTGGTAACTTGTCACACCTACACACCAAAGTGTGCACAATTCAAACAATCTCCTGGTACACCACAGTGCACCACAGCCACGTGTCCCCTGGGGGACTTCCCATAGGGTGCAGCCACAAACCGGCGTACGCAACTATATTTACAAGTCACCTCGCAGGTCCCCATTTATACACCTGGGTGAAGAGAGGCAATGGAGATAAAGCGCCTTGCCCAAGGACACAACGCAATGATCTGGCCAGGGCTTGAACCTGTAATCCTTAGATTACAAGTCCACTGCCTTAATGATATTTGAGGAATAAATCTAGCACCCATGAATAAAGTTGTCTATTTGCATCCACTCTGGATATTAAATCCTTCCTTGCAATACCCAGTGTGTTAGGACATAGTTAATGCGAGTATTTGATTTATTTATTGAGAACCAATTCAAATGAAACTTCCTGGTTTTTTTTTTGTGTGTCACGAGTCATTAGTCTAATCATGACTAATGTTACCACATTGTTTTATGAGTAAAACCTAAATTATTCTTGGGCTTTGATTTGAACCAAATCTGAAAAACTGAAATGACAGTTCAGATCTTCACGAAAATTCGGCAAAGGTTAGATTGACTTGTTGAGTTGCAGGTTAGCCTTTAAGTAAATGTATTATGCCTTATGTTTTACCTTTATATGCGTTGTTTCTTTTGTCCAGGTATATTGAACTGCTAAAGAGTGTCTGCAAACCAGGGACAAGAATGATAGTTATGGTAGTGGAATATGACTGGGACAAACGGGAAAATAAAGGTACTGAGACGTCACCATTTTAAAATGAAAAGTCAGTCGGTAGATATATGAGTATGGCCTCATTTATCAAACTTAGAAGTATTGGGATCAAAGGGACAGTTATGGTGGTAAAATATGACTGGGAGGAAGAGAATATATATATATATATTAAGCCGGTATAATAGAAACTTAGGAATATGAATAGCCTCAGTTGATTAAAGTATCGGTCCATATCAAATAAATGACACAGTCTACAGGAATTCATATACAAACCATGCATGGATTTTGGATACTACTGATAAAAATAATAACACTTCCTGTTTACGTTATAAAAAAAAAAAAATTGGCATTGTTTTTGCCTTGGATTTTTTTTCGGACAAACTACTTGCTTCTGGGAGAAGGTTATACAGAAACTTGAGCACTTAGTATCATTTCTTGACTGGAATTTTGAATGGGATCTCATTGTTTGGCATTGCAACATTATAGCATTGCTAAACACCAAGATGCTCTAAACGAAAATTCTAGCCTACCCTGCAATTGTGAGGTGTAGGTATATTACCTGGTGGATGATCTCAACAAAAGGGGATCAAACATCAATATAATGTCGGCATATTTCCTGAAAAGAAAAAATATGGTCAGACACCCTTACTAAAATAGTGAGTACAAGAAATTGTTTTCTGTAGAGTTCAAAGGTAGTATGAAGTCAATAGAGGTAGACATCTGAACACTTTGCAAACTTAATAAGTGCAAAAGTAGATATTGGATCAACAGTTTAACTCTGAAGACCTGGAATAGGTTCCCGGAAGGTTCAGGTTGTCATTAATGACCTTCATGATTGGTCTGTATCTCAACCTTACTGAGTAGAAGAATCCTTTGTTTTTCTGTTTAAGTCAAAGACCAACAGAGGTGAAGGTCTGATTTTTTGTTTTAAACAATAGGAAAGCTTGGATGAACTCAAACTTGTTGATGTGTAGGTTCAAATTTGTGCAAGATGCATATATATATATATAAATATATATATATATATATATATATATATATATATAGATCAGGTCTGAACAAATTAATGCTAAGTGTTAGAGTTACATGGAAAGACCTAATTGTTATATATGTTTATAAAATTTCATAAAATAAAGACTATCAATTCTTAATAATTCTAAATGCCATTTCTCTTTCAGTGCCACCATATCCATTCTCCAGGAAAGATATCGATAAACTTTATGGTAAAAGTTCTGTTTTTCTTCCTCACAGCTATAGGCGCAGTTACAATTACAATAGATTACAAAAGCAAGACACACTATTAACAAGATAAAGTATCAGTCTTTAAGCCACATTCATCGATGTTAAACTAGATTTCTTAGTGACACAAATCACACAGTCATCACACTGATAGTGAATTGTGATGCAAGGCTGCATGGGCGGCTTGAGGGTAAAGATCATCTCAATGTGTAGACTCTTTTAGTGTGATGGCATGAGTTTAAAGAGACACAAATCAACCCATGATCACTTGGTTCAGAGGATATATATAGGGATAAATGTGATGTACAATTTCCCCTAATACTCCAAACACAAATCTTATTCCATTAAGTAAACATGATCATAGGTTAAATATTTCCTCATCCATCTGACATGAATACTTGAACAAAGTGTAAATATGACATCATCAAGACCATATATGATTGACTTGTTTATTGTGGACTTTATTTATTACAATGTTTATTTTATAATGCAGAAGTCTTTTGACAAATGAATGCTGAACATTTTAGGCATTAGAGCTCTTAGCAACCTACCCTAGTAATCAGTGGCGGAGCTAGGGGTATTGGTCAGAGGGGGCGAGAATGGTCTGTAGGGGCGCTCTCAACACTATCTAAGCGGAGCGCCACCACAGGTTGGCGCGGAGCGTACAGAAATTTTTTGAGTAAAGATACTCCCTAGATCGCAGGAAATTACCTTTTCCGGGCCTTGCTAATTTGCAGATAAACGAAGAATAAATAGGTGTCATCGCCATTTTGTCAGAAAATGACACCAACAAAATGTGACAAATGTCAATAAGTATTTGAGAACGCAATAAAAAAGTCAATAATCGCGAATAAGTGAAAAGCTGAAAAGGGCGCCAGCTGTCCATTTGAGTCCGTCGGGGGGGGGGCATCCGCCCCCTCTGACTGTATGGACGCTCCGCCACTGCTAGTACTGTAATGGTAAAGCTTTCATTGTCAACACTATTTGCCTCCGTCCTACTTTGAAATATATTAAACTAACAAAGAATAGACAAAGCAACAGGTCTCAGTTCCTAGTGGTACACTGTTCATCACAGATGTATCTATATGTTTATGATAGATTTCAAAATTTTACTTTGAAGTTCATGGCTTTCTGGCCAAGCGAATCCATCACGATATGCTGTTCATTTAGTGCTACATTTTTTTTTCTCTCTCAGGTGAATGGTGTTCATTGGAGGAAATTGAGAAGCTGGATAGAACAAGTACAACTGGACATTTTAAAAATGTCCTCGGTGTTCCTTATCTGAGTATTTCCTATTTGGTACATTGCAGATAACTATTGATGATCACTAAAGAGATTGTAATCATAGCATTTAGAAAACTTTAACTCATATGCAGTTATTGAAGGATGGAAGAATGCCACTGAAGATGGAAGAATGCCACTCTGGATCTCTGAACTACTTTGTAGTGATCTTCCTCTCCAATATGTATATAGACGCCAAGGCAATTTGCAGCTGTTACTAGTTTTATTATGTAGAAGGGTTAATTATCGTCGTATGTCAGCTTGAATCCAATTGGAAGTAACAGGTAACACATCTTTCCGTAGTCAGTGATAAGCATGTTATTGCATTATCATATCGTCACTTCCGAAGTAGGCCACACCCGGATGCTCCCAGCAAAAAATGTACCCTAATTTTACCGGGGTAAACTATGGTAAATGTGTGGTAAATAGGGTAAATGTGTGGTAAAATTGTGGTAAAATCAACTGCGGTACATTTACCGCAGTTTTACCATGGTATTACCGCGGTAAAAGTGCGGTACATTTACCGCGGTAAATTTACCGCAGTTTTACCATGATATTACCGCGGTATAAGTAGGGTAAAAGTGCGGTACATTTACTACGGTAAATTTACTGCAGTTTTACCATGGTATTACCGCGGTAAAAGTGTGGTACATTTACTACGGTAAATTTACCACAATTTTACCATGGTATTACCGCGGTAAAAGGAGGGTAAAAGTGTGGTTCATTTACTGCGGTAAATTTACCGCAGTTTTACCATGATATAACCGCAGTATAAGTAGGGTAAAAGTGCGGTACATTTACTACGGTAAATTAACCACAGTTTTACCATGGTATTACCGTGGTAAAAGTAGGGTAAAAGTGTGGTACATTTACTACGGTAAATTTACCATAGTTTTACCATGATATTACTGTAGTAAAAGTAGGGTAAGTTTATATGGTACATAAACTACATATGTGAAATTCCTACAATTGTGCCATGATTAACCACAGTAAAAATAGGGTAAAACTATACGGTGCAATTATACTATGGTAAATTTACCATAATTGTACCACAGTAGAACATATATGGGTCACACTATGAAACATGATGGTACATTTACAGCAATTTTTCCATGATTTTGTCCCATATTTTTGCAATACTGATATGACAAACCTTTTGTTCTACTCATATCTTAATGTTGGCATTATAAATTACCTGTGGATATGAGTTGAATAAAGAAGAGAGACAAACTGCTATTCTTATATGTTATAGTATGCATCTCTTTTCCTAAAAAAAAACAAGCAGAGGATAGATACATAGAGAATTCCTTCATGGAATCCCTGATATATTTGAGAGGAGACAACAATTAATTCTTTTTTCATTATTAGGGAGAACCTAAAAGCCTTTAAAATGAAAAAAAGAACTATATAAACTAGCACACATAAGGCATAGGTTCTGTGCCTCAACACTGTGGCACACAAAAATTGACCAATCAGTGTCCTCAGATTTGGGTATTCTCTGTCAGGTCCAATAAATGACTTGACAAGTCTGTAATTATGTTCAGAGTACTCTTTCCATTTAAAACAAGTCTTTGAGGACAATAAGAGATCAAAAGTCCAATCTGGACTACCAATCAAGTCAAAAGAAGAGAGTCAGGAATCATACCAGCTTGGGTAAATGAGATTCAACAAAGCTTTCTCATGTGTGAAACCTCCATGGATTTGATGAATTAAAAACTGATGCATTCTACAACTGAGGACTTATATGTCAGGCATACAACCATTACAATAAGGGTAACGGCATATAGCCAAATCATAATACAGTACACTGATGGGTGAAATTCAAAGGAATATATGGTGTACATGCTAATTGAAATAAGGACAAAATCATGCTCAATGTAAGGTAAAACTGTCCTGCAATTAGTGTAAAATCATGGTAAACTGAGGTAAAACTAAGGTAAAAGCGTAGTAAATCTACGGTAAAATTGGGGTAAAATGTGGTAAGGGCGTGGTAAAAGTATGGTAAATTGAGGTAAAACTAAGGTAAAAGCGTGGTAAATCTACGGTAAAATTGGGGTAAAAGAACGGTAAACTGTGGTAAAAGCGTGGTAAATATACGGTAAAATTGGGGTAAAAGAACGGTAAAACTGTGGTAAATTTGGGGTAAAAGCGTAGTAAAAGTGTAGTAAAAGCGCGGTAAAAGTATGGTAACACCGTGGTAAAGTGCGGTAAAATTGGGGTAAAAGTGAGGTAAAACCATGGTAAATTTGTGGTAATTTACTGCGGTAAACCGCGGTTTACCACGTCCATAGGGCCAAAACACCGCGGTAATGTACAACAAATTTACCGTGTTTTTACCCTGGTTTTACCGGGGTAAAAGTGTGGTATGTTACCGCGGTAAATTTGAGGTAAATTTTTTCCTGGGCTACTCACAGTCTCGGAATGGCACTCAACATATGAATACCTCCCATACGTGAGATGCCTCTTTTTATAAAATAAATATATCTTATGGTCACTGTTTGCATTCCCGGGATAATCGATAACGTGTGACAACATGAAATGATCGTCCCAGCCTATTCTGTTTTGACTCATTAACGTTTGTGGTTATGCCAGAAAACTTCTTGCTTTAGTGAGGGAGAACGACGACAACAGTTACAATAGATATATACCCCTTGTTAAGAGGATATCTTTACAGTGTACGTGCCCTACCTCTGCCTGCCATTTATCCATGCAAATTGTTCATAATATTGAAAACATCGCAGTATCAGCTGAGTGATTATATTATAACGACTGTAGGCAACACTTTGAAACTTTTTTTGTATTAACTGGCATTGCAAATTGCCAAAAAAAAGGCAAAATAAATGGTATTGAACTTAATCTTTACAAACTTGTTGTTCATTCATAAAGCTTAGCTGTCATCCGCAGGGGTGCGTGCATCTCAGATAAATAACCGTTGATTTAGTCCATGTGCAGGTTGTGTTAACCAGGGAGCTGTTTTCTAGTTCCCTGCGTGAAGGTAAATGAGGTTATTACAACGTAATCGTATTAGGGAGAACATATGATACTAATAATTATATTGTACACAATTTTCACTTCACTTTAACCTTGATTCTAGCAAGTTCCCTCCATTACTGTCAATATGAGCAATTTCATTTGTTATATCTATATTGCATCCAAACTCGACATTATCTTGATCGGGTTCTTTTTCCCCCTTTATACGCTCAACATGTAATCACCTGTATCTGTTTTTTGTCCTGATTGGCGAAAATATTGTAATCACACCACCAAAGAGTATTGATTTTTCTTGCAATAACGTTCACTGTGTTTCACTAAGATCTCTGATAATACAAGATGATGAAATACGACACGAGGCGATATGGTGTTGCTATGCAACAGAAAACAAAGTTCGAATAGAAAATGAAAATGGATATTTTCTTATAAACTCCATTACATCATGCTGTGATATCGAAACTGCCGCCGTAGGTGTGTTTAGCGTGGTGTGGTAGGCCCCTAATCATTGCTATGACATTACCACACACGGTGGGGTCATGCCCTCCTCCCTACCCTCGACGAGCCCGGTGTCGCGGACACCGCAGCCGTATAACGCCATGATCGCACGACGGTCAGGGAGAATTGCAAATACTCACAGACTGGAATCTTGCAAACTAGACTATACTTCCGTTATTTAAAACCATGTGGTCGTAAGCAACCAGGTCAGCATATATAACTAATGCTTCATGTGATATGTAATGAATCTGCGTTGCTTGCAATGGATAACTAGCGCCCTAATGCAGTCCGGCCTCGTGCTGAAAACACGATAAATTAATTAATTTACTACTTGTTTTCTATGCAAACTCTTTAAATTTGAGATTCGAATTTATATAAATATCACACAATTTCACCAATAATACCGAAAGGCATATAGGCTATTGACGGTTGGGAATGTTGACTGTTACGACTGCGATGCTTGAGAAAAGACGAAACAATTCGGACTTAATATATTCATCTATCTATTTGAGAGAAACAAAATGCCGAACTGCTTCGCATAGCAAACACGAGGTGACACGGGGTCAGGTAATCTTACATTATGTTTCCAGTCGTTCTTTGTAAATCATACAAGTCTAAGTTATAGCTACAGTGATTCTTTGAATAAAATAATATACCACATCCATACTGTGATGATTCCTCTAAAAACGTCAGACAAGAAGAATGAAATAGTCGAACATGAGTTTCACGTTTACATCTGTATTCACAGTATTAGTTCTTTACTTGTTCACAGTATATATATTTATACTTGTTAAGGAATACATGTCAGCTATATAACTACTAACCAAAGCTTACTGGTGTGGTGCGCTTTTCCACTCCATTGCAGGAATACCTTTCCAAAGGAAAATAATTCTTACTAAATACACACACATAGATAGATAGATGGATGGATGGATGGATGGATGGATGGATGGATGGATGGATGGATGGATGGATGGATGGATGGATGGATGGATGGATGGATCGATGGATGGATCGATGGATGGATGGATCGATGGATCGATGGATAGATGGATCGATAGATAGATGGATGGATAGATAGATAGATTAGTTGATTGATTTTTTATTTGGCTCACATGAGTTTAATAACACACATATATATGGTTTTCATTTGACTCCGCTATCGTAAACGTTGACTAGTCAATATCTGATTCTTTCCATACCTCCTTTTTTGTGTGTACTTATAATCTATAAATCTTTTGTTGTGAAGAGAGCCCAGCTTTGGAAATCACTGTATACGAGTAACAACACACATTCTATTAGTTTTCTGCATAGCGAAGAGTTCATTTATGAAATATTTTTTAATAAATAACAAGTTGTGCAAGGATTAGTTTTCCTTGAAATCAATAACAAAAGTAGTCAATAACTTTGCAATATGTACGTGCTGCTCAAGATGGTAGCATGGTATTAATATACTCTTTAATTTATTGAGACATTTCAATAAAAGAAAGAGGTATATTTGCAAGATTCTTGATGTAAAGCCATTGAAAGAAAAGTCTTATTACATGCACTATTACATAGATTAAACTACAAAGAAAATATTCCAAAGACGAGAGATGTCGGCACCCATTTCTACCGTAATTGTATGTCACGAACTTGGGGTTAAGGTGGACAAAGAAGTTCGGCTCTCTTAACCAATTCTGAACATCACCTAACATAAGTTTAAAGCTAACAAAAAGAACAGTGAGGACTTGCTTAACGTGTCTTAGATAAATTATCAAGAAGGATATCGTGGTAACTTGCGAGGTGTAAACGAGAGACAGAGTTAGGTTGTGAAGCTGACGACAGTTCGTATATTTCATTAAAGTCGAGGAAGAAAACTAATATTGGTAAGATTTGTGTGAATTTCAGATTATATGTTCGCCCGTAAAGTATAACCATTATTACTTCAAATGCCTGAAGGTGAAAAAAGGGGAAAAAACGAAGAGAAAACAAGCAATCACTAAGATGTCGCTGCAATTTCCGACGAGAAAAGAAAAAAGTTCTGAGGGGATGGACTGAGGGAAGAGCGATGGAAGTTAGGGGTTACTAAGGCTATTATATTTCACTCTTTCTTTCTACAATTACTACAGCTAATGGATATTTTATATTTCTTCGACTCTCTGCAGTGTACCACCCAAAACGCTACGTTTTGGCGAATTTAAAGACAATGCATCGAGACGAACTCGTGATCGTCCTTTTTACAGTTGTGATCATGGCAGAGGGTAAGATATGTCTTAAGTTTCCTGTTCTGCAATGTTAATACAAAGAAAGTGAATATATACATTTACTATACATACATACTAGTTATATATAATGCCTACATATATATATATATATATATATATATATATATATATATATATATATATATATATATAATTTATATAAAAATATACACTTTCTTTTCATGATATTTCACAGCTAAGGTCTGTTACAGGTATCAGCGATTAGTTAATGGACATTTCAGATGGGCTATTTCACCAGATAATGAGACACATCTTTGCACTTCATATCGTCTTGGAGGCGTCTCACTTGAACAATCGAAATTTCCCGTTGGCCAAGATACAACAACTGGTACGTTCATAAATCATTGTTTACTTTGATTTTCTATTCTCCCTCGTGTTAGGGTTGTAGAAGTGATAATTCGAGTGATGTGATTCGTAAATGTTGGTAAAGTTGTCCATGCAAAGATATAGTAATTAGTCAAAGACTCGACTCGAGTCAGTTATACCACAGTCCACAGGAACTATATATATATATATATATATATATATATATATATATATATATATATATATATATATATATATATATATATATACATATATATATATATACATATATATATATATATATATATATATATATATATATATATATATATATATATATATATATATATACATATTATTTATATACATACACTTACTTTTCATGATATTTCACAGCTAAGGTCTGTTACAGGTATCAGCGATTAGTTAATGGACATTTCAGATGGGCTATTTCACCAGATAATGAGACACATCTTTGCACTTCATATCGTCTTGGAGGCGTCTCACTTGAACAATCGAAATCTCCCGTTGGCCAAGATACAACAACTGGTACGTTCATAAATCATTGTTTACTTTGATTTTCTATTCTCCCTCGTGTTAGGGTTGTAGAAGTGATAATTCGAGTGATGTGATTCGTAAATGTTGGTAAAGTTGTCCATGCAAAGATATAGTAATTAGTCAAAGACTCGAGTCAGTTATACCACAGTCCACAGGAACTGACTTAATTCGATCCTACAATGAAGTAGCTTGCTTCTACTCTGTCGTTAGCTTTAGTTAATTCATCTCTTGTGTTTCGCATATTGCTTTGACTCCATGTTGTATTTGGCATTTACCTATTAAGTGTTTAATACTGACTCATTTATTCATTTAGTAAATACTATATCATTGACTATAGTTTCAAGTTTAGTTTTGACTCCATTTCTGTTTCATGTCTTCTAAGAATCTAGCTCCAAAAATTTGAAGGCATACTAACTCTAGATTTGCCTGTATTGTGTATGGAGTTGAGATCGAGATAGCACCAATATTACCTGTATCGACGGTGTCCAAATGAGAAAAGACCCCCACCCCTTCTTTTGATTTGTTTTTGGTTTCGATGATAATCGTAACCTTTGCATTCATGATGGATAATGAATGATAGTGTGTGTTTTGACGTGCAGATTGTAAACACGATATCTGAAGAAGGGAAGCTCAGACTATTTTCATATTTGGTGTGTAGAAGTACCACCTTAAGATAATGAAGCCTATTGTATTTTATGGAGGTTAAAGGGCATTTAGGGTCACCAAGGGTCAAATTGTGAAAACCATGTAAGCACGATAGCTGAAGAAGGGAAGGTTTAAGCAGACCCAATGTTTGATGTGTATAGAAGTACCACATTGAGAAAAAAAGCCTTTCGTGTTTTGTAGACGTCAAAGGTCATTTGGGGTCACCGGGGATCAAATTGTGAACACCTTGTAAACACGATATCTCAAGAAGGGAAGCTTAGGCAGACCTCATAGTTGGTGTGTAGAAGTAACACATTGAGTACAAGAAGTCTATTGATTTTGGTGGAGGTCAAATGTCGTTTAAAGTCAACTTACGCCAATCATTAGCTTCACTCCCATCTTACTCTCAACTCTCGACACTGACGTACCTTCCTAAACATCCTATCGCAAGGAAACTTGGACAGACCGCATATTTGGTTTGTATCTGCACCACATTGAGTACAAGAAGCCTAATGTTGTGAGTGGAGGTCAATGGTCAAATTGTGAAAACAATTTTTACACAATATTTCAACAAGGACAGATGTCATATTTAGTATGATGATGTATCTATCACATTGAGTACAGGAAGCCTGTTGTTGAGGTCAATGGTCATTTTAGGACAGCCTATGTCAATGTGAATTTATTGTTTGTCACATCACACTGCTTTTTCACTGTTTTACTATGATCAAGGGTGTTGTACACCCTAACTTTACGTTACCTCAGATTCTTGAAGAAAACTGTTCGTGTTACTTCATCGAAACCACAATGCATTTTCCATTCTGGTTATAGCTACTATTTTTTCGTTCTTTTTTATTTGAAGAAGGGACGCATACCAATGGTAACACGCCTCCTAGCAGTTCACAGGAAGCTCAAAGCGACAGCATTACAGATGTGTCTCCCTCCACTTCAGAGACTATTGAAAACGCACCTCGTAAATATTCATTTCTGCACCATTTTAAAATTGCATTCATTTGTAAATCCTGATTACGGTTAAAGTACAAAACTACCTTTGCATTACGGAATTGCTCGAAAAACCTTAACAGAGAAAAAATGGAGAAAACGACTGAATGAAGTATTATATGGCATAATTGACATGAGAGTAGTGTGCCCAGTCTGATAATCACGCCAGTAGGTATTATTGAAAACCTACAAACACCTTTCACAATTCTGATATCAAATGACATGTCATAACAAGTTCATTAATACCTAGGTATGATTATGATTATGACGATAATGATTTGTCTTCAAGGTTGCCACTTTTTCTTTGCTAACGAAGAGAAGTATTCCTTGGCAAAGACGACCTGCCTGGAAATTGGAGGAAAAATGTTCGGTTTTGAGCATTTGCAGGCCAACAAAACCTCATCGGTGAGCACGGAAGATTAATGTTGCAATACATTAAAGGCCAAAGAAACAATATCATATTTCTCATTTCTTATATGCTTCCTTTGTTATTAATTGTGACATGTTCAATGCCATAAGTAAAGAAATACACACTTTTACTATCATCTTTGATATTCAGCAGTCTGTTGTCCGACTATATCCAAAGTATAATATGATTGGCTTAACTATGTGTTGGTGACATATAGGAGGGAGGGTATGGCCGATGAATCCACAAGGGTGTCTTGTAATCTTCTTTCAAGTTCACATACGTGTAGAATGTCATTAAAACTAACAAGTTATTGATACATCTAGTATCACCACCTCTTACAGTTTGCCTCTTCCAAACTTTTAAACACATATTGGTAAAACTGAAAGGCCAAATTATTGCCTCATATACAAACAACTTAATATGTCATAATTTCACAGACATTATAAGGTCTTATGGTCTCAATTTAACATATATTATATCTACCATATATGTAATTTATAGTACTCTTAGTCTAAGACACATCTATTCTCGTCAGTGTAACCTGTGACTATAGTTGAGCCAATATGTCATTATTTCATCAGGAGACATTCAGTGATCTGATGAGTACATATGAAGAATCTTCTACCTGCGATTGGGTGTGGGTTGATATTATTCGAAATGACGAGAAAAAATTCGAATGGAGTGAAGGTCCCGTCTTTGAACTAAGTGATAGGTATGTAACAGGCTAGCCCAAATCCTAGTTCGATTCTGTGTTCCATAACAAAGGCAATTGTTCAGAGTTGCTATGTATAATATACATAAGTATAGCCTTCAGCGATATTATTACAAACCAGGTACATGCATTTGAGAAGGCACCATAATATGTGTACGATTTTATACAACAATTGCTGACTGATAAGTTCGTTAATTTTAAATTTAACATGAAAGGATTGTCCTGTTGGAAATGTTTTTGTGACTGATGGAAGAAGAAAGTGTTCTAACCATCTTTGTGAAATGAATGGAACGCCAAACGGACAACACCGCTGACAACAAAAGGAACACAAGTAGGCTACACGATGAATAAAATTATATACGAGGATAAAAATAGAAAACCTGACTTTCACTGTTTTAGCCAAGTAGATCGTTTCCTATTGTCCGTTCGCAGCAGTATGTTGAGTTTTACAGTCGAAAATAGAGTGAACCTGTAACGACGTGTAAAACGATTGTACAGTTATTTACTGCAAACCCATCTTCATCTTCTTCATCTTCATCATCTCCATATTTCATCAATTTGAAAGGAGTAATTTATTTGAAAAGTTGTTGCTTTTATTATTTCTGCAGTTGGTGGGGTACCGATCAACCTAATTATGATATAAGCTCGGAGATGTGTGTGGCAAGTTGGAGAGAAGACAACTGGAAGCTCCATGACGTAGTCTGTACCCAGGGCTTTTGTACAATGTGCATGGATGTATGGTGCAACTCCAACTAATCTAATTAAACTGATACATATAAAAATGTAACTACATAGGATTAAGTGAAATATTCCCTTTCTGCGCTAAATGAAGATATTTTCATCTGTACGTGTCTTTGTATGAACGGTTCTATTGGTATATAACTTGGTGAATTGACGCCATATAATAAACATGTTATAAATAACGAGTGTGTACTACTTCTGCACTCTCTCATCCTTTAAATATAATTTAAAATATTTATAAGGTGTAAATATTAACAATCGGAAAAGCTACTAAGTTACAGTGTAGTCTGTGACAGACTCCGCACAGCTCCTTTAAGATGGCGGATATATAAACCAGAGTCAATATTGGGAAACTTGAAAAGGTTCAAAGTAGACAAACAAATTATTCAGAATGGAAGCACCGTATGGAATATTTCATCCAATGCGATAATGTACATAACCCTTTTACAGAGTGAGGTAAGGACTTCGCTGTAAACTTTATTATAATTATATTTAATATTTTTCTTTTCCTACACACGATGATTCCCGTTACCTATTTATTTGACAGTAATTATTTGTTAGTTAATTTTAATTGTACATCTATGTAGATGGGGAGAGATGGAAAAACTTTCTTTGGAGAAAACACTTCAATAAGTACAATAACTACACGAATGGTAATTGAGCATTATGAGGACGTTTCATCCGACTTACCAATAAATGTACATAAGAGATTACATTTTGGATCACAACTTGGACAATGAGATCCAGTCTTATCATGCCTGTTGGGTGTACACAGATATGCTTTTTGGGCTAAAAGTTTTTATAGGCTACATGTAATTAAAGTATTGCCTATGTTTTAACCACACTGTATAAAATATTCAACCAGCATTCGAGTAGCTTCAGTATAGGAATATAGGGTTCTTTGTGTGTGTATATACAAATTCGCTGTTTTACATTCTAACGTGTTGTTTTCATCAACATGAGATTTAGCTAATGTATATAACATTTTGAGTTTTACATCATGGGCAACTGTGTCACGATTTGAAACAGTTGTAAAACACTTTGACCAATTATGGGGTTATGTTTATTAAGCAATTGGGTAGAAGTTTATCATGAACATATTGATTGCAGGTAAAGTCGCTACTCTTTTGTTATATGATAATACGGCAGTTACCTCCGATTGGACTAACTGAAGTCTTTCGCATAATGATCTAGTTCGGTGAAATACTTACTTTCAGTTCAATGTTTCATGAAATCCTGTCCTAAAATTGAGTGAATATTTAATTGTAATATGAAAGTGGTAGTGATAGATAATTGTTTTCGAGTTACATGTCGTAATATAAAGTAAAATTTCACAAGTGGTGAATCTCGGGATACCACTTACCAATTTCTTCTCAGTGACTGTCAGAGTTCTTTCTTCTCACAGATGTCATTTAAATTGGTCAGTCTCGGTGACTCAATTTGTACCTATTTATAATCCAAGATTATCATAACGGGATATTTAGATGGACAAGTACCCCACGTTTTCTTTATCTCTAGAAAGTTCCAAAAAAACTTAAACGATAAAAACGTAAACGAATATGTCCTTTCCTTTTCCTTTTTATTGTTTTTATAATTATTACTGAATGTAGTTTATGTAAAAGACGGTGTAGCTCAATAAACGGACTTACAAACTCCATTGTAGGCATTTCCCCCTTCATTAACAATGGAACTTTTTTGGCGTTAACCCCCCCCCCCCCCCAGCAATCGTATTAATTGAATCCCCTTAAACGACCCTTGACATATTGTAGTCATGTATGAAACCTTTCTTATTATATGCCGAGTTTGTGGAATGAGATAGTAGCTTTAGTGAAAGTACGGTGCGGAATTGCTTCGGTCTAATATTCCACCCCATCTTCTGAGACATATCTTTCCCGCCAAGGTATATTCGAGATTCTCATCTAAGAGGGTGGCATTTTATCCTTCGTTCATATCAACTTATCAAGTTGCCTCGCATGAACACCTTTGGTAACCGCTGCTTCGTAGTCGTCGTCATCGTCGTCATCCTAATCCTCATCATCATCGTCATCGTCATCATCATCATCGTCATCGTCGTCTGAAGACCACATATTACAAAAAGCTTCCGGGGAGTGTCATTGAGAGGGGACCTAGGTGAAAGCAACAACATACTGATGTAGAAGGTTCGATGATATTCTTGTTGTTACTATAATTGTTTTTTTTAAGACCACTGTGTGAATGTTAACAGCATGATGATAAAATGAGTACAAAAACGTCTTTAGTTTTCTTTTTCATGTAAAAATCATTTATTCACACAATGTCTATCATCAAAACATAAACAGTTGAATGAAAACTTGGCAGCTAAGCAAACTACGTTGCATGATGCTTTAACAGAAAAGTTAACATCATGATTATTAAAGCAGAGTTACTTTTGAAGACCTTGTGTCGTAATGACGTCACAGCCAACCCGAATCCAGTATTGTGATTCAGTTTACACAGTGAATCACAATCGCAGAACCATATCTAGAATTATAGAGTTGACAAAACAAAATAGTGCGATAGGGCTTCCACGTTGCAATGTAGAGTACTTTGCGTACGTCGTGTTACATTTACTGACTGCTACCGAACAAATCCCTTAAAGGGTTAAATTGATCGTGTCCATATTTGCAGGAATGGTCGAAGGATTAAAGCAATTATGACATATACTTTTATCATCCTTTGATAATCAGAATACTCAGTCCAAGGTAGATTATAAAACAAGGTTTCCACAATTTGACCCCTGCTGACTTCAAATGACCTTTGCTCTCTGTCAATAACAAAAGGCTTTTTGCACTTAACGTGTCAAAACTACATAGTACTAAATATGAGATTGGTCCAAGCTTCCCTTCTAGAGATATGGTGTTTAGAAGGCTTTCACAATTTTACCTGGTGACTATGCCATAATGACATACGTGACTAGCTTATCTATTTAAATCTTACTTCCAATGGTGGCATAAAAATCGAAAAATTTGCAACTTTCAACTTTGTTTTTCTCCAAGATATTTTCCGTTGGGATCCCAATAAACCTCGCCCATAATATGACTTTAATGTGGTACTCCTACACACCTAATATGAGACTGGTACAAGCTTCCTTTCTTGAGATGTCGTTTTTACAAGCAAGGCGTCACACAGACACGCACACACACACACGCACATCCGCAGGCATGACTACAAAAGTGAAGATTATCATCGAAACCAAAATTACAACAATTACATTTATTTACTCAAAACTTAAGTATCTTTCATGACGTCAAGTGCAACCTGAAAATTTTCAATAAATACTGAAAGAGAACTTGCAATTATGCAAAAGTTGGGTTAAATACTAACACTAAATTTCAATTATCTGAAAAAGATACCCATACCATTTTAGGAATTACGATCTCAGATATAAAGTCAACGTAGCCGGTTGTGCTTGCACACAAATCCCTCCCCCTATCTGTCTGGCTCTCGTTCTTACACAAAATAGATCATATCCTATATTTGTCATTTCTGCATGAATGTAACAAAATTCACTATTTTTTTGAGTAAACACCTTACAGACGGCTAACACTAGTAAGTGTAAGAGATAACTGTATGTTGAAAAACTTTCTCAAATAGCTTAGAAATATCTTATTTCATGTGAGAGATATCGCAGATGCAATGCTCAATCACACGCAAAGTCCTACACTTGGTACAAGTTTACATGTGACATCATCAATTCACATCATGCTTCAATTTTCTATGTGTTTGTTTACTTTTGCGAATGATGTCTATTTTCTGAAATGGAGATGGTTTCACAACATCTGAATATAAACATGTACAGTATGAAACTTGATTACATGACATAATGGTTTCAGTGTCAACACTGTTAACATTTTACTATGAAATATGAAAAGCAAACTAAGAGAAATTAGTAACAGTTTCATATCATATAGTGTCATAGTGACAGCCCACAGACACGACTTTTAAAGTAGCATATCCCACAAACGGATCAATGTTGTTCTTAATTGTTTATGAGAGTTTTCTTTCATATTATATCTCTCTGATATGCTAATATTTAAAATTACTTCAAAGCTACCCATGGCAGTTCTACCTACGTGTAGCCTAGCTTCCGTGCTTTATGGTTATCTGAACTGCTGTTTTAATAGTTACTAACTCTCATGAATATCAGACAACTCAAGGGTGCCATTTTGTTAGGAGTTTGAAGAAAAACGTAAACTAGATCATTGCACTTATCCATTATTATAGGTAATGTGTGATGATGAGTTGATATTATAGCATACAACCGTATTAGTGTATGTTTTAATTGAATGTAAATTTTCTATGAGTTCTTAACGTGACGACTTAGAAAAGGGTAAGAACTGCCCAAGTAATTCTAATGTCTTTTGACCTAGGAGTCTGAACTCCCTAACTGTCGCTGTTCTACGTCCAGCGTGCCATTTTCACGATTGTAAAATGCATTCATCATCGTGTTTATACACTCAAATTCAGTAAAACCCTTTAAGGAAGGTCACGATAAAAGCTGGACTAATCTCTGAACCAATCTACGTTCGAAAGGTAGTGTCAAATGTCGGATTTTGCTGTGCTGTATTTAGTTAGGATATTATGGTAATATACGGTAGCCTCGCGTGTCCATTAAACCTTCACAGACATACTTCTGTAGTCCTGACAAATAGCTACAGCTGTCGTTACCCCGATGTTTTGTACAGAAGACAATAGCCACACAGACTCCACTTAAAACTGATAAAATTTGCAACCTTGAAATAAGAAAACATCAGTGTGGATTCTGAGGCAATTTTACGAATCATTAAAGCTAAGAAAAACATAAGCCTTGGATGAAGACAGGTATCAGCCGATCCAATTCTGCATGGCGGAATCTGATCAAAGCATCGATTTATTTTTTATTCGCGTAGTTGGGGGGTAAAACTGAACCAGAACGCATCAGATATGTTAAAAAGAGCTACTTGCATACCCCGGCATCACTGTATTGTCTTTCTACCGGCGGATGTAATTTCATTTCCGCGTGAGTTCGCTTCTAATGTGTTCGATTTCTTTCCTTTAAAGGAAAACTGAATGAAGTTAATTAGTATTATCTTGAAGTATATTAAAGGATTAATGACATAGTTCATCACAGTGAGATTGTACAAAATATTCCCAACATATGAAACCCAAAATGTTGTAAATCTTTCATTGGCCGGTAGCGAAAACTGATAGACATTGCAAATACACAAAGGCATAATGAAGATAAAGTTAGTCACAAGCATGAATGAAAATGTCTTAATGATTCTACGAGTCTGATGCATTCTTTTCTGTCTTTCTTTTTTGGACAACTCAACATTTCTGTGTGATTTACTGAGGGAAAGACCTATCAATATGTATAACAGAACGACCGGAATAACAGTTGATGTTTGAATGATAACATAAAGGATCTGCGTCCTTGAATGATCAAAGGTTAAAATTGCTGCAGTCAAAGCGAAAGCAGAAGCGATGGATGCCAAAAGTGACACTAAAAGTACGATCAAATATTTCTTCAAAGTTATGACGCTTTTGTAAGTGAACGGCATGACGACTAAAGCTAGATATCTATCAACTGCTACACCACACATGCATACACTGTTATTGATCGCAACAGCGCATACAATGACGTAAATAAAAGCTGTTTCGTTTCCCCTAAAGCTAAGGTAGTACCAAGTTTCTACAGCAGCAACGAAAGAGGAGATTAAATCCCAAACATTGACACCTACACCGAAAATATAATTCGTCTTTAGAAATAATTTGTACTTGATTTGCAAAATGAGTACCGCACTGTTGGTTAACATTCCGAGAAAAGCTAGCACGAACCTAGCAAACACTGCAAATCGTAAAGCGGTTCGTTGTGTCCCGTTCCAGAGTGGTTGAGCGTCTGCATGATATTGTGTGGTGGAAGTGTTGAAAGATGTGACAAGTATGGTTGCTGTCTCGAATGTTGCCATGTTTGATGAACTCTTTGTTGGTGACGTCAAAACAGTAATCGTCGAGTCATATACTCCAAACTATCAGTAACGTACAGTATTCGATATCTTTCATGACATCTAAGAACAGTCTGGTGATAAGTGGTGAGAGTGATGATTGTTTAACATTTTTCAAAGGGATTCCTGCGTAAAAACAGGAGATTATAAAGAAACTTAATTTCTTAACGGTTTAACACAAAATTCAAACCATTACATAAACAAACTCATTTAATCGTTTTTATTTTTTTTCACTTTCATAATTATTTTTAAATAATTAAACTTTGATGATTCAGTTGGGGACGCATCTTTATTTCCTGTAAACGTTCTTTTTGTGGTTGGTATACTTCTTATGCTGAATGTAAAGTAACTTGCAGGGGCAGGATTTGATGTTGAAAGTGGGGAGGGGTGTAAGGGGAGGGGTCTAAGGAGAGGGGCTTCCCCTCTAAATCAAAATGACGGCATCACCTTGAAAACAATTGTTTGACCCGTTTTGGGGGATGTTTGCAATGTTGATCAAGGGACGTCATCACAACTGAACAGAGAGAATTCAAACATTTAGTTTTTTTATATAAATCAGCTTATTGTTTGGAGATGCATTTTGAATTATCATAAAGAAGAAGGACTTACAATTTTATAAACCTTTATGCATAGGAAGAAATTACAAAGATAGAAAAGTTCAAATTCTCTTTCAAGTAGCATTGTACAATAATAAAAAGAACGTCTTAATTCCACATACTTTATATGAACATTGCTGGGGGAAAAAAAGTTCTTTTCTAATAAATCTAATAAACCTCAATTTGTGCAGAAACAAATTTACAGACCGATGCTCAGCTGTTTTTGTTTTACAAAACAAAAAGTGCTTCTAGCTGAAAATAAGGAAATTATAAGGACACGTCTTTTGAAGACAATAACCAACTAAATATCTCGCTTGTTGAAAAGAAATTCATGACCAAAACTACCTTTCGTCATATAACAAGAAATTAGATCTGGCTTCACATTCCCAAAAGAGATATTCTAATGTTTCAATACGGATCTCCCACCGAAAATAACAGACAGCAGTATCCTTTCTGTTGATAAAATAAAAGAACTGATAAGTACCAAAATTATTTGGACAAAACATATTGCAAATATTGAACTACACTTTCTCGAACAGAAAGAAAAAGTACCAACGAGTATGATGCCATAGGTTATAATTTAGTTAAGACATTTGATTCCACTTTGCAACTACTTGAAGCAATCATCTATAAATTAACAAGAAGATGTGCTATTAACATCAGTGCATCTCATGTATTTGTTTGTTTTATCACAATACAACGCAAACATAACGACAGATAAATCAAACTTCAAATATCACATGTTGCGAAAGGAAGTACTCTTAAAAGCCATTTTGGGCAAGAGAAGGACTTCAAGTCTCCTCAATATCAATATACACAATATTCCTACAATTTCGAGGGATGGCCGAAAGCAAAACATAAACATTATTCAGAGGAATGTTTGCCACCAAAGCAATATATGACAACGGGAGATTGCAGTGGTCGAGCAGGTCTCTGACTTTAAGGACACCTTTGTCTTTACAGTTAATAGTGTTATTATTCAGTTTAATAAACTGATTGTTCCACAAAATGTCTTCACTAAAATTATTTTCAGATCTCCAAAAAGCGAAATTTTGTCCAGGCGCCACACACATTAGAAATATCGTTGCTCTTGTGGTATGTGTTAATATGGCATTTTCCTCCGATTGGACTTGCTGAAGTCATTCGCATAAAGATCTAGTTTGGTGAAATACTTACTTTGAGTTCAAGGTTTCATGAAATCCTGTCCTTAAACTGAGTGAATAATTAATTGTTATATGATATTGGTAGTGATATATGATTGTTATTTAGTTACACATCGTAGTACATACTAAAATTTCACATGTGGTGAATCTTGAGATACCACTTAACAATTACTTCTCAGAGTTCTTTCTTCTCACAGATGTCATTTACACTCAGTCTCGGTGACTCAATTTGTAGCTATTTATAATCAAACATTATTTTTGTTACCTTACTGAAGTCTTTAAACCGACAGAAATGAACTGTTTAAGTTGGCGATCAAAGGAAATTGTTCTAAATATACAAAAAAAAAGTGATTTCTTGTGAAATTAACCATTTTGGATCAGAGAAGTTTTGTCATAGCTTTGGAAAAGATTATTTGCATGAGTAATTAAAATTGATAACATCGAACAAGTTTGATATTTGCAAAAGTGGTAGCTGCTGTTGTAAGTAAAAACACGCGACAATATTACGCGTTGCATTGGCTTTAAAAATAAAGAAATTGAAACAGTACTTTTAACGTTTTATTGGATACATAATTTTACAACAATTGTTAGTAAAACAATAAAAGTGGCAAAGTAGGGATTAATATTGATCCTCCTCGAAATGAACTTGGATTAAATGAAATGATCAAACATGTCAAAAGAAAAAAACAAAAAGAAATGAAGAAAGAATACAACAAAAGTGTTTTCCTCCAATATACCGTTACATATGCAGATAAACAGATAGAGGCATATTAAGATAGATATCAGGTTCATTAACAATGTATCGCGGATATAATAATATTTCATTAACAGTAATGATTTTTGCAAACATCCATTTCGGAAATGGATTGAAGTACTGTTACAAAGCAAATAGAAGATGAAACCACTGGTAATATTATATGGTGATATCATCCAACAAGGTTAATGGATGAAATTACAAGGTTAAAAAGTCAACTTTATGCATTAAAAAGTCCTTGAAAAAGCTTAATTTAATCATTCATTCAAGTGTGATGTACCTTTGAACATAAATTTGACATTAAAATTAAAATAAAACAGAAATAACAAAACGAAATGGTCGTTTCAACATATATAACTCTATTATAACTATATTAACTCATATATAACTCTATTAGCAAATATTTACGTACCACGACCCTCCAGGTAAGCTGAGTGACATTTAGCATAATGTCATTATACCTTAGATACGTATTCAGTTGTTTGAACACAGATTTCTCAATAAGCATAGAAAGGAATGTTAAATTGGATATCGGCCGGTAGTTTTTAAAGAAGTTGTTATCAAGATCACATTTTTTTCAGCAGCGGACGGATTATAGCTTGTTTGTAGGTTTCGGGAAATTTGCATGGATAAGTTAATTACTTCAGTTACAAACGGGACAACTTCATCAATACAATGATCCAGCAGAGTGACTGGAACAGGATCCAGAACACAAGATTTTGGTAGCCACGCATTGATCAGATTTGGTAACAAACTCATGTGTGACAGGATCAAACGTGTCGTACCTTAAGGAAACTGACTGCTGATGGTCAATGGGCATTACAAGTGGGAGACTTTCTCTGATTTTGAATATTTTGGTCTGAAACAATTTAGCGAACATATCGGAGAATTTCACAGTTGTAACATGAGGCAAACTAGTGTTAATTAAGTTCTTTGAACCTATTAAACTGTCAATGACACTAACAATGTTTTTGTCTGCGTTCATTATTCTGTCACGTTGATAATCTGCATGGGTGTCTTTCCACAGTTTGCCGTATGAATCTTGGGCTTGGGCAGCTCTGAAAAAAATCACGATGGACAATTTACGCAAGTCACGACGCACTTTTTGTAACTGCTCGGAAAACCACTCAGCCCGTGGTTTATCGATAAAAGGATTTCGTGATAGGTGAGGCCAAATATATTTCAGTTCACTGTTGTTTTGATTGACCAAGTCAGAAATACATGGGTCACTATAAGAATATTAGCATCTAACAACTCAAACGTTTTGAAATGTGGGGGATTGTTGGATTGAAATTTCCAATTGGACTTAACACTGACGACAGTACAACCGCCTTAAAGGTATCCTCTTCGGTATATGGTGAGTTAGCCTAGTGGTTAACGCCGGTGCCTTCAAAACATAAGATCCCCCGGTTTGAGTCACTCCCAGATTAATGCATTTCGTCCAGTTACAGAGTTGTTTCAGACTCTTCTTAGAGTACTACAGAAACATAGGATCAGGAATTATGTCTGGGCAGTGATACATACCACAGCTTTTGTCAAGGTTGCCCTTTCCAAGAACAGATGAGGGTAATACCGTTGTGAGAGATGAAACAGTAAGATTCAGATGCCCAAGGTTTACAATATAAACAATCAGGTAAAGGCCTAATAGGCTACTGAAACCACATAGTATAGGTCCGTTGAGCACTAACATTTTCCAAAATACCAAGGAATGGTTACACAAAATTAATAAATAATATCAAAAACTATCAAGAACAACGGAACCTGTAATGAAGCACAATGAAACAGTGTGGCAGCAACAGCGGGCGCCTGGTAATATATGCCAAAATACAACAGATTAATTTACTCAAAACTTTAGTAACATTCATCATGACGTCAAGGGCAACCTGAACATTTTCAATAAATACTGAAAGATAACTTACAATTATGCAAACGTGGTGTTAAATACTTACACTAAAATATCAATTATCTGAAAAAGATACTCATACTATTTTAGGAATTACGATCCCAGAAATACGGTCATTCCGTAGCCGGTTGTGCTTGCACATAAAGCTCTCTCATTCTCTCGTGCTTACATAAAAGCTAAACCAAGTTTAAATGTGACATCATCAATTCACATCATGCTTCAATTCTCTATGTTTGTTTGCTTTTGCCTTGATGTCTATTTTCTGAAATGGAGATGGTTTTCACAACATTTGAATAAAAACATTTACGATATGAAACTTGTCAACATGACATAATGATTGCGTTGCTTTCATTGTCAACACTGTTAACATTTAACTATGAAATATGAAAAGTAAACAAAGAGAAATTATTAACAGTTTCATATCATAGTGTCATTAGTGACAGCCCACAGGCACGACTTTTAAAGTAGCATATCCCCCAAATGGAGCAATATTTTTTCTTAGCTGGTTTGGAGAGTTGTTCTGTAATACGATATTTGTCAGATATGCTGAATATATCGATGAATACATGGTTGGGTTTTTGTGTCATTATAAATGACTTTAAACCTACTCATGGCAGTTCTACCTACGTGTAGCCTAGCATCCCAGCTTATGGTTATCTGAACTGATGTTTTAATTGTTACTATCTGACATGACTATCGGACAACTCAGGAGTGCCATTTTATTACAGAACATTGCACTATTCCACTATTGGAAGTAATTTGTGATGAGGAGTTGATATTAGCACATTACTTTTTATTACATTTTAAAATCCACTCATCATCGTGTGTATATACTTTGACTCAAATAAAGTAGAAAACTTTAAAGAAAGTCACTGCTTTCGAAATGTAGTGACAAATGCCGGATTTTGTTGAATTGTATTTAGTTTAGGCTATTACAGTGGTGTACGGTAGCCTCGCGTGTCCATTATATACCTTCACATACTTCTGTACTCCTGACAAATAGCAGCAGTTGTCGTTACCCCCATGTTTTGTACAGAAAATAATATCAACACAGACTCCACTTAAAACTGATAAAATTGGCAAACCTGAAAGAAGAAAACATCTGTGTGTATTCTGAGGTAATTTTACGAATCATTAAAGCTACGGTATTTACCGGAACTATAAGCCTTTAGCAAAATCTAAGTTTTGGAATTAAGACAGGAACCAATCTTTCCAATTATGCCGCATGGCGGAATCTTATCAAATCATCCATTTATTCACGTAGTTGAAGGATAAAACTGAACCACAACGCACCAGATATGATAAGAAGAGCTACTTCCCAACCCCGGCATCCCTTTGCATTCTCTTACTAGCCGATAAGCTACCGGCAGATGTAATTTCATTTCCGCGTGAGTTCGCTTCTGTTGTGTTCGATTTCTTTCCTTTAAAAGAAAACTGAATGAAGTGTATTAATATTATCTTGAAGTATATTAAAGGATTAATGACATAGTTCATCACAGTGAGATCGTATAAAATATTCACAACGAATAAAACCCAAAATATTTTGAATCTCTCATCGGGCGGTAGCAAAGGCTGATAGACATTGCTAATACACAAAGGCAAAATGAAGAAAAAGTTAGTCGCAAGCATGAATGAAAATGTCTTAATGATTCTACGAGTCTGGTGCATTCTTTTCTGTCTTTCTTTTTTGGACAACTCAACATTTCTGTGTGATTTACTGAGGGAAAGACCTATCAATATGTATAACAGAACGACCGGAATAACAGTTGATGTTTGAATAATAACATAAAGGATCTGCGTCCTTGAAAGATCAGAGGTTAAAATTGCTGCAGTCAAAGCGAAAGCAGAAGCGATGGATGCCAAAAGTGACACTAAAAGTACGATCAAATATTTCTTCAAAGTTATGACGCTTTTGTAAGTGAACGGCATGACGACTAAAGCTAAATATCTATCAACTGCTACACCACACATGCATACACTGTTATTGATCGCAACAGCGCATACAATGACGTAAATAAAAGCTGTTTCGCGTCCCCTAAAGCTAATATAATACCAAGTTTCTACAGCAGCAACGAAAGCGGAGATTAGATCACAAACATTGACACCTACACCGAAAATATAATTTGTCTTTAAAAATAATTTGTACTTAATTTGTAACATGAGTACCACACTGTTGGTTAACATTCCAAGAAATGCTAGAACGAACCTAGCAAACACTGCAAATCGTAAAGCGTCTCGTTGTGTCTCGGTCCAGAGTGTGTGGTGGTGTTGAAAGATGTGACAAGTATGGTTGCAGTCTCGAATGTTGCCATAATTGATGAATTCGTAAATTCCATCTGAAACTTAAAAAGGAATGAAACTATGAAACTGAAAAGAAACGCTCCTGACTGTTCCTTTTTTTAAATATATATTATAGATAGCACGGTGTTGGTGACGTCTAAACAGTAATCGTCGAGTCGTATACTTCAAACTATCAGTAACGTACAGTATTCGATATCTTTCATAACATAATAGTCTGGTAATAAGTGGTGATGAGTAATTCACATTTTTCAAAAAGATTCCTGTGTAAAACAGGAGAATACAAAGAAACTCAATTTCATACCGGTTTAACACAAATTCAAACCATAATATAAACAAACGCTATTGACCGTTTTTATTTTATTTTATTTTTCACTTTCATAACTATTTTTAAATTAAGGAAATTTGATGGTTCAGTTGTGGACGAATTTTTATATCCTGTAAACGTTCTTTTTGTGGTTGATTTACTCCAAATGCTTAATGTAAAGTAACTTGCAAGGGCGGGATTTGATGTTGAAAGTGGGAGGGGGGGGGGGAACCTGTGGGAGGGGTCTAAAGGGAGCGGGTTCCCCTCTCAAATCGAAATGATTATATCATCTTGTAAAAATCATTTTAATTGATCGACCCTTTCTTGGGGGGGGGGGGGTTGGTGATGTTTGCAATGTTGATCAAGGGACATCATCGCAACTTAACAGCAAGAAGTCAATCATTTAGAATTTGTTCCTTATTATATCAATCAGCTTATTGTTTGGAGTTGCATTTCCAAGATTTATAAACTTTCATGCATAGGAAGAAATTACAAAGATAGAAAAATTCAAATTCTTTTTCAAGTAGCATTGTACAATGAAATGAACGTCTTAATTCCGCATACTTTATATGAGCATTGCTGAGAGAAATGGGACTTTTCTTATTTTAAAATAAGCCTTAATTTGTGCAGAAACAAATTTACAGAGGGTCGCTGCTAAGCATTTTTTTTACAAAACAAAACATGCTTCTAATTGAAAATATGGAAATTATATGGATGCGTATTCTTTAGACAATCACCAAAGACAATATATCGCTTGTTGAAAAGAAATTCATGCCCAAAAATACCTTTCTTTATCTAACAAGAAATGATAATTGGCATCACAGTCCCAAAAGAGATCTTATAATGTCTCTACGGATCTCCCACCGAAAATAACAGACAGCAGTATCATTTCTGTTGATCAAATAAAGGAACTGATAAGGGTACCAAATATTTTATGGACAAAACAAAACTCCAAATACTGAACTGCGTAGCAACTAGTATGATGCCATTGGTTATCATTTAATTAAGAAACTTGATTCCACCTTGAATCTACTTGAAGCAATAATCTATAAATTAACAGGAAGATGTGCTATTAATAACACCATTTCATTTCATTTCATCTCATTTTTTAAAAAAATTTTTATCACAAAATAATATTAACATAACGACAGATAAATCAAACTTTTAAAATCACATGTTGCCAAAGAAAGTCCTCTTTAATGCCATTTTGGGCAAGAGGAGGACTTCAAGTCTCCTCAATATTAGTACACACAATATTCCTACAATTTCGAGAGATGGCCGAAAGCAAAACATAAACATTATTCAGAGGAATATTTGCCACCAAAGCAATATATGACAAAGGGAGATTGCAGTGGTCGAGCAGGTCTCTGACTTTAAGGACACCTTTGTCTCTACAGTAAAGAGTGTTATTATTCCGTTTAATAAAACTGATTGTTCCACAAAATGTCTTCACTAAAATGATTTTCAGATCTCCGAAAAGCAAAATTTTGCCCAGGCGCCAAACACATTAAAAATGAAGGATTATCAACAGCAATATCTTCTTACTTAATATTAAATGAACAAGGAACCGCCATACCTAAAATTTAAGAGTTTCCAATCATGTGAGTTTGTATCCAATTACCGTTAAAACCCAAATACATTTCAAATTTGAAACGAAGGAACGAGGGTGTTGTCGCCCTTAGACCGCCCACATCTGTAGGGTTGAACAACGTGGTACGCTTAAACCTTACTAGAGCTTTCCGATCCAAATGAAATTAAACACAATTATCTCTGGGTTTTTTTTTTCAAGAAAGACTTTGGATGATCCGGAAGGATCTGAAAACTAAACACTACTTGGACAACGATAACGATTTTATCATATTAATCCTGCCAATTGGAGTTAGTTGTGTTGTAACCAAATACGAAGCAACTGTTTAAGGCGAGAAATGCTTTGGCATGTAATTGAGGCGAAATAAGTCAACACTGTTGTTCGAAAAAGTAACTGGTAAGAAGGATACAGGACCAGTCGTCCAATTTCCAGTCAAAAAAATGGTGTGAACACAGCAGATTTCATTTGTTTCATTGGTTTATCCTTATCTCTCTTTGAGGAAGCTTACGTAACATTTTGTTGTTTAAGAGAGAGTTAACGGTGGGTTTTTTTTTTGGCTAATAATTTTCTTTCTATCTTAATCGAAAATTCGTGATCAAGATGACAAAGAATGGAACTTCTATATTTCTAGTAGCCCCTGCAAGACGAAGACAAACACAACAACGGCCAAAAGCATGGAGAAAAGAAAATTCTATTACAACTAAAAGTGATGTATTGATTCCGCTGTTTTGTTCTGTATGGAATAATTATGTAATGATTGCTAAATAAGAAAAAGATGTTATTGGTATCCTCACCTTCTACTAAGAGTTTTGCCGTTAAACTGGGTAAATGAGATTAACAAGCGAAAAAAAAAACTTAAATTTTAATAGTTAGAGCACAGCAACTGAAACTTTTCCCTTGTTCCTAAGAAAGTAAATATAAGCACAGCGGTAGGAAAGATCAGTTTATATACTGTTAGAGATTTGTTTGTTCATTAATTGACGCCGACTCTTTAGGACAGGTCTTAAGTTTGATGTTTATCCATAATTTTACAAAATTCTGATAAAGCAAAGATCGTTTGCCTATAGCTCGAGAAAGCGGAATATATTACGTACAAATATATGTATGCTTTACTTGAAAAATACATACATTGTTTACTTGAAAAATACATTTTAGACATATTTATAGATATATATTTGTATACACAAATATATACTCTGAAAATTATTTGTATGTCCTTAAAGAATATATATATTTATATTCTCCATGCGTACAGGAAATATTTTATCTTAACAAGTATGTATTCTGTACAAAAAACATATATTCTCTTACAGTAAATATCCTGTAAAAATATATTTCAATAACACAATTATTTTTATATGCCAAGAGTTTATTTATCCTCTTAAGGATACGGGCATATTTTCTTCCAATAGATATTTTGTAGCAATACATATTTTCTTGCACAAAAATTATGTTTTTCTATGCCAAGAATATATTTATTCTCTAAAGAGAAATAATATATTCTGTAAAATATTTGTATATCCTGTTCAAAGAGTAAATATATTCTCTGACAGAAAAATATTTTCCTAACAAAATATATCAACTCTGTGACAGAAAATATATATATTCTTTAGAAAAAATTACATTCTGTGCAAAAAAAAACATTTGTATTCCTTTGTAATAAAAATAAAATTCTCTAACAACAAAGTTCTATTCTGTGAAAAAAATATATTTTGTAAGAAAATATATATGCTATACAACGTACGGAGCTCTGTAAGGGCCAACTGAAATGTTTTGTTGTTCAGTAACTTCAGTGACCAGGTTATTCATTATATGGCCACATGTGTACCGGTGCAAATGCACTTGCTTAATTGCTTAGAACCGAAAAGCAGTTCAAAATTAGTGGTTTTGCGACATCACGATACGATCGACAGTGGAGCCTACTGTATCTAGCCGGATTAACAGTAACCAGTAACATAGCGTAACAATACATACAGCAGCAGTAATGCAGTCATGGCGTCCAGATAAAGCGCGTGGGTATGAAACAATTACCCAAAGAGCCATGGCAGATTTTCTATATACAATGAATTGTTAACCCTTTGGCTGAAATAGGCTTGCATTACCTACGTTAGTTGGTAGCATGATATAATGTTAGACTACTCTACACAGCATACCAATACTACTTATACACTAGGCTAAGACTTAGTATAGGCCTTCATACAATTCAACATGGTTAAGATTTATGCTTCATTCAGTTTCCCTTATGTACGATATTGTGTACTGGATACATATGCCCAACATTTTCATACTTACAATGAGCATCAGCAATCATCACAACTGATCAGATCTGAGTGACTGGTAATCTCATACGTGTGAGGTGTGTGGTTTGCAAGCACCAGTTCGAGAGAGTGGGAACAAATCCATTCAGAACAGAGATGTTATAGACAGATGACAGTGATTGGTAGTTAAACCTTATAGTTACATTTGTTGTTTGCTGTAGTACAGAAAAATCAACAATGTAGGGCTTGAGAATTACCTTTCTGTTATCAAAATGAATATATGACATTAACTTCCCCTATATGATAATGACTAAAAGCCTCCATGAATCTTTCACATCTTAAATTGCCCTGTTTGTAAAGAACGTTAAGTACTTAGCTGCATGATTGAATAATTTTGTTGTAGAAATGTTCAAGAGATGGGTCTGAATTCAGCATAGTCATCATATGGTTAATGGGTATATTTCTTCTTTATTTTAAACATCAAAAAAGCGTGTCACAAATTACGAATCAATCATACCTTGTCACACTGTATGCATTATGTCGTGGTTAAAATAAAGCCTTATTTGTGCTTTAGGTTAGACTTCCCTGACTGCCAAATGATGCTCACAATGTTATTCCTCAAATAAAATAAAACTGTTAGCAAACTGCTTATCCACTAGAGAGCCTGTGTGTTACTTGTCATTCAGGCTCTGAAGAAGATATATATAATATATATAATAATAAATACCAAATATTAAAGTGCTGTTATCATGAAATAGAACATGCTCAAGAGCACTGTACAAAAGAACCAATTACTGGAATATAAAATTACCAAACTTAAGAAAACCTAAAAGTAATAACAACAGCAGTAAAAGTAAAAAAAGGATATAAGACAGGGTTATAACCGCAATAAAGAACATAAAAAGATACTTATACATAAAAATGGGCACAGTAATGTGAATAAAACAACGAATAAGATTAATGCCCATACTCAAACCTAAAAAGATAAGTTTTTAAATGCTTTTTAAAAGTGTCAATAGATGTGACATTTTTCAAGTAACGAGGAAGAGAACTCCGGAGTTTAGGACCTGCTACACTGAAGGAACAATATCCATATGTGACTTTGTTAGTACGAGAAATAACTAGAGAAAGATGACTTTGGGACCGTAATGCCCTAGCTGGAGTGTAGCGTTTCACCAAATCAGTCATATAACTCGGAGATTGATCATGAAGAATACGCAAAACGTGCAGAAAGAGCTTGTAATATATCCGGCGATGAATTGGCAACCAATGCAGGTCTCGGAGTACAGGAGTGATGTTTTCATAACGACGGGTTCTGGTGATAATTCTGGCATCCGTATTCTGGACCCTCTGTAGTTTTTTGATTGAGGAGCATGACGTTCCATTCAGGAGAGCATTACAGTAATCGAGACGAGATGTAACCAGCGAATGGACGAGAGACTTAGTTACCTCCTCGTTAAGGGATGGACGAATTCTCCCGATGATTAGATCCTGCTAGGATCCGAAACGTCAGGCCAACTTACTTTTACACATTCTCGTACACAGGCTTTCAAGTGGATAAGCAGTTTGCTAACCGTTTTATTTTATTTTCACTGAATAAAGGTGTCAGCATTTGTTTGTAAAGTGGAAAAGATTGACTGTTTTTCCCTTATGTTCCCACTTTACACGGATGGCTTCTCACTTGGAAGACAGCCCTTTCAGTATTGCATTTTCTACTGCTTCTGGACATTTTTCAGGCTATTCAATTTCATATGCGGAGAAACGAACCAGATGACAATGTCTTCCTGAACTCCCTGCTGCACAAATGTATGAACACTGACATAATAAAACCATAGTGCCTTCTGGCTCTCTGAATGAAATATTGCAAATAAAACATAGACATCGCAAGAGAATGCCGTGCACACATGTGCAAATACTTCTAATATTTAATGGACATATAACAACGAGTATCAGAACTATAGTCACTTACCAATGTCTTCATTTGCACGGGGAGTTTCATCTTCATCATCAAAAATGTCTCCCTCTGTATCTGAGTCTGATATATCCATCAAAATCCTTCAAAAATAAATGATACAGCTTACATGTTTATAAATAAATGTCAAGAGGGCTTACGTTTTCTCATTTCCCTTTTTCACATATAGATGGGCAAATGCAATTACCATGTTCACTCAATTATTCAAAAACGTAAATAAAAGCAAAAAAAATGCAAGCAAGCCAGAAGGAAATTATGAATTGAAGATTGTACAATAGTAAGTACCTATAGCATCAATAAAATCGCCCATTAACAAACAAGGATGCCAAGTGGCATATTGATTCCTTGCATGTATGAGAAAAAAATGGGATCCAAGATTGTACAATTTTTTTAACATCGCTGAACAGAAGTGCAAAGGTCTTGAATTGATTGATTTATGCTTAAGATATCGTGGATACAAAAGTAACACTCAATCCAGCCGACATCGCCAAAATGTGGGGCACAGGGATCCACAGACACCAGAGATGTTGGGATTAGAGCGTGATTCAAATCATAATAAAAAGTCTTATTAAAATAATAGATGGTGAACTGAGATCGATTGGTTGACAGAGAGAACTTTTGTTACAAATTACTACAAAAATGAATTATATGGAATATACAAGGTAATTGTAGGGTTGGAACTTAGATTTACGGTACAGCTGGGTTACAACTTTACAGTACACCCCTCCGGTGTCAACTACTGTACACAAAGAGATTACCACCCTTGACCCTTAACAACTCTTGACAATACCCATGATCCCACCTAACTCAGCAGTCCTGCCCAAACAGACCTTGAGGCTTGACACTGAGCAACTTGTAACAGTAGAACCTAACCTGAATCCTATAGGCTTGAGTTAGGTTGGCTTAGCGGTTATACTTAGGCCTATTACGAGTAACAATAACTCAAGATTGACGCATAGGCTACATGCACTTAAGCCTAGGCCCACGTACCATTTCGTTGATACGGCTCAAATAGCCGTGAACCTTACCGCCTTTGTAACACACCGGTTCTGTCTTCCTTGCAGGTCGAAAGAACCCTGTCAATTCCTGCTGGGTACTGAAGCCGTGCCTTGGCCGAGCACTGACGTTGGGCCTAGTAAGTATAAAATGATAAATTACGATATTCTCGGGTACAGGCCGGACTTGCTTCCCTTTCACTTGGATTTGGAGTTAGACGATCAGTACGCCCATGGTTGGGTTGTAGATGCTGGTGATGGTAGTGGGTTTGTGTCAATCGGTTCAGCGAAGTGTTCGCCACCACCTGCTTCATTTGACTTGAGAGCCGTTCGAGTTGCTGCCTCATGCCTCTGAATTCCGAGTATTCGACCATGGCGTGTCTATACCGAGTACTGTACTGAAGCGTAGATCTAGTAGTAAGGGCCGTACTACTGGACTACCGCGGCACAAACTAGTCTGCGCTGGACTACGGTAACATGTCCGACTGATTCAAGATTAAGCGACATGTGTAAAGAATTTCCTTTGCACTAACAGCGTATACATTTGTTTGGTCTAGGTTATATGTATGTTTTCTTTCAGTGAATGAAAATATATATTGTAAAACACAATTTTATGTCAGATAATATACACATATTTTTTCATATATTTTCTGTTACAGAATGTATATATTTTTGTTGGGAAGAACTCCTTTTGCTGTCAGAGAATATATTTATTTTTGTAAAGTAAGAGGGCATGACGTTTCGATCCTGGCAGGATCTTCTTCTGCTAGGATCCTGCTAGTATCGAAACGTCAGGCACACTTACTTTTACACTCTTACACAGGCTATTTATTGGTAGTATGTAAGCAGTTTGTTAACAGTTTTGTATGTTATTTTTATACATTTTTATTAACCGAATATATAAATATATATATATATATATATATATATATATATATATATATATATATATATATATATATATATATATATATTAGGGTATAAATATAATTTTCAGGAAATATATTATTTATAGATATACAAATTTATAAAATGTATTTTTGAAATGTATTTCGCAAGTAAAGCATATATATTCATGTACGTAATATATTCCGCTTTCTCGCGCCATACTTCCCCTTGAAATACTAGGAATGCATTGTGAACCATGTTATTTTAGGGATTAAAACTCTTTTCTGTTCTTAATGAGCTTTGTTTTGCATCTCAGAAATTTACTTCTGATATGGGCGAAGTATGGATATGGTTGGCTGGTGAAGCTACACGAACTATGAATATAGCTAAGTGGTTCAACTTTCAATTTCAAAATTTTCTTTCAAAAGAATCTAAGTGCAGCTGGAACGCAGGTGGTTTATCAGGACTGTAAACAATATACATACATATACACGAAGACGGCAGGATTCGTTGTTCCTTGCCGTTGTTTACACGGAACAACTTTTAAAAATCTAGCTGTAGATGTTCGAATAGTAGCCAGGGTCCGAGCAGTTTTGACACAGAAAAAGTAAATGTCAACATCATTATCATCCAGACCTAAGTAATTATTCTCACATTTACCTTAAAGGCCTGTATAGTAGCGATCTTACGTATGACGGGTCCTAATATCAGTGGTCAGAGATCAAATGTAAACTAAAGAAAGTAAAAAACAGCATTATAGCCATATCGTGCATACCAAAATGACACAAAGGACAAATCCCGAGGTGGCCATTTTAGGTAAAAGGAAAGGTCCATGCCAATGTAGGAATTAATGACTACAGTGTTTAGAGCGTATCATTTAACCTAAATATGTCAAAGTTCATGAGATCAAGGAAGTTCAAAAGTTCGAAAAGGTGTTTCGCGAACTCGAAAACGGAACGCTCTCTCACTTCAAACTTGGTAAGTGTGTAGACGATATGCCTCCGGAGTGATGACATCATAGTTGTTATTAAACTGACAACATTTTGGGATAAGATCTGCAACTCCATGGATTGCCAAAACTGCGTTTGTCTATTTTCATTCTTTTGTAACGACGGCCCTGCTTCGAGTTCTGGGATAGGCTTCTAACAACTAGGTATATCTAGAGATGGAAAAAACAGTGGGGGTGGGGAGAACACAAAGAAGGGGAACACCAGGAGTTATATTAAACACGTATGTAATTGCTCCAACCTGTTTGTAAGAAGTTTGTACACAGGACAACACAAAATGGTAAAGAACACACAACAGCAGAATCCGTGAGACCAACCAGTGCAGGGAAATAAGATGGGCAGCCGGTCGTTATGAAGTTTACACCTTCCGTCGCAGTGGGAGTGTAGCGGATAGTGTTTACAGGACTCGCCGTCCCCCAACGAAACGTAGCTGGTTCGAACAAACTTCTTGCCGCCTCTAAGGGAACTTAATGTTTAAATACTTAATCTAAATGTTAACTATAGATTGCTCCTTACCGCTTTTTTTTTGTCTTACGGAACGATACGCAGCCACGACTCTAGTCTGTACTGAAGTTGTAGATTATAGTGTTACCAGTCAACAAAGGGACGGTAAAGTGAATCAGTCTAATCACGCAGTTGATAGTTGGATCTTTATTGTTATGATCTAAATGTATAGTTTTTTATCCTTTTAGTACCTATGATACATATGGAATCTTCGTTTTTAGCCGTTAGGTCGCAATTAACAGTTTGCAATACGTATATCACAGATTCTACGATACAAACTCATTCGCGTGCATGGAGGTTAGGAGCATGTTTCCACAGACACTGTATTTTATGCATATTTCCATTGCTCATCTCTGAACGGTCTTTATATACTTAGCACCCTTTGGCTATTCATATTTTTTTTTAATTTCGTGTTTAACTTATTTTACAACAAGCTACTAATTTCAAGCAGGTTTATTACACCAACATATGTTGACCACTATCCTAGTACTACACTATACTACTAAGCCTATAACGTTAGGTCTATAGCTATGTATAGTACTGATAGCTAGGATACGTAAGCACCATCTAAGATATATGAATTAAACGGTGTTGAATTAATCGCCAGGACTAACTGCTAACTTTCTATAACAAATTCATTTGAATCGGTAGGTTACTTACCATGTATGAGAGTGATATTCTCTTATATTTTCAAAGATTGGAACTTCTGTTTAGCCCCAAAGTTCATAGCGCGTGTATTGTAGTGCAGTACTGTATTCCCCACAACTTGGTATACGTATCGTCGCCTTAGTCAGCATAACAATGAAAACTGTATGTTCTCGCAGAATGTTGTGTTCCAGTTTGCAAGAGAGGAATATGATTGATTATTTTCACTGAAAGCACTTAGATCATAACAAGAACGAAACGAACAACTAAAAATTTGGTCATGTGATCTTTGTTGACAACTGCTGCAAAGCAATTAGCTATTAGATGGTGATCTGTCACTTGTATGGAACGCGAAAAGGGAAAACTGATTTCGTTGTCTAAACTAAGTTTGTTGTTGTCTAAACTAAAGTTGTTGCTGCTGTTTTACCAACTGATCTGTTAGTGTACAGATCAGTGGTTTTACCACGTTGTTGCTCGAACTCACGTTGATGTCTTAACTTCCGTTGTCTAAACATACGTCGTTTTCTAAACTTACGTTGTTGCCATCGGCGCTGTTCAAAATTGCTCAACCGCGTAATGTAAACCAGAATGCAAAATGCATTGAGGTTTCGATGACTTCAGTTCACAAGATTTCTGCCTGTTAGTCTAAACAGAACTAGCTGTTACAATAGAAATGGCCCAACCCACCATTTGTATTCAATAACACTATGGCATGATAAAAACAGGTCAGTCTACTTATACGTGGCTATACACACCTCCATCAAAAACAATGGGGGTCTTAGAGGTCCAAGTCCATTTGGGGTCACTAGAGGTCAAATTATGGAAATCTTGTTTTATAAGCTATACCGTATCTCCCACCGCCAGCCTACCAGATAACATGTGTGTTACGCCTCATACGAATAGGAGGCTGCACGGTAAACAACATTTAAAATGTTATAGGCTATGCATTTACGCTGTGAATGTCGGAAATCAAGTAAAACGAGTGTCTAGACAAAATGCCGGCATAAAAATACTTCACTTTTAAACCTACTTAGTTGAGCCCCTTCAACAATGTGTAGAGATACTCTGTGAATTTCTGAAATCAAGTAGTGTCGAGACAAAATGCCAGCATAATATACTGCACTTGAACCATTAAGTGATGTCTGGATATGTTTTGAATGTCAGCAATCAAGTAAAACGAGTGACAGTAATATTACTAGAGACAAAAGTTTTCGTCCCAATCGAACACCAATTGCGTTTATAATATTACCTATACTTTTACTAGTGTAGTTGTAAAGGTGCGATCATATCACTGCTGTACTTTGTGAATGCTCTACACAATATATATGGCAGATGCCATCCAGTGCCTAGCTTCGCTTTTTTACAAGGGCGGCCGCCCGACCTTCATTTCAGCTGCTCTGCCACTCTTTCCTCCTCGCCAACTCTATAGTACCTCCATGATTTGACCTTGCAGCGATTTCACCAGCAACCCCAACTCTTCAATTATTCCCGTACATGCAGTGTGCATATCTCTCTAAATTCCACGCAATTGTATTAGGCCTGTTCGAACTTCGGAGTTTCATGAGCAAATCCTGAAAATTTGTTTAAGAAAAGATCATATCACCGTATACAAAACTCGAGTCAAAACTCGAGTGTATCTTCGATGATTCATTTCTTGCATAACATGTAAGCGGGCTTTTTGGTCTACAAATTCGTAACAATGCTGAGCAGGGGCGGCGATTTGTTTCAAATATTGGGGGACATTTGCCATGGTGCAGGTGTGAGCGCAGATCAGTTTTGGATAATGGTGGGGACGCGTGTCTGTTCTCTGATACTATCTAAGCGGAGCGCGACCATCGGTTCGCGCGTAGCGTACAAGATTTTTTGGCAAATATACCTCCCAGATCGCAGGAATATAACACTTCCCAGACCCAATGATGCTCCCACACCTCCTTAAGTTTTAGATCTCATGGCTTAGAAAAAATTTAGTTTGGGGAAATACATGGGCGTCTGCAGAAAAAAATATCAGGGGACAAATAATCCAAGTAGACTTTTGTATACGATGTCGTCTCCCAGAAAACAATTATAGACTGCCGCAAATGCGAATTCCTTCCTATTGAATTTGAAATGCAGCGTTTGGTCAAGACAATTGGTGGGGACACGGTATATCATGTCCCCACACTGAAAAAAGTTGGTGGGGACGCGTCCCGCTGTGGTGATATTATGTAACAAATTATGACACGGTTAGACAGGTGCGTAGCAAGGAATTTGCCAAGGGAGGGGCGAAGCTTGTAGGCAAACTATCTAAGCTTAGCGTCACTATACGTTGGCGCGAAGCGTTAAAGAAAATTTTGGCCGAAAATTCCTCCCAGATCGCTGGAAATGGCACTTCCCAGGCCTTGGTAGTTGCATCTAAGCATTTTCTATTTTGAAAATTACTAGCGATATCATAAAAAAAGGGGGAGGGTGGTCGCCCCCTTCGCCCCTCCCCCTTGGCTACGCGCCTGCGGTTAGAAATCTGGTAGGAAACAGGCAAAATGGAAACCCAGTGAACCCATATCGATGTGGATCATATATATGTTTGTACGTACTTACACTCATACACAAGAGATGTACAGACATTATGATAAACATCATGAGTGACAACTTGCTATACGGTCACAGGTCCGACCACGGAGAGTCATTTACCTCATGCAGCATGTGTTGGATGAAGTTTTAGCCACCGCCAAGTATGATGGATAAATAATCTCACGCATTACTTTCTATTTATAGCCACAAAAAACTATGCCATCAAATATTGGGGGGGGGGGAATATTAGATACTATATCCCCACCTAAAATATTGGGGGGATATGAGCCCCCCCCCCCCCATGATCGCCGCCCATGATGCTGAATAATGTTTCATGTTTGTGTATATTCAATTTACCCCTCAATCCCTTTCCCAAATCGAAACTAAGAACTTGATTGGTGTTACGAATGAACTTGCTTGACGGGTTTAGTAAACTAGTTCAGTGAGTGTATTGCCTACGTACTTCAATATTATGCCCTTCGTGTTACTCACGAAGCGCAGACTTCATCCAACATTAGAGCAACTGATCCAACATTTACCCTGGATGCTTTGCAGTATTTGGAAACAACCAGCTCCACGAAAATTATAGTATTTGTAGCCTCTTATTAACTACATGGGTCGCGGTTGAAAACGCGCCAATCACAAGAAAGGACTTCCGGAAATAGTTTCTCGTCTTTGACTTTTTATTTTCTGATCAGCGGTTTACTGGAAAAAACAATAATAAAAATTGAAAATAACAAAGCTTAATATAGGAAGGGTAATACAAAGTAAAGGCTTTACCAGCACTGCCTCTTTAAGTATGGCTAGGCTAGCAATAGTTCTAAAATAGCGCCCTCTTCTGGGGAGATAAATGGACGTGACTAGGCACCACATAATGGCCGAGACCACACAACAACGAGCTGCGGTGCCGCGGGTGATACTACAACCTACAATGAAACGATCTCTACAAACGCCGTAGGGCACACTAAGTACAGAAATCCATATAACCCAAGGGTACACAACAACCATGAAATAACCTTTCACAGATATGGAAAACATATGACCCGCTTAGAGAAACGAATTACTTAATAGAATTACAGGAGAAACCTACGATTTAACTTAGCAGAGAACGGTGGATTGGCCCACGTGTAAACATACTATGTAGCATACGGAACGAGATGTTTGCAGACACTACCCAATAACTAAGTTTCTGAATCCATGCTTAAGAATGAAAGATAGAAATAATTATGCTTATGTTTTAGAGGATAGAAGGTAGGAACCCTGAATAACTCACCAACTGTTCGGCAACCCTGGAAACAAGCTAAATGGATGTGTAATTTATGGAGTAACTTTAAGATTTCTTTTGCGTGACTTGGTGTTTCTTTTACTTTCTCTCACAAACGATTTGGTGGCGCTATACAAAAATCTGGAGCCGCTACATAACCGGCCCCAAATGACTTAACTCCTTTAAGACATTTTACAACAAAGCGGCACTTATGATACATGCAACAAATCGAAAGGGTAACCAAACAAGCTTAATGTCGCCGACTCCGCTAGGATTCGGCCTTACTTTTCTCCAGTAGACAAAGCTTGGATATAGGCCTCTTGAAAAACTTAGACCCAATCTTAACCTCCACTTGTCTAACATAGCCTCGTTTGTCCGGGTAAGTTGTAACAACCAAACCTAAAGGCCATTGCCCACGAGGTGAGTGATCGTCCGCGACGAGAACTAAATCATCAACGGCGAAGTTCCTCTTAGGTCTTGACCAGCGTTGTCTTGAGCCGCTACAGTATTTAAATAACATTTTTACGCAATGTCGATGAAGTATCTCAAACTTCAATGACTACTTTTGGCGATGTATGAATACAGTAGTTTATACACACGAATGTTGCGCCAGAATCATGACTTGAAGCACGTGGTCAAAGGGACCGCGAAAATGTACGCAAGCTTGCAACGAAGAAATTACCTGTGGTATGAATGCACATTTTACATTTTTAACTCTCGATACTGAGAGAACAAAACATACTGTGAGATGAAAAGTCCTTTTCAGTATCAGATATGTTGTGGTAGCTTCCCGCAAAATTCATAGATTATCTCAGCTCATAACTTTCTTTGTTCAAACAATTATTCAAATATTACGTTAAAAATATCGTTAACAACGTCCTCGGAGCTGTAGCAACTATCATATAAATATCGTTAACAACGTGATTTTGTTTGACAAATCAGGTTGTTAACGGTATTCACATGGCTGTTGCTACCAATCAGGACGTTAACGAATTTGTTCCCTTTTCGCGTTACATAGTTAAGCCATCATACTTTGCGTTCATTGAGCACTGAAGATGCAAGCATGTTTGCAGACAATGAGTAAAGTAAGGGACTATTAGCCAAACAAATCGCGGGAAATTTGAGAAAACATCATTGGCTGTATTTAGCATGAAAATCTCTGTAATAGAAATGTTGTTAGCTCTGCACGGAAGCAACTTGCTGTTGATTGTTATCAGGGGCGTATCCAGGATTTTCCAATGGGGGGGGGGGGGGGGTGTCAGGCATGAATGATCGCCGTCCTGGGGGATGGGTCTAAGGGGAGGGGTGGACAATTTTTGCTTTCGAAGAAGGGCTGAAATGCAAAATGGTGCCATATGCATGGGCGGCGATCCGTACTTCCGAGTGGGGGGGGGGGGGGTTATGACCTTGTTGACTATCAGAGCCGTATATAGAGAGAGTTTGGCCAACCATGTAACCGATTTGGATTGGTCGAGAGAGAAAACGCCCACACAGGGTGGTAAAATAGGTCCACTTGAAAACTTTATAGCAGACGACACGCATACTCACAGTGTATAGACTATCGTTTGTGTACACGAAAAAAGTACGAAATTATGAAAGAAATGGTGCTGGGGATGCTGCAATCGGTCAGAACATGGATATTGTTGTTTGATTATCCGACTGACCATAAAAGAAGAGGAATTTTTTTGAAGTAGAAAGAACAAGATAGAGATCTAATGAAAAAAAGTCTGTGTAGCCTAGGCCCATACTAGCCATAGGCCCTAGTGTAATACGAGTAATGTACAAGCAATGCGAGAATTTTACGTTCCGACTGGTTTCTGTAATTACATGCATGGCTATTCTCTCTCGTTTTACGATCCACAAATTCGATTTCATTATGCCAGCTCTCCTAATCATAGGCATGGCAGTTTCAGTCGCACATATAGTTATCCTAATTCCTAGTTATTGTATGCCTAGGCTATGCCTAGCCTAAAAAAGTATCACTTTTAGTTTAATGTAAAAGGGTGGGCTAGCCTCTAGGCATCACGTAAAGCCCTAATCCTTAGTTAAGCCCGAAGCATAAGTTAAGCCTGGGCTTAGTTAGACCTGGGCCATTCCTTCTATTACTACAACTGTTATAGCACATTACATAATATGGCACAGTATAAGGCCCAATTAAACTAGGTCTAAGGAAAACAAAGTAGCCTAGGCCTAAACTAGTTAGGCTAGGTCTATACTCATTGGCAACTTGTGGGGGGTGTTACTAAAACGAATGACAATTGCGTTACACATAACTTATGACAATATGTTTTACACACTAAAAAATTGCGTTGACTAAAACGAATGACAGTAATGACAGCACAGACATTTGCTCCAACCGGATATCCCAGTTCAGACTTCGTGGGTATATAGATCTATTAAAGTACGGACAAGATACAAACGCACTTTATAGTAAGCGAAATTGTAAGTCTGATTTTAAAATGTAAATTTAACGTCATTTTTCCGATATTAATTGTTAGAAACTAACAATAATATAATCTTGAAACGGCTCCAGTTATCTTTCTTCTATATAAATCTACAGAGGTAAAAAGCACAGAAAAACTTTCCCTGTGGTTTCTATCCGTAAATTACACCGAAACCCTGCATTCACGTAACATGCGATTTTCCTCAAATCTTTTGCGCAGAAAACCAGTAACCGCATTTACCCCACTCCGTCAATCATTCAACACTGTCCTTCGTTGTCATTCGCTGTCATTCGCTGTCATTCGCGAATGATCATTAACCCTGTACAAAGTCAATTGTCATTCGGTCATTCGCTGTCATTCGTTTTAGTTTGTCCCCTTGTGGGTTGTGTACACATGCAGGCCTAATTATATAGACCCTTTTTAGTATGCCATAAACAAGTGCCCAAATGGTTAAATGATCTTTGGTTTGTGTTAATTGTCAGCATTGGCCTAGCCTTTTTAGGCTAACATGAATTCAGCCTAATTTTTCTTCTTCAAAAGTATGGCCTAGGCCTTGGTTTAATTTGGATGCAGTCAACTATCATTTATCAAAGTTGCATCAGTACCTCCTTATTCCCTTAATTGACACCCACATTGATGATTGAAGTTAAAAAAAATCTTTTTAAATTATCTTTAGACAGTAAATTTTAACTCCCTGAATTTCAGGACTTTTTTTACAAATCAAAGGTGACATATGCTCTGAAGAAAAACTCCTAACATAAAAAGCCACAGTTAGCAGACTGTGATAATGACAAACCTGGTGAGTGACTACTAGACTGAAATCCAGTTCCTGCAACCACAGCAATAAAGTCTTTGTTTTAATCAATGCACTTGTGTGTTTGAAACTTTCAAATGGACACTCAATGGCAGTTGGTTAAGATATAAGGTTTTACCTTCATCATGGAGAGTTGAAGGGAATCTGCCTCATCATCTGAATAATGGACTCAAGGATAGCAACAAATCATGATTGGATAATGATTTTGAGCAAGTAAATATCTGGCAATTTGAAAGTTTGTATTATTTTTTTACATATTATTTAAGCTGTTTAGCTCACACACAAGCAAATGATCAAGTGACAACAACCGATGCAGTATATTTAAAGGTATTGAAGACTTGCCCTAAACCGCATGCCGCGCTCTGAAAAAGTTTACTTTCCGTTGCTTGCAAGTGAAGTTTTTTTTGTGTCGCTACAAAATGCAGACAGTAATGAAACCTGATACCTTGTTATCTTTTATCTAGACCTGAGATGTCCACGCTGCTATGTGCACTGTGTTGTGGGTATTGACTGTGATGTTTGTATTGACTGTACACTAATGTCTATTTACAGATGGTAGCAAGCTGTATGTGTATTTTCTGGGATCAATGGTGGTATCTAACACTTCTGTTACACCGCATTCGAAACTAGGTCAGATAACCGGCATGAGACGTTTCTTTGTGCGGGAGTCTCCACACCCTTTAAGGAGAAGTATTTATATCCCATTAATAGAGAAAGAATTATGTTTCAATTGGTAGCATGCAACTTAAAATTTTGCAAACATTAGATACAATCAAACAATAACAAGGTTCATTTACAAGGTAATCTACTGCCCTTTATTTCACATTAGTCTGTCACATCAGAAGGTCACAGCTTTCAATAATTATACAAACAAATTCCCTTGATGGGTGCTTCGTTAGATTCCTGCAATTTTCAAGTTTATCAATGTAATAAGTTCTGAATGTGGCAATGTGGAGAAGCTTTGGGATAATCTGTGGATAAGACTGCCAGACTATCAACAAGATTCCACATCCATGCAACTCCAACTGCTTCCTTCACCTCCTTGCAGATGTACCACATGTCCAAAAAAAAGTCAGCATTGGTTAATGTAATTAAAATCTGGCTTCCTCCTGAGCTGGCAAATACACATGAATTGTCAAGTACAGAGGTCAGTGTGAAACCACTGAAAGATCTTCTCAGCTTTCAAGAAAACAAAGACTTGAAGCCAAATTGACAGAGGCCACACTGATACCATTCCACTCTCATAAGATGAAGGTATCACACACACTTCATTTTGCTTCTGCGATGCAGTGCCTGGTAGACTGTGAGGGTCACCCAATGGATGTTTTAACAACTGCCTGGTTTATAGAGCTCTGCAACAGATAATTCATCCTAATGTCTAGTCGTCATCCTGTCATGGCCTTGAGCAAGTTGAACCCACTTCAACACAAAGCAGCTATTGAATTCTTGTCTAGGTACTGTCAAATCCACATCACCATCATTGCTGGTTCCAGCTACGCTGACCATGATAAAAGAGTACAATGAGGGTTTTTTAATTCACCCAACAGAGCTTGCATTCCAGTACCTTTGGGCAGCTGAAAAGATATTCAGAAATTGTTATATGAGTGTGTTTGTATGCATGCATATGTGTGATTTTCTTGCTTTACAGAACAGCTCCATTTTGATAAGCTATGTAACGTGGAAACCTGCCAATCATATGTTTGAAATAGGACAGGCTAAAACGATTCTTAAATGAAAAGCTTAACGACTTCTTGCATTTTTATACATCACTGTTCAGGTAAGGCCAGTAAGGGCAGTATGAAGAATAATAATTATCATTATGGCCATTTGCTGTCTGCATAATAACAAACTGAATGATGCCATCAGCTCTGTGCTCAGTTGACAACACTGACAAGTAGGCACACTATGTCAGTGTGATCCATGAAACCTTATTAAGGACATGACCGTATAGTATATATGTTCAAAATGAAATAAAACTGTTAGCAAACTGCTTATCCACTAGAGAGCCTGTGTAATAGAATGTGTAAAAGTAAGTTGGCCTGACGTTTCGATCCTAGCAGGATCTTCTTCAGAGGCTAAATGAATAGTATATATGTTAATGGAAAATACATTAGCTACAACATACACCAGTATTCAGTTGTTGCAGGTTTTTTTTTCTCGACAGACCCATTCAATCTGTTGCACCTACTATAGCCTAGTATATACTACATTCCTGAGAAATTAACACCACAATATCAGTCTTAGGTTTGCCCACAGACTCCCAACTATTGCTAACTCCTACACTCAAGTATATAGTTTAGTTTAGTAGAAAAAAAGACCAGGAGAGACATTCAAGTCCCCATTAAGGACCCTAAGGCTATATGAGAGGAATAAAACCGAGGACATTAAATGTCATACCCAATTACAATGCTTAATGTACTCATCCAAAGTATTCTTAAACCCATTCACACTACTTGCAATTCAACCTTCTCAGGCAAACCATTCCATCCATTCACAACCCTTGTATAAGTTGTATTAGACTTTAAAGAAAAAGTTATGGCGAATATTAATCCTACTATGTAACTTCTGGAGTTTAATACAATGACCTCTGGTACAACTACTTTTTGGCAAACCTGAAAAGATCAGTGAAGCATAAATTGTCATTTTATGTGTAGGCCTACTTTATTTAATTGAAGGATCTATTAATGTAGGCCTGATGCTATAGTTGTGCGTCTGTAATCTAGCCTAGCCAGGACTGTGATGTGTGCTTTTCGTTTGTATGACTAAAGTAGGACTAGTAGTATGAGGCGTAAAATAAAACAAGTGTAATGACAGGTTTTCAGCTAGTTTTCTATGCATTTCAGGTGTGAAGATAAACGTAAATGTCATTAACTAACGCATACTCTAATTCATTACCTGATATCCATTTTGTTCCTCGTATGCCTGTCAAAATCTGACATTCTGAGTCGCTTCGTTTGTTCGCAACGAGCACAGTGTGCAAAGCTGCTATATATTGTGTGTGGTGTTTTTCGTGTTTCGCGCAACTGGTAACGACAACTGGACCTATTTTGATGCCCATGGTTTGCGTGTGACGTCACAAATCGCCAGTTGGCCAAACTCTCTCTATATACGGCTCTGTTGACTATCTAAGCGTAGCGCCACCATCGGTTGGCGCGAAGCGTACAAGAAAATTTTGGGATTAACAAACCCTCTAGATGGCCGGAAACGGCACTTCCCGAGGTTTCCAAGCGGCATATACCCAACTTTAAAATAGGGATGTCATGTCCGAAATATCTCATAATCAGGATCCAAAATACCTTTTTTTTTAATTTCGGGTGTTATTTTGGGAAAATTGCCCCTGTCAATCTTGTTTCAGGCGCAACGTTAGAATGTTCGAGAGCTCTTTTATATTATTCGATAAGAAAATGGCCTCATGCAGGCTATTATAGGCCTATACACATGCAATACACAATAACACATAGTTACATTCCTAGGTACCGATTGCTAGGGCATCCAGGTGAAACGTGTATTAAGCATTACCATGGTAACATGAGATTCTCAGCTGTTCGAGGGAACATGTACGTGTGTAGGCCTACTATAGGGCCTATATGAATACTATGAGGGTGCATATATGTACTATATCAATACCGTAGGCGCAATAATACATTTTGTTGTTATAGGGCCAATGAAGCCTACAGTCAACTATTCTTGCTTTATAAAGACGCTTTATTTGAAAAGATCGCACTGCGTTTATGGTAGGCGAGAAATGAGGCTAAAAAAGAGCCGTACATTAACGATGATGCATAAATGTAGGCATGAAAATATTCTTATCCCTGGCATTTGGTGGGGGGGATATGGTGTATTACATCCCCTCCACCCATTTTCATGAGGGATATATCCCCCTCCCCCCCCCCCAGGATCGCCGCCCATGGCCATATGTGATCCATTTTTCGACCTTAATAATAAGCAACATTTCCAGTAAATATGGACACAAAATGCACAATTTAGTATGGCTGGCATGTCACTTAGTGTTTATAGTGATAATACAAACACAATTACCATCTATGTTTCTAAAACTATTATGCCGCCGAACTTCGCCAGAGCCTTTTTTTGGCAAACAAAAAATAAAGCATACGGGAGGGGGGGGGGGGTTGAGCGATCACCGACAACTCACTTAAAGGTCGTCATCAATTTGTTTATTTTATTTTTGCTAAACTTTTTTTTTTTTTGGTGACGGCCAATAGGGGGGGCGCGCGCCTGTTGCGCCCCCCCTGGATACGCCCCTGGTTATAACTTTTTGAAAAGAAAGAATGATGTTCGTTCAAAATGTGTTACAACAACTGAACTATAGATAGCAACGAAAGTGTAGACATCAACGTGAGTTTAGACATCAACGTGGGTTTAGACATCAACCGTAAGTTTAGAAATCAACGTGAGTTAAGATATTAACGCGCGTTTAGTCATCAACGTGACTTTAGACATCAACGTAAGTTTAGACATCAACGAACAACAGCAACATGGTAAAACAGCGGCAACAACTTTAGTTTAGACAACAACAAACTTAGTTTTAGACAGCGAAATAAGTTTGCCCTTTTCGCGTGGTAAAACAGCAGCAACAACTTTAGTTTGGACAACAACAAACTTAGTTTAGACATCGAAATATTTTGCCCTTTTTCGCGTTCCATACACTTGATTTTCGTAACAAAAAAAGGCGAGTCCCATAACACGAAACTAATCCACACAATGCTTTAAATTGTTGTAAAGCTTAGAAAAAACTTTTTGTAGCGGAAAGCTACGAGTTTTCCTTAATGAGATACCTTTCGTTCCCTCAGGAGTTACATCTGTTAAGCTCCGCGGAGGCAACAAGAGATGTCGGTCGGGTGCAAGACGAGTAACTCTCCATTTGGCGGCTAGTGGTCAAGCCTATGATAATTGCCCAAGTCCGAACAAATGTGTATAAGCATTATAGAGTGCCCGCATCTCCGCGCTGCCCGAGTCCAGCGGATTGCCTGACACTGCGCTGCCCTAGAGAGTCCAGCGGATTGCCCGACACCTGCGCTGCTCGAGTCAAGTGGATTGCCCGACGCCTAGGCTGCCCGACACCTGTGGATTGCCAACGTCTAGACTGCCCGACCCTTGCGCAGCCGCAGTCTAACTTATCCCTGCTTATCCTTGGGTTGTGCTCGACCCCAGTACGTTATATTGAGCAAATGTGAATAATGTAAACTTCACGATGTAGAACGAGATGAGAAATTGTACTTGTATTAATCCTACAACTCTGGTGTATGCCTCCTGATTTAGAGTTAATCTGCACCCGTCCCCATCTACCTCCCCTACCCTCCTCAAGATGGTTTCGAGACAGGTTTTTCACTACCAGATGTTGGCTGTGTTACAGTACAAAGCAATCGTATTCGTTTTGACCTAGTATGAGCGTAATTTGTATACCAATACAGAATTAGGTGAATAACCAAATATCAAAATTAAATAATTAATTAGTGCACCACTCTTAATGTGTGTTAATTTGCGTGTGTATGTGTCTTAACAAAGCTAACCTGTGTCACGGCACTCTCTTTAACCATTAGTCCGATGGAATTTTCGACTTGATGAGTGTATGTCTCGAAGGGGACGTTGCATGGGCTTCGTATACTATGTCCATCTTGCCGGTTATCACGATAGATGAAGACAACAAGTGCCTAAGACAAAGTGGCGTTACAAATTCAGAATTTTTTATTACAAAATAATTCCGATGTTTGGGCCAACAGCACGCCTACGGTCGGTACGGTGAATGCCTACTTTTGTGTATCTAGTGTATATGGCATGTCTATAACGTTTGTTATTGGTTCGTTTTAAGCACGTGATCATGTTTTACGAACAACGGTCATGCTCACCAAGGTGAGCAATGTCATGAAAGAGATATGGTTAACATTATTGTAAATATCATTTTTCAAAATGAAATTACTTTGAAACACTATTTCATTGGAACATACTGCATTTTAAAATTTTAAACTGGTCGAATTCCTGACCGTCAACACAAACTTATATATAACGCAAGGCATTAGGACGAGCAATGACACACTATTTAGATCCTGATATATATTTTATTAGACTAAAAAAAAAATAAAAAAAAAAGATTATGTTGTACATAATAGATAAAAGCATTATGTTGTACATAGAAGTTCCCTACACTATAAGTCCTACGGAAAGTAGATAGGATATTAGATTAATCACAATTAAAGCTACGACGTAGGCCAATTATTATTTGGGGGGGGGGGCAGGCTTAGTTCATAACTTAGAAAACAGAAGAGGGATGAGCAGCTTGGTCCACAAAGGATCCCCACAATGGTAAACACACGGACGTTTTCAGTTGGTGAATGTGCAGTGAAGGGTCATGGAACGTATTAGTATAGTGTTTGCGGCGATTTCAATCCTAATGGTTTATATAACGGATCCGGTTATGCTAGCCTCTATTAGGAAGACATACCTGGAAATAATATCAACAAATATGCAATTTCTAGATAAGATAATACCAGCGAGAGATTAAGAAATGGAGTACTGATACCGACGGTATCTTTACCACAAGGGTAAATTCATGTACAATTATTTATCATGAACTACTACATGGGGCGAGATAAAGACAAAACGATATGATTATTGACTTATCAGTTGGTTTTCTCTCACGTAGGCAACATTTAATGTAATATAATTAATATGATAATATTATAATGTAATATGTATATTGTTTAATGCCTTGCATTGAGTCTTACTTTAACATTTGATTGCTTGATTTGTGACCAAAAGAAGCAACTGTCATCAGGAAACGGTTTATACTTGAGGGTCATCTCCAAATCGTTTTTGAAACAACCCCATCGTTTTCTCTTCGGAGAATATATCATACGCCAACGGAGTGTGGAGCATATCACGCAGAGATTCAAGCGATATTATCGTGGCAGGCGGCATGCGGCATGCAGGAGGCACTTAAAGGGTGTGAAGACTCGCGCACAAAGAAACGTCTCTTGCCGTTAATCTGACCTAGTTTCGAATGAGGTGTGACAGAAGTGTTAGACACCACCATCGATCCCAGAAAATACACACACAGCTTGCTACCGTCGGTAATTAGACACTAATGTTGTACAGGGGCGGCGATCTGTTTCAAATATTGGGGGGGGGGGGACATTTTGCTTGGATGCAGGTGAATTACTATCAAAGCGGAGCGCCACCATTGGTTGGCGCGCAGCGTACAAGAAAATTTCTGGTTTTGATAGCCCCCAGATCACCGGAAATGGCACTTCTCGGGCTTGAAAATGACCAATCAGATGTACACTTTTGCCTGAGAACCAAGTTTTTCCTAATAGTTTTTTTTTTCATTCATAACCTTATTTCAAGATTGTCACCAGTCACACATCATGTTCGACCTCATCGCATCTCCTGTGGATTATTACTTTTGTAGGTAATTCTACGTAACGCCCCACAATACCCGCCAGCCCCACTTTTCAAGGTTTTAAGCCCATTATTTGTTCAGAATTTGAATAATAAATTCACTTCAAAACATACCCATAATGTTGCACAAAATTTCATCTATGGACAACCAATATAGAAAAACCCCCCTCAACCCCTAACAGACCGGTCAAAATTGCACGAGTAGAGGGAAGTAAGATGAAGAATGTTGGTCAAGGAATTTTCGAAAATTCAGACACTGTTAAATTATTGGTGTACAAATATTAAAACCTCGTATGACGGCTATACTATAAAACTTCGATATCATAGAAAATACCAAAAAATTTGCTCGAGGGGTAGGGTGGTCTCCACCATTCACCCCCCCCCCCTCCCTTGGCTACGCACCTGCGGTTAGAAATCTTGTAGGAAACAGGCCAAATGGAAACCCAGTGAATCCATATCGATGTGGATCATATATATGATTGTACGTACTTACACTCTTACACAAGATGCAAACCAAATTTCATTACGGATGCGGTCCGTCTAGCTATTCATTTCGAGAAAAAGAAGAAAAAACTACTTTCGGTCATATATAGTAACAAATTGTGACACGGTTAGACAGGCGCCTTGCGAGGAATTTGCCAAGGGAGGGGCAAAGCTTGTACCCAGACTTTCTAATTGTAGAGCCACCATAAGTTGGCGCGAAGCGCAAAGAAAATTTTGGCCGAAAATGCCTCCCAGATCGCTGGAAATGGCACTTCCCAGGCCTTGTAAGTTGCATCTAAGCATTTTCTATTTCGAAATTACTAGCGATATCATAAAAAAATACAAAACATATGCTTAAAAAAAACTATGCCACCAAATATTGGGGGGATATTAGATACTATATCCCCCACCTAAAATATTGGGGGGCATGTCCCCCCGTCCCCCCCCCCCCATGATCGCCGCCCATGAATGTACAGTCAAAACATACAGCTACAGTCAATACCCACAACACAGTGTACATAGCAGCGTGGACATCTCAGGTCTAGATAAAAGATAACAAGGTATCACGTTTTATTACTGTCTGCATTTTGTAGCGACACAAACAAAACGTCATTTGCAAGCAACGGAAAGTTAACTTTTTCAGAGAGCGGCACGCGGTTTGGGGCGAGTCTTCAATGCCTTTAATTAAATGGGAGGGAGTTTGTTCAGTCCACATCAATGATTTCATATTCTTTACTCAAGACAGTGGTGTCTGAATGTAAACTGTAAATACTTCTTGACTCGATCAACGGTAGATTGTCTGTTATGTGTTGAACTCTGAACTCTCAAATTGCTATGGGGTTACCAGTGGTGTCTATAAAGGAAGTGGGGAAGGGGTGACATAACTAACGATGGATTATACTTGTGAAAACTGACACGGTAAATCTACGAAGACTTTAATAAAGACATCCCGAACGGCTTATCAAGAACAAAAATGTCATTTTCACACCTAAAGATTCTACCGTCAGGATATACATGGGTCCCATTAAGTGAATTTATGTATTTTTATAGCTATTTTATACAGTAAATCCGAAGTGCATAAGTATATCAAGCAGTTCGAAACGAAACTTGGATTGAGTAGTACTAAGTTAAAAATAAACGGTGATCTTAAACAGTGATCATAGACAATGATCATAAACATCGATCACAAACACTGATCACAAACACTGATCACAAACACTGATCACAAACACTGATCACAAACACTGATCACAAACACTGATCACAAACACTGATCACAAACACTGATCACAAACACTGATCATAGTTAACCACATACTGATCGTCAATTGCTATCTGTCATGGTCTAATAATATACGAACAGGACTGCCCTTGATTTTTCAATCACATGATGTTATTTCTCGCCCACGTTGCAAGTTTGACGTTTAAAACACAAAAAGGTTACACATATAGCTTTTGTCAAATGTCATTCGCTGGAGGAAAATGACCAAACAGCATTTTGGTGTTGTAGTTTGTCGTTTATTTTTTTTAATGGCCTACTTACTTAAAGAAATAGTAGCGTTAATTAATTTAAAAGAACATTGATTTCAACCATTCCATATTGTTCAGTTCCGTTCAGTCTGTTTATCTTCACACGGTTGGGCAGTGTTTGAATTTCTAATTTTGTTTTTAATCTTGCATTACACCCAAACTACCCTCTCAAAACCATTCAACCTTGCTATTGTAGTAAAACTCCCTCTAGTAGACAAATGGACCGCCACTAGGCTAGAGCTGTGCGCTGTATAAAACTAAGTGGTGCGGCTTTCGAAAGCGTTAATTCTAGAATCAACCGTCAAAGAACCAGAGCATCGAACGAATCGAAAGGTATGTCGACATATGATTTTGTAGTTCACTATATCCCTACGCTGTGAATCTGCGTTGATTGGAGTTTACTAAGATATCAATTAAGCAATTCGGGTCAGGTTGATGGAAAAATTATGACAATTTTTTGGAATTAAAACGTCCTGTATGAGACAAGGTTATTTTGAAGGAAAAAAAGCTACTTTTCTTCTTAATTAAAAACTTTCCACAAACGATCTATAGATAACCAATGTTTCACTGTAAACACTGGTCAACGGAATTTGCACCGACGTCCTAAGAGTTCACATTACAGTTAATTTATCGTGTTGTTTCCTCGCTTGTTCCCGTAACACTCCTTCTATATTATTTTTTTTTTATTTTATCTTTCCAATATATCTTACTTTCTTGTCTTTTAACTTTCTATGTTTTCATTATGAATTAATTACTAAACTTAATTTAATAACTAGACCTAACTGGTATATTATCAAATTGAAATGGAAAACTCGTCTGTTTCTTGTTTTAAACATTTGGGTCTATACACCATTTCAATTATATAAATATATATATATATATATATATATATATATATATATATATATATATATATATATATATATGTATATATATATATATATATATATATATATATATATATATATATATATATATATTATTGAAATCGTAGTGAGTTGAAAAATCCAGAACAATGAAAGGCTTCCAGCCTCCACCGGGATTCGAACCCAGGTCTCCCGCTTTACCCTAAACCCTAACCACTATGCTATATATAGACGCTGATTGTATGTCCAGATATATATATATATATATATATATATATATATATATATAGGGCTCACTTTTTTCAAAATGTAACACCATTCTTTAATTGATATTGTTGCGTTCCGAGCTCCTTGGCAAAGTCAAGAGTCCTGTATCTTTCGAAGCACTGTCAGACCCCATTTAAAGCGTTGCTAGCCTGTGGGTCCATTTCCACTTGCCAGTACCAGCTCTTCATATCCAAGGTCGAAAACCATTTAGCCCCGGATAATGCGTCCAGGCCGTTGTCAATCCTTGGAACGAGGTATGAATCTTTGATTGAGATATCGTTGAGACGTCGGTAGTCCACGCAGAATCGATTACTGCCATCTTTCCTTATTACTAAGACTGTTGGTGAAGACCAGAGACTGGATGAAGGGTGAATAATGCCTCCCTCTAACATGCGCTGTGCCTCCGCCTGTTCTTTGTCTCGCTGATGATTTGCTAACCTTCTAGCAGTTTGTCTTATTGGTCGTTCTGTCCCGGTGTTGATTTTATGTTTCACCAGATTCGTCTTTCCGATATCTATTGAAGTAGTAGCAAAAGTGTCTCTGTAGGCATATAATAGTTCATATCTTGATCTCTCTGCCGTTGTTCAAGCAAATTCGTGCTCCTATCTAGAGGGTCCTTCAAGTCGGCATGAATCTCATGTGGGACTTCCGTCGCTTCTCAGGAACATTTCTTCAGTACTAGTGTTAATCATTCGGCAGGAGATCTCCTTGACAGGTTCACACTGGTGGCAACATTTTGTACCCTCATAGATCGTCTTGTGTTGGTCCGTCCGGTTCAGCACCCTTACAGGGACAATTGACATCGAGGCATCAACCACCGCTCGAGCTACTATCATTCCATGTTTCTCAAGAAACCTCGGCAGCAACTCTACAACGGCAATTCCATTGGATTTCTTTTCCAGGGATCCCGGTACAACTGTTTCACAGCCAGGAGCAATCATGACATTCTCGGCAATCCTTATGAGGCAGCAGGACACTTCAACTTGCTCCACATTCCCGGAGGTTTGCTCTCCAATTGCCACCTTTCCGCTACCAGCCTCAATCTATAAGTTATAGTCCCGCAAGAAATCCATTCCCAGGGTTCCTTCAGTCTCGATGTCCGATACCCATACTTCGTATTGGACCAACTTTTCTTTGATAATCAGCGAGAAAGTTGCGAAGCCGTCATAGCCTAAGGGCTGTTCATTTGCCATTCCCACTTGCACTGAAGATTTTTGCAACTTCGGCCTTAACTCTTCAGAACTGGCATTGTAGGCACCTGGCCGTACGATAGTGACATCTGCCCCGGTGTCTACGAGAAATGACAATTTGACGTTATTCTTGTTAAGCTGCTCCTAATTGCTTCGATGAGGGTGCTTGTCATCTCACTCTGCTGAGTGAGATGACGGTTTTTTGTCTAACCAGATTCGCCGGAAGTCACAGTTTTGCTGGAAGTCACGGATCGAACATGCTTTCTTACAGCCCCTTTCTTCTGCTCTGCATTGGTAAAAGCCTCCATTTCAACTGCAATAGTAACAGCTTTCTGTAGGATTGCAGGCCTAGATTGGTAAACCTGCCATCTGGTATCTGGGTCTTGCAAGCAGTCAACAAACTAATCTTTCGCCAATGCATCATGCATGGAGCCGGGAGCATCGGGATAGGCCTTAACTGCTAGTCTATGTAGATCTTGTACCAATTCTGGTAGACTCTCTGACGTTTTACGGCTTTTGTTCCGGAGTAGGGCTTTTTGCAGTTCCCATTGATTTCCTGGAGCAAACCTCTGCTTTAATGCTACTGTTAGAGCCTGGTAATTTCTCCTATATTCTTTAGGAAGATCGGCCAATAGCGCTTTAGCTGGCCCTCTGAGATCTGCTACCAGGTTCAATTCCATCGAATGTGGGTTCCAGCCATGGAGTTTCGAGACTATCTAAAATTGAACGAGAAAGTCTTTCCAGGGGGTTGATTCGTCATATGTCGGAATGTTCGCAGTTAAACGAGCTCCGGATGGTTGGGGGTACCTTAACTGATTGTTGGATCTGGGCGCGTATCCACGACTTCCTCTCTGGTATGGAGTGTAGTATAGGGATTGATTCATATCCTTTTGGTCGCAGTCTGTGTTCAGGGAGGGGTTGGTCTGATGTCTTTCTTCCTTAGATCTGGAATGGATTTCTTGAGATGGCTGTGAGCTCATAGGTGACGTACATTCGTCCATTAGCAGCCAGTGTTCACTGGATGTGCCTCTGACATAGTTGGTGTATGTAAAGTGTTTTCTTTGTTCTTTCAGGAATAATCCGACGAGACAGAATATTCTTCCTACAGATGCTAGAAATATCCTCTATCAGCGGTTTTAGCTCTAGTTTTGCCAGACTGCATGCACTTTCTTCCCAAGATCTGCCAGAAAATTCCACTTGTTTTCTCCACTTAATTTGTCTCTCAGCATGGAGAGCCAGAGTATTTTCTGTAAGAATAATCAGATTCCCTTATTGGAGAGCAAGAGTCTTTTCTGTGGGAGACCCAGTCTTTTCTGTAAGAACCATCAGAGTTCGTTGTTCCACCAGACAGCTACTCCCTTGTAGTACCAGCATACAGAAATTTATTCCGAAATCCAAAGTTCTGATTTCGTGCTCTTTTGCAGGAATTCAGAATCCCACCGCTTGCCACCAGTTATATCTTCAGAAGAGCTGTCAGGCCCTCAGTTGAGGCGTTGCTAGCCTGTGGATCAGTTAACAAGGTAAATAGAGATCAACACAGGTTGCAAATAGAAACAAGAAAACAATACTTTTTAAGAAAAAGTCACCCAGGAAAGAACCTGGGCACGAAAACCAAACTACCAAACGACTGATCCGCTCTCAGCCCCAGTCCCCTTGCATCGGGACTGTGACTGTGTGATCATCGTCAGGTGTGTATCACCATTCCCTAAGGGAACAGATACTACACATGATCTTAGCCAAAAGGCCGAGAAGCGAACAAGAAAACAATATAATTTAGAGTGTGTATTTAAGAGAAAAAAAATTAGTCATTAATTCTATCTTTCACTCTGGTATATATAATATTTAATAGTACAATACAACATGTGAAGTACAATCCCTTTAAATATTTATTTAAACAATAACAACAGCATTATACCCCCAAACATATGCAGATATTTCGTAGACATTTAACTTAATGATAATATTAATTAACGAAATCCATAGCTCTCTTAATTAGACTTTAAAACCCATCTATTAACATTTAACCCTCCAAAAATACATCCCAAATAGACTATATGAATATTCATGACATGGCCGGCTATGTAGCTATGTGCACAGCTTACTACGGAGGAGTATAAAGACCATTCACGTTACAATATCATTTTGGTTTAATTTAAACTGACATTCTCGGACTACATACACCTTCCTTCCATTCTGGGCGATTTTCGCATATTATGCGATCCGATATCAACTACTGTTATAAATACATCAATTTATCCGTAGTATTTTCTTAAAAAATAAATTGTGTTTTCCTGTATATTGCTGTGATCGCTAAGTTTAATTATTCATTCAACATTCAACAGATCAAGGGACCTAGGATCAGTCAATTAATAGGTGTGAATAAACGGGAATCAAGCAATCAACCCGACACGAACGACCAAAACAAGAGGAACGCGGAAATGACGGCATTACCCAACGATGGAAGAGGACAATTGTATAACTTTTTTCTGGCTACGGAGTCGCCACCAATAGGCCCCACGGTTCCAGAATTGGTTAATAATGAAGATGAGCTAAAAAATGTGATCAAGTCCGCTCGCGAAGGCAAGAAAATAGTTCGTGTTGTCGGTTCTGCGCATTCGATAGGTCCTGCAATTGGTGACACAGTGCTTACGCCGAATGAAAGGCTTATTAGGCTCGGCGGGGAGTTGCGATCATTCACCGTCCTGTCCGAGCAAGGTGATACAAAGATTGTGAAAGTCGGGGGAGGCTGCTACCTCGGTAAAAATCCACTTGACATGGATTCTACTTGGGCTAACTCCGTTAATGTTCAATTAGCAAACATCAACTGTGCTATACCGATACTTGGCGGAATCACGCAACAATCCATTGCTGGTTTTACGATGACTGGCTCAGCTGGAGGAAGTGTGGCTCATGGATTTGAGGATATCATAAAAGAAATCCATTTCATTGATGGGAAGGGTCAGTCACAGGTGGCGGAGAGGGGTACAGACCTGTTCAACGCGGTCGGAGTATCTTTGGGTCTCTTCGGTGTCATAACTTACATGGTATTGGAAGTTAAAACACCAAGTTTCAATGTAGGAGGGGTTGAAAAAACAGTCAGCGTAGCGGAATCCGTTCTGGCTGTTAATAAAAACACAGGAACTAGTAAATTACAAGAGACTCTCGAGAATACTGAGTACTTCCGTCTGATGTGGTTCCCTCAAAAGTACGCGCAAAAAGTCACAGAATGGTCAGGTAAAAGAAGCGAGTCAACAAAGATCGAACCCTACAAGGATGTTGTAGGGAACCCTTGGGTTGCCGGAGCAGCGGCGATGGCCTTGCGAACCATGCATTGGCTTCTTACCCATGTGCCTGGTGAGGACACATATAAATTTATTGGGGATACCCTGAAGATATTTGTAAAGGAAAAACCTACCCCATTTAATGATGTGTGGTACAAAACGATACCGATGGATGACCAAGCGCCTACCGATACTATTTTCAAAACCGAATTCACCGAGCTATGGTTTCCGATGGAAGAGACAGAGAACGTCTTAAATATTCTCAAGAAATTGTACGAAGACCAGCAAGTTGCCGGCAATTACGCCTGCGAGCTCTACGCTGGCAAAAGGTCTCCATTTTGGATGAGCCCAGCTTATAATCGTAATGTATTTCGTTTCGACCCTTTTTGGTTTTATCATCAAGGAGTAGAAGGAAAAGGCGTAAGGGAGTACTACAATCATTTTTGGAAGGCTCTGATGAAGGTTGACGGAGTTCGCCTTCACTGGGGCAAATATCTTCCGTACAGCGGCGGCACCTACGGAGGCGTAGAGTATGGTGCTGCCTTTCTGAAGAAGTCGTACCCCAAAATGGATGACTGGCTAGCACTGAGAGCGAAGTATGATCCTGATCAGATTTACGTGACGGAATATTGGCGAAAGCTCTTTGGCATCGAAACAATTTCTGCACAGGAGTGAGGTTTACCTTTGGCCAGTCAATTGTCCAGAGTTATCTGTACATCCGAACAAGCACAGTTTAACATAGCACGGCCCTTGTTAATTCCTGCATGCTTCAAGTCCCACATAGCGTAGTCATTTATTAGGATTCAATTGTGAAAAACTATTTGAAAATTATATTCAACAGAATTCTTCTTCTTCAGATTTCCAAAAGTGTTTACTTTGTAGCTACGTACACCATTTAACCGAACTGCATATTATGTGCCATCTTGTGCAAACAAGTTTAAAGAAACATGGTAATTGGGGTTATTGTTTTCATCAAGTAAAAGTAAGTAAAAGTACTGGTCTCGATGGTATCCCAGGGCGTTTTATTAAAGATGCTGCTGAGGCTATTACAGGCCCCATCACACATATTATTAATGCTTCTTTAAGATGTGGTGTTGTTCCTCATGACATGAAAATCGCAAAAGTCATTCCTCTTCATAAAAAGAAGAGTAAGCTTGAAGCTGGAAACTATAGACCAGTGAGCATCCTCTCTGTTGTGTCAAAATTCTTAGAGAAAGCTGTTTTCCATCAACTGAACGATTATCTGGTTAACAATAATCTCATTTACCAATTCCAATCTGGTTTTAGAGGATCATACTCAACCGACACTTGCCTTATTCATCTGCAAGATCATATCAGGAAACAAACTGCCGCTGGTAATTATACCGGCATGATCTTATTGGATATCCAGAAGGCGTTCGACAGTGTAGACCATCAAATTTTGTGTAATAAGCTGTCCGCAATGGGTGTCCACAGTACATCAATTGACTGGTTCCAATCTTATCTTTCTGGTAGACGGCAAGTTGTTAGCATAAATAGAGTTGAATCTGATCCTCTGACCATCACTTGCGGGGTGCCTCAAGGCAGTATATTGGGCCCCATTTTATTTCTTTGCTATGTAAATGATATGCCTAACTCCATCAATTGCTTGCTTTTACAATATGCCGATGACAGTGCTTTAATTTACTCTGACAAAGATCCTAACAATATTAAAAAAAATCTTTCTTCTAACCTGGAGAGTGGCAATAAATGGCTCATTGAAAACAAATTGTCGTTACACATGGGTAAGACCGAGTTGATTTTGTTTGGGACCAAACGTAAACTTGGTCAGTATACTGACTTCTCAATTATTTGTGATGGTCAACTGATTAAGGCCAAACATTCTGTTGTTTACCTCGGTCTGGAATTAAACCAATACCTTGATGGCGAACAAATTGTTCTTGGCATTATTAGTAAAACAAATTCTCGACTCAAATTCCTCTACAGGCAAGCTAATTATTTTAATCAAAATATGAAAAAGACCATCTGTACAGCCCTTGTTCTTTGTCTGTTTGATTATTCCATCTCATCTTGGTATGGAGGTATTTCTAAGTACCACGCTCGTAGATTACAATGTGCCCAGAACAAAGTTGTCAGATTCATTCTGGGTAAAGATTTTTATTACCACATTAACCATGCTGACTTTAAAACTCTTGGTATTTTGAACATCAACACTAGGGCTGAACAGCTTCGTCTTAATCATGTTTTTAATGTTTTCCATGGTACCTCTCCAGTCTATATGAGGGAGAGTTTTATTAGAGTAAATAGTGTTCATAACCATAACACAAGAGGTAGTAGTTTTAATTTTCAACTTCCCAAAATTAAAACGCACTGTGCTGGGTCTTTTTATTACAATGCAATTAAAAACTGGAACAGGCTACCTGAAAACATAAAATCCATCCTGCTGAAATACAATTTTAAAAAAGATGCCAAAGCCTACCTTTTAAATCATATGAATGTCTAGCTTGTAAATATCTTTCTTTTTTACAGTGTTTGTATGCATGTTTTAGTTGTTTTAATAGTTTATTTCTTATCTTTTGTATTTTATTGGTTTTAAGGACCCCTTTGGAAATAAGCTTTTAGCTTAAAGGGTTATCCTTGGCATGTTATCTTCTTTTCGATGCATTTAAGTTTATTCCCTTCTTGTATTTTAAATGTTTATCTTTATGTGCAATTTTTTGTTTGTATGCAGATGAAGATTGATATCTTGCCGAATAAAATCAAATCAAATCAAATCAAATCAAATCAATGTTTAATTTAGCTAGCCAATGGCATATATCGCCCATTGTAATCAATATATCATGGTCAAATATATTATACATGAGTTTCCTTGAATGTTTTACTTACTCGAAGCAAATTCAAGCTTCAGACTTTGCGGAGAGATTTGTTGTTCAGCAGTGCTTATTAATCTTCTCAGAAATGTGTTTTTGTGTCTGAAATGTTGGTAGGAGAGAATAAGACTCTCCAACAACTTCCGGGGATTTGATAAAAAATTCCATAGAAATTGAATTTCTCTTTCTCTCAAGCATTTTGTGGTAAAAGCGTCGACAGAACAAGGATTACCTGAAACCTCTTGAGAGATCATCATCTAGATCTAGTAGTAAATATCTATTCTAGTTACAGTCAGTGCTCACTAGAGCCTATCATTGGGTTCATATAGGGTGACCCATGACTTCAAGTTTTTACTTTGTAGCTACGTACACCATTTAACCGAACTGCATATTATGTGCCATCTTGTGCAAACAAAGTTTAAAGAAACATGGTAATTGGGGTTATTGTTTTCATCAATGTTTAATTTAGCTAGCCAATGGCATATGTCGCCCATTGTAAGCAATATATCATGGTCAAATATATTATATATGAGTTTCCTTGAATGTTTTATTCACTCGAAGCAAATTCAAGCTTCAGACTTTGCGGAGAGATATGTTGTTCAGCAGTGATTATTAATATTCTCAGAAATGTGTTTTTGTGCCTGAAATGTTGGAAGGAGAGACTCTCCAACAACTTCCGGGGATTCGATATAAATTCCATAAAAATTTCCCTATGCATCGAAGGTCAATGCGCCAGGGGCCAGTCGAATGTGTGGGTGGGGAAGGTAGAGGTTCTGTTTTCAAAGTGTCGTTGTAAAAATACCCAATGTGGTATTATATGTTCCAGACTGCGTATTGAGCACTTCAATTTCACTGTGTAGTATACGAATAATTCCTTCTCCTTAGAACAAACCTCTTCCATCCCACTGTATATAAGTACCACATATTTCAATTTATACTTGGGCTGAGGAACCAGGAGGTTTCAAGGGTCATTTTGACAAAAGATAATATTAAAATTAAATTTAACAAAAACGTTAGCAAACTGCTTATCCACTAGAGAGCCTGTGTAGGAGAATGTGTAAACTTAAGTTGGCCTGACGTTTCGATCCTAGCAGGATCTTCTTCAAAGAGTAACAGTAACAGTGACAGAAGGGACAAAAACACGAACAGAATACAGACAGGGTAATGAGCATGGTGAACACAAAGAGATAGATATAAGGGGATTGGTAGACACGGGATGGAGAGAAGAATGAAAGAAAGAAACCAACAGGGGGAGAGGAGAGGTAGGAGACATCTTATTTGCGTATACACATCACTGCATCACTGCATCACTGCATCAACGCCCCCTCCCCCCCCCCCTTAAGGAAACAATGCATACTAGCACTGCAATATCCAATGTGCAAATTGGGAAACAAGGAACAAGTTTTCTTTCGAGACAAAATGAGGTGAAATCATTATCAAGTCCAAGTCCCAACTATCGATACATGCATGAAAGCAAATGAAATATGTCAAAATACGAAAGGATGGGGTAGGTTATGGGATATTAAAACTATACTCATTATTTATAGTAGGCTATAAATGGCTTCTGCTTATTACAAAGTCACAATGTAATATAGCAATGCATTTTTGGAAATACACTAGGATTTTTTGGGCAAATTGAATATGCATAATGGCACCCACCAGAATGTTAGAAGCCTTGTGGTAGTAAACATAGGCGTAGGAGGCGGGGGGCCCCCCAACCAAAAATTTTTGTGAAAATTCGGGCAATATGCTGAGAAATTTTCGGGCACCTACTGAAAGAAAAATAATTTGCTATGTGTTTTTCAATCGTTATACTGATATTATTATGATCATGATTGTTGTAATGACTTTCCCAATAATTCTAACCAATATAGAAGGGTAATAACACGGCAAATGATTGTATATTATTGGCATGCGATGTAATATCCGATGCTTGCCTATATGATGTGCACATTAACATATTGAACGCGTGCGGAGCGCGCGAAAAATTTGGGTAATATTCTTCGGGCAAGTGTTACAGCCCCCCCAAATCAAATTGGGCTCCTACGCCTATGGTAGTAAACATATAAAACTTCCCGAAATATTTCAGTAGACGTGGGTTTCGCTTTGTAAACTCTTTATTTTATTTAGAAATTTTAATGTAGAAAAAGGGCACATTTTTAACCTGAGGAAAAGTGGGGGGCACGTGCCCCCTGTGCCCCCCGGTTCCGCCGCCCTTGATTATGTGTACGTATATGCTACAATTTCTGCTGAGAAATTAATTGTCATAAGTTTGGTTTATGACTCACCACAGTTTTTCTGTAAATCAATGACATACAGTTTTGGTAAAGTAACAAAGGTCAAAAGATATTTGGTTAAGTATGTAACATTTGTGCTAGCCACACTCTGTAAATGTAATGTAAATTAGCCATTTATATTACAACATTGGCACAGTATTTACGGAACAATATCTATGGTCCTTGGTATCAGACATTATGCTCACTATGCTGACTTGCTGAGCAACATCTATATGTTCCCCAGGGGACATCCCATATCATTGCAGCAATAACGCGGTGGGTGCAAATGCTATATTTTTGAATTACCTCCCAGAGTCCCAGGGTACCCTATACACCTGAGTAAAGAGAGGCAATTGAGATTAAGTGTCTTCATTAAAGATACATACGTATCGACCAGGTTGGTACATGAACCCACGATCATGGAATCATGTGTTCAGTGCCCTAACCATTCCGCCACAACTTATGTATGTCTTTACGTACTGTGGTTATTTCACTGATTGCCTAATGAGCACTGTATATCACAGATTGTTCCTTATATTCAAGGTAGCATACGCCCATTAAAAGCCCCATTGACTTACACACTAAATCACAAAAGTAATGTGGTCTCTAAGTCTAGATAGAAGTTTTCACTTGCTAAATGCTACCTACCACCGGATAGCTGACAAGTTGGCCTTTCATGGCATTAACAATTTTCTGTATCATGACCATGTAGATTTTTTGCTATTCGTGCCGGAAGTTTTCGTCACTTGTAATCACTCAGTGGTAAACAATTTTCCTACGCTGCTCCTGGGAAGCCTAAAGGGGTCTAAAACTGCCTCAATTGACCCAATTTTCTCACCACATGTACTTCCATTCATGCTCTTCAACATGCAAACCACAAAAAACTAGATTATGATTGATAACAGGTCAAAAAAGATGTTCTCCCGCTGCTTTTTGGCACTTTTCCTGATATAGGAGAACAATCGAGCGGATTGATATAGACTCTAATAGGAGTATGCCACCTTAAGTGAGAGAAGATATTTTTTTCATACCAAAATGATACTTTTTATAGTCGTCACAATGTAAACCACAACAGAATTCTATGCAATTATCATGTTTGGTCCATAAAGATGCCTTTTCAGAGATTTCAGTAAGCACTGTGCAGTGTGTAAATACACGTATGAGCAATACTGTGTATGCAGTAACCAGGTCTACGTCTGCAATAGGGATGCACCGGATATCCGGTCCGGCCGGACTATCCGGATAGTGAGCAATTATCGGCCGGATCTTTTTCAAAATTTGGCCGGATCTTTTTCAAAATCTGGCCTGAATTATTCCTTAAAAGGTGTTGGTATTAACTTATATAAATGTCAACTATTTCCAAAAATTAATAAAAACATACGGTAAGGAAAAATTAGGTTTAACATGTTTAATATTATTTTCTCAATGGTCTGACCCACTGTTTCTAAAGATCAACCAAAATAATAAATTAGGCGCTAAAACATACACAGAAACACACATACACGCACACACCACCATCACGTGTACTGGCAATAGCTACACAAACAGCCTTGTATTAATCTAACCAAATTTGCTTTTTGCTCTTTGTAGTGCTAGTCGTAAGATTACGAAGCTCTAGAGAGGATATGGTAAAACAATTGTTTTATTACGTACGTAATAATACTACGTACGTACTTAATGATTATCAAGTACGTACAGGCAAGTGTAAAATCCTCGAGTGAAGGGCTTATGAAATGTATTGCATATTAATCATAGGCCTACTATGCAGCCTTGAAAACTAAAAAGAGGTGCTGATGTCCTAATATGCATTATGTTTACTGTTACAACTGTAAACAGCTTAAATTAACAATATTCTATGCTCAGAAGGTAAACTATCGAAGAAACTAACTTTTCCACATTTTACAAGTAATGAATCATTCTCAAATGGTCCTTCTAACCGTAAATTTTCCAAGCCCAACATAAACCATAAAGTTTCTTCATAAAACTACAATTTGGATAGCCTACCATTATCATACAGCTTATACTGTACTTCTAGCACATAAACGAAAAACACCATTGTTTAAAAAAAAAATTCTTTAGGGCCGTCAGTAAATTCAGTCTATACAATTTCTTGAAATAAGCCAGTTATTTACTTTTATTGTCTAAATACATAACAGTCTGAGAAAAACAAATTTTTTGGGCTCCAAGCCAACTAATAATTGGTTCAGGACTTATAAATACTGCTTAATAAGTATTGGTTAGAAATGATAAACCAGACAACGAGAGCTGTACTGGCAGGTATAGTGGCCATCACAAACAGTAACCGTTCATGCATGAATTTATCCAAGGGCGTAGGAACCGGGGGGCTGGGGGGGCGCCAGCCCCCCCCCCCCCAGTGAAAAATGTGAGGGGCGGAAGTATCATTCCGCCCCCCCCCCCGGTTCGCAAGTCAGAAAACCCCTTTTTCATTTCCAAATGAGAAAAAAATCTCATTTGGAGCACCAAATTGCATCTAAGGCCAGGTGAAAATACAAAATTAAGTTTACAAAATGGAGTGGGTGTTGAAGTGTGCTATATTGCACCAAATTGCATCTGAGGCCACCTGGAAATGCAAAAAAATCCAAAGGGGAGGGGGACACCCCCTCCCCTTAGACCCCTCTCCCAGGCTGGCCATCAGTCTTCAGCCCCTCCACTCAAAAGTACCTTCCTACGCCACTGAATTTATCATCCAGAGAGAAGGAGAGATGTGGAGCTCCATCATGATTCCAACAAGCTATAATCGCTTATAATACCTAGTTATAATGTATGAGTGACTGTAATAAAAACCACCTCTGAGAATTGGAAATACATTTCTGGCAATAAAAACATGTTCCTGCCAATACTGATGTTATGAAGCCAGATACCAGTTCATGATAGTCATGACTAACAAACAAAAAAATGAGAATGTTCATTCAAGAGCAAATTGTGTATGTTATAGTTTCCAAACTGGGTGGTACACTACCTTCATACTGCGATACATGCCTATGGGTTTTGTTTTATTAGGTTAACTTTGTCTGAAAATTTTTCCACCATCCTGTTACTCCTAAAAGGTTAAAAAGAAGAAAAGAAAAAAAAAGTAATATGTTTCCTGGCAGAGTAGATGAAATAAACAAATTTGTTAATTTTAATTCCAATTCCAAGGGCAACTATAGACTTACGCACTTAGTGACGATCGAAATTCATTTAAAGGAATCGACGAAATACCAGATGACATACCAGAGCCAGTGAGAATAATTATCATCAAACGTGAGATGAGGCAACACAGGCAAAGATAGAACAGGGGACACAATAGTTGTACTGAACTGATGCTGGGAACAGCCTTCACCTGTAACAATACACACCAGAACATGTGAGAACCAATATCATTAATGTGGGATGTGGGAAGAGAGGTAAAAATCAGACTAAATGAAATCTGTTTACCAGATTGGGTGAGAAATGCTTTCATTAACATGTAGTGATGGGAAATGCATGGTTTTGGGCTATACATATAACAAGGTACATAGAACTGTAATTCATGTTCATTTTGAAATTAAATTTAAAACTAAAATAAAGTGGGAATGTGAGTCATGATTATAAATTGACCAAAGATATGACTTGAGGTCAAAACAGATACCTTGCTACATCAATAAAAGAAAACCAGATAAAACTGGCTTCCACAACAATACACTTTAAATGTATAGCATTCCTATATCTGGTAAACAGGTCCCTCACAACCAGAGAAAAAACAGCCAAAGTAATAAATATTACCTTTATATGGATTTATAAATACCACACGTTAAAAACTGAAGGTTTAAAAGATTCATTGCTTTCAATGGCCTTAACTTTGTGCAGATCTGGCATAAAACTTTAGAAGTTCTGTACCAATCTTTATCAATTCTTACAAAGCCAAGTAATCAACGTTTTTGGACTACTCCATGGAAAACCATAGAAATTGTTGTCTGTATCGTTGCAGTTGAATGAGTACGGTTTTGAAAAGAAGTATTCGTTTCACAGAAATGGTACAACTGTGGTAACAATGAACCTATACAGACAAACACAGAACAGCCAGACAAATAATAATAAAATACTGCTAATAATAGATCTCGTAAGTCTTTAGTAGGTAATCAAAAGTGTCTTGTGCCAACTACCTCATCAAAAGTACTAGGTTAGTTCAACTTGGAGTTATTGGTTAGTAAACCATACCTCATATGGAGATGTCAGCTTTATCCTAAGAAAAACAATTTTTTTTTAGTTGTCTTTATAATCATTGAAGGCAGGGAGTGTGGGCAAAAATTGTGCGGTGATGCTAGAAATGATCCCGGTGTGGCGATGTCACTTAACAGTTAACAAAGAATCAGTACCAGATGGTCAAAACAGGAGAGATTTCATAGAGTTGAATAAATGTGTCTAGTATGAATTCTTTAATACTGATATTACAGGAGATCAAACTAATTAATGGGAGGTATCACATGAATGCAAACTTTCTAAAGCTAAATGTGTCTAGAAGCCTTGGTCTTCAGTAATGCATTCAAGCTAAGGAGCCATATCAGCTGTACTGAGACTTAGAGGTAGTTAAACCCTGCCGATTTACTCTAGATGAAACATGTTATTAGGATCGATAGTGCATACTTGGCCTATTCTATTGAAAATATTTTTGTCTGACCAAAGCATATATTGCACAATCAACTACTAAGGAAACCAAAGGTGGGGAGGGAGGGTCGGGGGGGGGGGGGTTTGTGGGAGGTAGGGGCACACAGCTAGCATAGTGTTTAACCAAAACTGATCATAAAACTCTGGATTAAACCAAAATGAGTAGAGAAGATAAAGGTATCAGATGGCACTTGATAGAGATTTGATAGCTATGGACTAGGAGCGATACCCCGGTTTACCCACTCCTCACAAATGTCTTCACTGCCACTCAAAAGAAAACAACTTCCACTTAACTGCTGACACAACTAGCTGACTTCCGATATGTAACGACGAGGGATGACATAGGAGCATAGAGAGGGGCTCACCACCTGCCTTCCTGTATGAACAATGACACATGACAAGAGAAAGTATTCACGGCGTCCCCGCATCTTCTTCTTCGCAATTTCTTGGAACTAATTCGTTCTTCGACGAAGACCGACCTTGTATGAACACTTAGTCGCCGTCCTCCTCTCCGAAGACTTCCACGGACATGTGAGGCGGGTACTCTGCACTGACTGATGAAGAACTGGTCGACGAGGAGTGAATGTGACTGTCCGAAGTACAAGTTTGCCCTCGTGGTGACGTCATGTGACATAAAACAAGATCCCCAACTTTATAAATTGTTTAAAAAAAAAGGCTAGGGCGTTGTGGAAAGCAAAGAACAAAAAGGGATATGTTCAAGTAAAGGGTAGTCCAAAAATGAATTTGAGCTAACTAGATTCTCCAAAGAAGGGCCACTTCAACTGGTTTATTGGCTAATTTATTGACATGTATAATTCAGTTCTGTTTACTTCTTAGATTTTACATTTGGGAGTCACCACACAAAATAATTGTGCTAAAACTTGAGACAGTAATTTATCACCTATTTGAGTTTCTGGAAGAAAACTGGAAGGAACCTGTTTCTTCCATCTGGAAGAAAAAACATGATGTTTTTTTTGGGGGGCTTTGGAAGTAACGTGCGAACCCTGATACTGCCTGCTCACAGTTTGCTAAGAGGTGTTTACATCGGAGAGATTGCTGCCATATCATACTTAATCTGATTCATTTTGCTTTGACTTAGCTCAGGCAGCTCGGATTAAGCTTGCCGAGATACTTCTTTTTGCAACTTATATTCATTCGCCGGTAAGTTTACCGTGCATTTTCCATAGATAAGTGCACTGTCAGCTGACGCCAGTGGGCCAATCAGATTTGAGAATTTTTAACACGCATGAATAAAAGATCTTTAACGTTATGAGAGTTAATTTTGTGCCTAAGCTTACCCTTTATATAGAAAGATAGATATATACGTAGAAAGATTCCTCAATCAAAGTTTATAAATAGAACACAGTGAAGTTATTTTTTCTTTGGAAGTTGAAATGAAACCGGTGTCTCTTTGAGGCATGTTATTATTAGGTATAGGTAGGTATAGGTAGGTAGGTAGGTAGGTAGGTAGGTAGGTAGGTAATTAGGTAGGTAATTAGGTAGGTAGGTGGGTAGGTGGGTGGGTGGGTGGGTGGGTTTTTGTCCCCTGCAGGTTGGATATGCATCGGAAATGAAAAACATTCGGACGGATCTAATGATACAGTAACGCCGTTGTTGGAAATTCACGGAAATTGAGAGGTGTAAATCTCGGAGGTTGAAAAGAAATCACGGTATTCCGCGAATTCGCGGAAAAAGCTCATGGCTGTTTACAGGAGAGAGGGCAATTGGCCATCGAAAATGGCACACACACACACAAAATACACAAACACATTCAGATTTTCGGAATATCGTATTTTATTGAAAATCGTACTGTCGTATTTACTTCTAAAAATCGTACGAAATACGGTAAAATCGTACTGTTGGGAGCTCTGCATTGGCCCTTCCAACATGTCCTGAGTCATTCCTCTTGACCATACCAATCATCCTGGGTCATTCACCATTCTGTAGGTATCTTGAATGCTATAATGGTCACTGCATGCACACATGTCAAACACAATAGCCAGACAGTTCGCTACTACAAGCAATTTATTTTTACTCTCAGGATTGTCACAGCACCTTCACCATTCTGCACGCATCTTAACAATGCCTATCCAGTATCACATCAGCATCAGTACATTACATTTTATTCTCGTACATATTATATTTAAGTGCTAATAGGCAAAGGCGATGGTATCAGAGGCAAACACACAAACCTAGCAACCACCAGCTTCCATCCATCCAGACCTACTAAACTAGTAAGGTCAGTTTCACTTACATATAAATCTATGGTTTTCCTGTGCAAACGACTGGCACCCAACACATGTAAACTAACAGTGATTGGACATTCCGTAATGTCTATAATCAGACAGCTTAGCATCATAAAGTAACTGTTGTCCACATCACTTATTTAAGGTTTGGCACAGTTTACTCTTTCTATTCACTCCATCGACCAACTTCATGCAAGCTTCACGGAGCACATCCATTGGTCTTTTGATTCTACTACATATTAAATTGAGTTTGCCTGTGCTCTCTCTTCAATGGATGCTACATTCCTGTCACACTCTGTTAAAGGAGTGCTGTCTCTGGTGTCATGCCTCATCAGTTTCTCTGGCAGGTAAACCCCACTCCTAACTTTCCGACCCCTGAACCTCTGAATGAAGACTCAATCTGCTGTCTCCTCCTCCTTCTCCAAACCGATGTCTTTTTCATAGTCTTCCTTGGAAACCTAACAGAACACAGGATAAACAATGTGGTTCAACTTTTTTTGACATAAGAAAATATGAAGAGATGTCTCTCAGAATATTAGAGCAGCAGAGGAAACCTTTTATGACAAGAGGCAAAATGCAGCACTACTTGGATATTGAGGTTTCATTCTGTAACATATTAAGTTTACAGTGATTTTTGGAAAATAATGAACTATACTAAATAGGTCAACAGATTGGCAATTCAGGAGGAATTGATTGAGTGACTATCATCAAAAGTCATGGAGAGATAAACCGATCATTTCGTTTGATGACATCATGGAAGCAAAAATAATTCTTCCTCATAGAGCTAAGTTACATTTTAAATACGGACATTTACAAACCAGTCAGAGAAGTGGTGAAAGCAGCTTTTTCCAGTTTTGGGAACACTGTGTTCATAATCATAGCAGTTGGTGGTGACCATAAACTCCATTCGATATAGTTACAAAGCTAAAAACCTGGACATTCTAACTTCAAATTCTGTGACAGAAGCAACAAGATATAATAATCTCTCAATCTTCTCTCGTACAATTCCAAGGACAAATTTGCCGGTCACGCTCTATTCTTTTCAGTGATTTGTTACATCGTTTACTAAGGGCTATTCGTTTGATAATAAAGTCAACGGTGGGTTGAGGATGTCTGAGTACATTGCAGTTCAGTCATTTTGTTTTCTGCTCAATTGTCACAACAATAATGCAGACTATTTCATGAGAGTCTTGTTATTGGTTAAGTGTTTGATACTCACCTTCCCTCTCTTCAACTTCTTCAGAAGACTGACATCTCTGGCCAGCTCGTCTAAATCTTCGTCATCAAATGTCTGTAACATTGAATACAAAATTCAACAGTAAAGAGGTATAGGTTTACGGTCTTGTATCAAGGCCGAGGCCTTCTCATATGACATAACCAACATAAAGATCTGGCTGTGAATCAATCCTGTAATCCTTGGATAGTCTGCTGCATTAACCATTCACAACAACAGCGGCCTGCAACCATTTTATGGCTACACCTCAGTTAAATTTTTGGGGAATTTGTCCACAACCCATCGGTCATCCCCTCCCTCCCCCCCCCCCCCCCGCCCCTAAATGTATCATTACGATGACACTGGTATATGGTTACTTATGTGAGATCTTTGATCTTAGCCTGAAGATGAAGCAATCCTGAGATTGGGGTACACAGGGCCACGGTGTCGTGATCCTTGTGTTTAAATAGCCATAAATATTTGGCATGATTTCTGAAACAATCTCTGAACTCATCGAATATGCTTTGCAACCTGAACATTGGGTCGGACTACAAGAATCTACAGCTATGATAGTGTTTCACAGACTCATAAATAAATAGGTAATTACCAATGGCGAAACACAAAAGGTGATTCATTCAATTTGTTATAATTCCTTATAGTCTTGGCTTTACGGGTCCGGCGATTCAATCGTACTCACATGTTTACGTTTCAGTGCCAGTGCCAGTTCCCGTCTCTTCTTCCTGTTTCTTCTCTTCTCCATCTTCTCTTTTGCTCTTGACCAAGACTCAGGTTTTCTCTGGAAGTACATACAGAAGAAGAAAACAAAAGAGATGTCAAACATACTGAGCAAAATTTAAAAAAAAACATTCTTCAAACATATCCAGCAAAAATCACTCCACCTACCTCCTTGCCTATTCCACCAAGGTCACCAGAGACAAGTGCAGGAGGTTAAAATTTAGGGTGTGAGATCCTTTATGGAAGGATGGAAGGGTGTCATGGGCCTGGGGGAGATATCTTTTTCTTCCCCCGACTGAACGTCAATATCTCCAGACTGAGCGTTTCACCCCAAGACTGAAACATAGTGGGGGGGGGAGGGGGGAGGTGAAGGACCATTGGCCCTGTCATGATTGTCCCATGCAACTATGATTACCTTGTATCCCTTCTCATCAGTCCACATTCCTGCTAGATACTTTGCCAGCCTCTCCTTTCTAGCCTTCTCTCTGATTTTATCTCTGTAATTGAAAATAAAAACATAAGCATTGCTTATGTCAAACATGTGACACAACTCTGATGGATGTTAATTCATCAAGGCTACCTAATCTATCCAAGCCAATCAATTGAAGAACACTCATTCATCATTATTTGGAAATGAAATTAGAAGAGACACGCCACTGAGTAGCACTGCTGTGGAAAATTAGTCGAAAAAGATCAAAAAGCCAAACAATATTAAGACGAAACTCTGTTTTAGCCTCTAAGTTCACTTAAACGACGTCACAGACCTTCAGATATGTGGTGGGAATTCCCCATATTGGCTATTGTGGCCGAACTCAACCTACCGTATCCTTCAGTTCCTTGTTGATTAGAACATCATTTAAAATATAGGCAGTCATTGCCGAAAAACAAAGTACCCCTGTCTTGCTGAATATGAACGACAAACATTTACATATTTTGCCTTCTCATTTCACAAACTCCATGTTAGAGAGTTGTTGCACGAGAAACACCTCCGTAAATAGAACACTTACTTGTACGTGATGGAGTCAAAATCAACTTTAAGTGGCTCAAAGTTTGGAATTTGTTTGCCTTTCAGTTCTGGCATCTTGGGTAGCCTTAACAAAGCAAATCCCTGCGCTAATTTACCAAGATCAAGATCTGCAGAAAAAGAAGAGGAATTTTATTTTTAAATAAACCAGGTAACAGAGAAAAGTTAAACCAGAAAAGCCCATAGTCTTAAAAATTCTCAACTGCCTGACATACGTAGAGCGACTGAGATTATTTTATGCTAACTATTCAATTGACAGATTAGTGAATCCTAAACAGAATAATTAATTTATAGATCTAAAATAATTATTTGTATGTTGTCTGTTGTATGGTGGGTCCCTACAAGTCAGACTGATTATTGACTGGAGTAGATTAACAGGGAAAAATATTTCAGTTACAAATAAGACAATAATAAATACCTTTGGGCTTGAATATCAGACTGCATTCGTGTTTGGCATAATACTGCATGAAGGATACGAAGGCTCTGGTTCCTTTATCCATCACGGCTCTGACAATGACAAAAGTTAAAACAAAAACTAAATACTGCAAATATGGGAACCAAACTTAAAGCTTTTATTCAGCTTTACAAATGAATCTAAGAGGTGTATATTGTAACTTTATAATGTCCAACAAGACTTTTTTTCCAGTTTTCCGGGTATGTAACTTTTGAATGGTTCTGGAGTCAACTGGCTAACTATACTTCAAACTGATGGATTGTAGCTAGACATACATATCAAAGTAAGACATTTATTAAGCACGTCTGTGTGATGTTTCATCCATATCTAAATGACATCTAAAACTGCAAGAGTCAGAGGGAGAGAGAGATGGTAGACTTACCTGTCTTTTAGGGAGACTTTCTTCAATCTGTGCAGGACTTGTACTTTAGTCAACTCTGAAGCTTCCGTGTAAAGTTGCATTGGGGCCTGTCAATTATAAAGAGACAACTTACGCTGTAACATTTTATGAAGTTGCTATGGAGATCTGGTGACCTCAGCAAACACAAAGGCCTCACGGAAGTAAGGACAAGAGAAAGGGTATATATGTTTAATTACAGACATGTCTGTTTCAGAAAAAGCTAGAGGTTGTATTCATGTAACAGTGAGAATTTCTGTGATAGGAAATGTAATGACATATAAAAACTGTTCATGACATTTTCCTTTGTCTTCAGGTGTGGACTCTATCTCTTTGTATATCATTGTAGGGTGTGCACCCTATCTTTGTTACCATGGCAGGGTGTGGACTCTATCTCTTTGTATATCATGGTAGGGTGTGGACCCTATCTCTGTGTATATCATGGTAGGGTGTGCACCCTATCTCTTTGTTATCATGGCAGGGTGTGGACCCTATCTCTTTGTACATCATGGTAGCGTATGGACCCTATCACTTTGTATATCATGGTAGCGTGTGGACCCCATCTCTGTGTATATCATGGTAGGGTGTGGACCCTATCTCTGTGTATATCATGGTAGGGTGTGCACCCTATCTCTTTGTACATCATGGTAGTGTGTGGACCCTATCTCTTTGTATATCATGGAAGGGTGTGGACCCTATCTCTTTTTATATCATTGTAGGGTGTGGACCTTATCTCTTTGTATATGGTACCGTGTGGCAATCATCAATGTTAAACAATTCTCTAAATAACTTACCTTCTGATTAATTTCCAAAAATTTGATATAGGACTCTTCCTTTGGCCTGAGCAGTATCAGAGCATTGCCGCTATTTCCGATTCTAGCCGTCCGGCCGCACCTGTGCACAAAGGCACTGGAAGAGAAATGTTACAATCATAACAGATGGCATTCATATGTGAGAGATGAATACATTTGTGATATTTTTCCAAAAGAGGCCTGAAGATTTTATTTTCCACTTTTGCAGAAGTAGGTTAGTCAGAAGTGTCTTTGGAATATTTTGGAGAGAGCCTTTTATATTTAAATGCTATGGATTGAAACTGGCAATGATGTCTGTACAAAAAAAAAAAGGTATCATTAACTATGTCACCAAATAAATTCTAGGCATTTTTACATATTTTCAAGAGAGACTGTTACCTTGAAAATCACAATCTTGGCGGAGACAATTTGCACTCAAAATCTTCCTACTAACCTGGTGTATAAAGCTATAAATATGCCATGAATTGGTAGGTAGCGCTCTTTATATTAAAAAGATTCTGGAAAGGGGAGAAGGCTGCCACTCCTTTTAGACCACTCCTCCAGGACTTGGGTGTCCGACTTTTCTATTAAATAAATATTTAGTCCCTAGCTTAAACTCATTCACATCATTTCTGTTAGCCTACAGCCATCTCTTCTTTCACTGATACGCACAGCCTACTATCAAACTAGATCAACGACACACCTCCCTTCACAAATTTTGGTTCCGTACTAATTAGGAAGGAGCGAATTTTGCAGCCAGATATTGACTTGATGATATTTTATTCCACTTGGAGAAAGTTTAAAATCTTAATTGGAAAATGTGCAACTTGGACCAGGAGCACTAGTGTCAGCTTTATACACACATGACTATGTATACATGAACACAGTTAGCTGGCATAGCCGAGTGCATTAGACAGAATACACACATCCCTTGGTGCTTATGAATAAATCACCTCCCACTGCTGGGTAGATGACAGGCATAAACACATCCCATGGTATAAACAGACATTTTACCTAGTCAAAGGCATACCAGGGAATATAGGCATACACCAATCTCCTTGTTGATAAATGATCACATTACCTAGCACTGCTGGGTGGGTCATAGGCATACACCTATCCCGTTGATATAAATGATCACATTACCACTGCTGGGTGGGTCATAGGCATACACCTATCCCCTTGATATAAATGATCACATTACCTAGCACTGCTGGGTGGATCATAGGCATACACCTATCCCCTTGATATAAATAAACACATTACCTAGCCCTGCTGGGTGGATCATAGGCATACACCTATCCCCTTGATATAAATGATCACATTACCTAGCCCTGCTGGATGGGTCATAGGCATACACCTATCACCTTGATATAAATGATCACATTACCACTGCTGGGTGGGTCATAGGCATACACCTATCCCCTTGTTATAAATGATCACATTACCTAGCACTGCTAGGTGGGGGTCATAGGCATACACCTATCCCCTTGATATAAATGATCACATTACCACTGCTGGGTGGGTCATAGGCATACACCTATCCCCTTGTTATAAATGATCACATTACCTAGCACTGCTAGGTGGGGGTCATAGGCATACACCTATTCCCTTGATATAAATGATCACATTACCTAGCACTGCTGGGTGGGTCATAGGCATACACCCATCACCTTGATATAAATGATCACATTACCTAGCACTGCTGGGTGGGGGTCATAGGCATACACCTATCACCTTGATATAAATAAACACATTACCTAGCATTGCTGGGTGGGTCATATTGCACAACCCAGTCAATCTCTGGGAGGTCAATTCCTCTAGCCATGACATCGGTGCAGACGATTATTCCCCTGGAATAGAGAGGACAGAGTACAGTCAATCAGGTGTATGATATGAAAGTCAGTTAAATGTAAAAAGATTGAATTTCTGTTTATATATATGCACACCTGAGGATTCATAAACCACTGCAACAAAATGTCAACGATGTGTGATGCTGATTCTTACAATCTTGATATTTTCTGCCGAACACCGACCCTTTTCTTTCAACATACATGTATTGAACTTAAAGCATTGCTTGCTCTCTGCTCTGTTTGTGCTCAATTTATTACTATTTGACAAAATGATGACAAAATCTGACAAAATCTGACAGAACAAAATTCAGTTCAAGTTCTGAGATGAAGATTTCTGTCCCCATTTTGACCTTTGTGTGACCTGATAGTCTGGTCAGTCTCTGCACCCTCACTTTAGGACTCCTAAAGATCAAGGTGAGCTAAATGCCCCCAACCTTTTGTACATTGAGTTCATTCACATTTTGAACACAGTTGACTGCTTATGAAATTTCACCCACAGCATAAAAAACAGCCCTTTTTTGGAATTAATATTGGTCATCTGCAAAGTATGAGATTCATCCGAGTTTGACATCGCGGTGAAAATGTACAAGATCTCACAGTAATGACAAGATAAAAACCTAAACAGACCACCAGTGTATGGTAACTATACTGTCAAAATCCTGTGTAAACGTAGTCCAAATTTCGGAAGAATTCAGGTCCGAGTCTGAGAACTTACCTCTCCATTTGAGCAAACTCAGCAAATATCTTGCTTCTTCTCTTCTTCATCTTGCCATGGATGCATTTGATGGTGGTGTGCTTTACCATTTCCTCTAGGGCTCTACTGAAGTAATCCACACAGGCACACGTACTGAAGAACACCATCGTCTTCAAGTCCTGGTATTAAGGAACCAAACGGAAGATATTCAACTAAATATGCCTCGGAAATGTAGACCTGACTTACTTTATCCATTACAAGATTAATATACATTCATGCATAAATGAATCTTCTACAGGAGGGGGAGTGGGGAGGGAATGGGGGGGTGAACATTTAGTCAGTCCATTGACAAGAAACAAGTCACCAGGTACAAATGTACCACCTTTGAAATCTTCATTCACAATTGCAACATTTTTGGTGTCTTGTAAATCCATAATAATTATGGAAAAAAATCATTCACGTCGACAGTGATTCTGGGAAACTATAATGCTGAGTGAAAGCAACATAAGCGTAGAATGCATTCTGAGCATCCAACAGACTTAGGAAGAAAGACTTAATCGATGTGGAAGCCATACTTAAACAAAAAAGGTGGGCAATAAACAGTATTTTGTACTATGGCAAGTTCCATGTGTGGTCGACCCACTAGCCTGCTACTGTTCAGGATGGAATAACATTTAACCATACGGGAAATACAGTGATTTGCCATAGGTGATTATCTCAGTTATTTAATAACCCTCAAGTGTTAATTTAAACAAAACTTGAAAAAGGTAATCACATTACAAAATATCCAACTCACTTCATTTTTCAAACACCCATCCACCACCAAGCCCCCCCCCCCTCTCCTAAACTGCAATGTAAATTTCAAAATTGAAGAAAGTTGAATGTGTCTCACCTTATATTTCCTCAAAAATGACACAAGAAAGTTGAGTTTATCTTCACTCTCACAGATCTAGTAACGCAAAATAACAAAACAACACAATAATGTTATGCAAAGGACGGCAGCATATAAACTCAAAAGTATCTAGTCCATTAGGAAAACCCTCACAAAGTGTGTTGCATGTGAAATATTCACTTACTCATACAGATCTTTTCAAATCAAGTTCCATCTCCCACTCTTTTCAACCCCTCCCACATCCCTGCCCCCCCCAAGTAGTTATTAGCACAAACAGCATATAAACTCAAAAGTATCTAGTCCATTAGGAAAACCCTCACAAAGTATGTTGCATGTGAAATATTCACTTACTCATACAGATCTTTTCAAATCAAGTTCCACCTCCCACTCTTTTCAACCCCCCCTGCCTTCCCCTCCCCCCACAAAGTAGTAATTAGCACAAACAGTTTGTGTTGATCTAATTCTAAAACTTATTTACAGCCTAAACAATTTCAATTTCGTGTCCAATAACAATTTGTGTTAATAACAATTAAATATTTCATGTCCAATATGTAAACATTTTTCTGGGGGTTTCTGTAGGACCCAACCCCAACATTCGTATCAGCATCAGTATATTTACTTGCTTAATGAAATCAAGAGATTTTAGAGTGAAAAAAAAAGAAATTAAATGAAAGAGGAGTTTGGGATTCACAATTTTGAATGATGAAATGTAAGCCACAAGTAAAAAGTAAGTTCTGTCTGGGATAACTCCTACATTCCAGTCATCAGATTCAGTGACCCCAGGGTCACACCCCACCTTTATAAATCCCTGGATCCACACCTGGCAGTTAATGTCGCACCATTTCTAAACAAACTATGAACATATTAACTTGCTTAAAGGGTGTGAAGAATCGCGCAAAAAGAAACGTCTAATGCCGGTAATCTGACCTAGTTTCGAATGAGGTGTAACAGAAGTGTTAGACACCACCATCGATCCCAGAAAATACACACAGAACTTGCTACCGTCGGTAATTAGACACTAGTGTACAGTCAGTACATACAGCTGCGGTCAATACCCACAACACAGTGCACAAACGGTACAGCAATGGACATCTCAGGTCCAGCTAAAGATTACAAGGTATCACGTTTCATTGCTGTCTGCATTTTGTAGCGACGCAAAAAAAACGTCATTTGCAAGCAACAGAAAATTAACTTTTTCAGTTGGCCGCACGCAGTTTGTCTTCAATGCCTATAACAAATCAATATATTTTGTGAGTGAAAAAAATTAAATAAAAGAGGAATTTGGGTTTCAGAATTTTAATGATGAAATGTATGGACATTTCAAGTGACATGATCAAGAAGTAGTTGTCATTGCTGCAAGTTTCAATGAGGGTTACAATCCACTATGATACCACATAACTACTCCCTGGATCATGGTGTAACTATTTGTCCTTGAATTCCAAGAAATTAAAATGGCCACCCACAAGTCAGTTTGCAAATCCCTTCCTGAAACAACATCTGAACCCCCAGATGAATGAGGCCATCTTGTATATTAAATGATCTATGGTCTAATGGTGACCTATGACCTCTCTCTCTCTCTCTTTTTCATTTAGTATGACTATGACTCACATGGTAGTAGTTCTTCAATGTTGATGGTGTCTTCTGAATGTCCTACAAATGTTAAGAGCAAATAATATACAAACACACATCAAGCATAACAATGGTAGACTGAATGCAATAAAAGGTATAAATTATTTAATATTTCCATGGCATGTTGTTATTTATGATTAAAGGGGTTTAATTCATATCATTACATGAACACAAGAAACTGTTTTTATTTTTCCATCCAGTGTACTTAAATCTGCTTTAAAAACAATTTCCACTGTCAAACTTAAAATATTTAAATGTTGTTTATTTAATATGTTTTCATAATTAAAAGAGTTTTGATTGACATTGAATATACACCAAGTTTTGTCTTGAATTTAAGTTGCTTATTTACAAAAATATTTGATTGATTATTTGATTTAATTTTACCTCAGAAGCTGTTCTCTTCTCCTTGACCGCTACTCTAACCGGGTTTCTTAGACCAGCCCTGATGAGTGCTCTGACTTCCTCTGTTTGCGTAGCTGAGAAGAGTCCTGTCCTTCTCTGTTTGGGTAAATAACCCAGTATTGTGTTGATGCTGTGAGGAGAAGAATTAATTTAAGTTTTTTTTAACCATCATCCCTTGACAAGTGGTCCCAGAAGCATTGATGAGAAATTATTATTCTGGCAAAGCCTCATGCAGCAACATCAAGTCAAAAAAGTCCAGAAAGTTTCAAGAGAATTTGCCTTGTATTTCCAATGTTGCATGATTAACTGCTATTCACATTGTAAATATTAAAAACTGGTTAGATGACAGAAACTAGTATAAATGAATAACATGCAGTGAAAGTTGAGGGGCTTGTCTACCAATCTGGGGGAGAACAAAATTCTTCTTTGTGTTCAACTGGCTCATTATGTTTGAAACTAACCCTCTGTAGCCATGGAAATAAACCTCAGCATAGGCTTTAACCTTTAGTTTGTGGTGCTTATGTCAAAAAGATACTTAAAGGTTGATAACGTAAGTACAATCTGGTCACTCTATTATGCATGCAAAATTAAGTTGGGAGTTGGTATTTGAGTAACTGTTGAGATTAATCATAACTGTAGCTAATTGCGACCATTTTGAGCAAGGGATTTATCGCATAGAATTGCTAAGAAACATTTCTGAGCTACTTCTACTGGGACGTGGAACACAGTTGAAACATCAGTGTTAGAAGAATATGTAACAGGCATCTTTTATGGAATGATCAAAACTTTAAAATAAATCCATTTGAACTTGCTATGAATGCATCTCATCTCAGGTAAGCAGAAACTTTGGGGTCTCATCGATTAACAGCACTCCCCCAACCCCTCCCCCCACCCCTTCCCATCTCCCAAATGGGACAAATACTTTCTCCCTGTGCCATTAGCAATGCTTTTCTGCCAAGTGAAGGTGAAATGTAACCACCTACAAGGCCACACAGACTGATATGTTACTGGACTCGATTCTTCTGCATCGATGGATTGATATGAGTTTAAGAATAGAGTGATAATAGCAATGAGTACTGATAAACTACTGAGGTAAGAAGGCTATAACAAACCTGGTTTCAAAACCCATTTCCAGCAATCGATCAGCCTCATCCAAAACTAAGACCTCTAGCGCCCTCAACATGCCAGCCAGACTTAAATTTGGGATAGTCCTAGTCATTAAGTCAGCCATTCTGCCCGGTGTTGCAATGATGATGTTTGCCCTGCAAATGTAAAGAAAAGTATGCAGAAAAGATTTTCGGTAACAGTATTTTGAGGGTACCATAGCACAAGTCATCAACAATACCAGTCGGGTGCATTTGCCTTCTTACAAAAGTTCACTTTGAATGGATTTCAACCAAATCCTCATCAAATTTCTCATAACCCAAACAATGGTCAATTTAGCCATATTTTAGCCTATACAATTGAAATGTTATTAGTATGCATATTTGAGAGAGAAATACAGCAAAAAGTTGAATTGAACAATTTGAGCTCATGCACTCCTTACACTAAGGTACTGGAACGAAACATACTGGGTTATTTTTCTGTATCATGGGTACACTTTGATGGAATTACAGGTCAATCTTTTGACGATCACCTAAGTGTCGACAGTAAGACACCTTGGTGTCTTACTGTAGCATAGAATGAAAAACTCAGCATCATAACACACAACACTTTTACTGTACACCCCCAAAAGAAAGGAAAAAGTACAGTGCCTGTTTTGCATATAAGGATAGGGGTGAAAACTTATTTTGGATTACCATTAACCTTTAAGGATACCTATCAGTTTGTTAGCATTTACTCAGATTAATAAGCACTGCTAATATTTGATTTTTTAAGTATCCAATAGGACCAATACATTTATCATTCTAACAGATACAATAGTTGACTACATGGCAATATGGTTGAACATAATTGGCTTAATGATTAAAAAAATTACAAATGACACTTTTCAGTCAATTCTGTCCTAAGAAACGACACTCAATAATACTTAAGCAGGCATCGTGAGTAATTTTCCAGAGTTAACTGACCCACTTTGAAGGGTTTCTATATCCTTCATGGGATTATCTCCACCAATCAGCAGAGCTTTGGAGAACTGCGGAAGATTTTTAAGAAATGACGAGAGGACTCCGAAGATCTGTATCGCTAGTTCTCTGGTTGGTGTAATGATGAGGGCTCCAACCTAGAAAAACCAGAAGAAAATTTTAAGGAATTTGGAGGAGAAGATGGAGGAGGATAAGGAGATGGAGGATGGGGATGTAGGGGAGGGAGAGAGGTGAAGGGGTGGGAGAGAGGTGAAGGGGTGGGACTGAAAAAAGCATCAATTTCATTGAGAATCAGTAAATAAATGTGACCCCAAGTACAGCACATATGGATAAAAAGAATGCTTTTAAGTAAGCAGGACCTTGGAGCATTAACTTGCTGCAAGGTGTTGTAAAAGTTTGCCAGCCCATCTCAATCTTCTTTCCTCCAAGTTCCAACCATCTTTCACCACATCACAACCTACCTATAATCACACAAAAAATGTCATTCAGGAAAACCTTTGAGTGAAATAACCTACCTCTATTTTTTTCCATTCCTCCTCACGTTTACGAAGTATTTCAAGTATTGGAATCAGAAATGCTAGTGTCTTGCCACTTCCTGTGATCTAAATGTAAAACAAAATGATATTTTCTATTCCAAACTGCAGCATTAAGGAAGCTCACTCTAAATGTGTGGCATTTGAAACAGTGAAAAAATGTTGTTAAAGATGACAACATACCATATATATGGAGTCAAAATTTGATAACGTTCAAGTTTGTAAAAACAAAAATTAATATCATTTTGTAAAGGGCATTTACATCTTAAATTATACAGGTGACTTTTAAGTACTGTAAGCTTGTTACTCACTGCTTCAACGGCTACATCCTTATTTCTCATAAACAGCGGAATCGTAGCTGCCTGAAAATAAAACATAAAAATGGAAGTACAGTAACAACTAGAGAAGTACACTGGTGCATCAATTGATAAATAAATAAATGAATAAATACAGTACTGTAAATAAAACAGAGACAATTTGATCAATGAATCAACCAAACATGGATGTTTTTATTGTCTGGAGACAGTAATCTGTGAAGATCAAAACATTCTATGGCTATTTTATATACCAATAACATGACTGGACATAGTGGTACTTCTAAAACAAAACCATCAGAGTTGTAATGTGTCACTATTTATTAAGGGTGCCTTCCTGTACATCATTAATTGCATGTAACTTATTCTAAGTCGAGTCATGAATCTACCCTTACTCAAATTCCATATCTGGTTTTATATCTGGCTATATCTGGATAGATAAAGTTTGATATGGCCATATAAAGCCAGATATATCTTGATATAATTGTAATCCAGATATCCATATCAAGTTTGATATGGCCAAATAAAGCCAGATATATATATCTTGATATAATTGTAATCCAGATATCCATATCAAGTTTGATATGGCCATATAAAGCCAGATATAACTGGATATAGAGTCAATCCAGATACGCATATAAAGTTTGATATGGCCATATAAAGCCAGAAATATATATTGATATAATTGTAATCCAGATATCCATATCAAGTTTGATATGGCCATATAAAGCCAGATATAACTGGATATAGAGTCAATCCAGATACGCATATAAAGTTTGATATGGCCATATAAAGCCAGATATATCTTGATATAATTGTAATCCAGATATCCATATCAAGTTTGATATGGCCATATAAAGCCAGATATAACTGGATATAGAGTCAATCCAGATACGCATATATAGTTTGATATGGCCATATAAAGCCAGATATATCTTGATATAATTGTAATCCAGATATCCATATCAAGTTTGATATGACCATATAAAGCCAGATATAACTGGATATAGAGTCAATCCAGATACGCATATAAAGTTTGATATGGCCATATAAAGCCAGATATATCTTGATATAATTGTAATCCAGATATCCATATCTGGTTTGATATGGCCATATCAAGCCAGATATAACTGGATATAAATGTAATCCAGATATCCATATACATTTTGATATGGCCATATAAAGCCAGATATAACTGGATATAGAGTCAATCCAGATACGCATATAAAGTTTGATATGGCCATATAAAGCCAGATATATCTTGATATAATTGTAATCCAGATATCCATATCTGGTTTGATATGGCCATATCAAGCCAGATATAACTGGATATAAATGTAATCCAGATATCCATATACAGTTTGATATGGCCATATAAAGCCAGATATATATTGGTATAATTGTAATCCAGATATCCATATCAAGTTTGATATGGCCATATAAAGCCAGATATATATTGGTATAATTGTAATCCAGATATCCATATCAAGTTTGATATGGCCTTTTAAAGCCAGATATATCTTAAAATACTTGTAATCTAGATTTCCATATACATTTTGATATGGCCATATAAAGCCAGATATAACTGGATATAGAGTCAATATAGATACGCATATAAGGTTTGATATGGCCATATAAAGCCAAATATATCTTGGTATAATTGTAATCCAGATATCCATATCAAGTTTGATATGGCCATATAAAGCCAGATATAACTGGATATAGAGTCAATCCAGATACACATATTAAGTTTATCTGGCCATATAAAGACAGATATATCTTGATATGATTTTTAGCTAGATATCCATATCAAGTTTGATATGGCCATATAAAGCCAGATATAACTTGATATAATTGTAAGCCAGATATGCATATAAAGTTTGATATGGCGATATAAAGCCAGATATAACTGGATATAGAGACAATCCAGATAGGCATATAAAATTTTATCTGGCCTAATAAAGATATAAAGCCAGATATAACTGGACATAGAGTCTGTCCAGATATGCAGATAAAGTTTTATCTGGCCATATATAGCGAGATATAACTGAATATACGTTTAAGATTGTGTGCTCTTACATAGTGTATTCATACCATGCCCTATGTTTAGTACTGCACATATTTTAATGGTAAAGCACCTACAGTGCACACTAAGTCAGAGGGGGTATAAATTGGCTACTTGATCTATCTATCTATCAACCACAGGATGATGGAAAAAAGGATGACTCAGAGGGCAATTAAGCGTGAACATGGCGGTAAAAACAGACCTCCATGGTGTGAAACCTTCTTTGGAACAAAGGACATATGTGTATTGATACTCTGGGATCGATTGAGATAGGAAAACAGTTTACACATGGTAAGGGTAGAGAACAGAAGGAAATTTAATAGAAAGAATTGGAAGGGTGATGGAGATTCGTAAAAATTAACCTATTGAGTTAGGACATTGGCAAAGGATTCTACAGTGAACTGAACAGTCAGAAGTAAGGAAGAATATTTTTGGAACGGATGGAAACAACATACTGGACTGATCTTCAATACTGAATGGAACATATATCGCCCTCCTGGAACTTATTTACTAAAGCAAATATATCAAATACGGGAATAGCACATTGTAATTTAGTATCAACCTCTAAAGGACCACAGAAGAATAAAGAACTCTAAGTATTTTATTGAATAGCAGTCGGATTAGGTAACAGCAAGGAGCTTTTTGAGCGATATGTTTGAGGCCAAAACTGCAGATTCTGAAGTCCAAGATAAGTTGATCTTTACCTCCAATTAAGCCCTGCTTCTTTTTTGGTCTAAATGTCTGGAGATGGGTTTTTTCAGACACAATTTGAAATGATTTTGAAATCTCTTTCTAGTTGGAAGCATTGTGAGTCATAAATAAAACTATGTGTCACAAAAAAAGTTATGTGCACAATTGGGTTTGGAATGTGCTGGGAATAAAGTAATCCCGACTTTATGTCTTCGTCATTGTTTTGAAAATTGTGTCAATGAAAAGGACTCGCAGACCTTGCAGAGACTGAAGACAGCATAGAGACGGCAGAGTGATGGGCATTTTGTCATGAAGCAGGCTTTCAAGTGCCAATTTATTCGTGGAGCATTTTATCATGCCAGGATATTTTATTCTCTTAACCATGTATTTTTGTTCTGACGGTCATATCGCCTCAATAATCGTCTGAACAGAAGACCCTTTTTTAATATTAGTTTATTATTTGTAAAGGCTTGGACATACTGTGGGTAAAGTGAAACAAGAAAAAGAAAAATACCTGCTGATGGATCAAACAGGAAATGTAATTAATGGCCAGATAATTAAGCAGTAAATAAAGAGTTGCTTTATATGCGCCATATATTGCCCTTACTTGGTTTCAAATTATATTTCTTTACAATCGCCAGATGAAGTTCTGGCACAGATGAAGCCATTTTTTTAACTAGTTCAATCTGGATTTATCATAATATGGGACAGTAATGGATTTTCCAAGGGCAATATATATGGATGTGGCATATATGAGCCAGATATGGATTTGCCTTAATGGGCCATATATGGATTTGCCATATATAAGCCATATATGGATCTGCTATATATGGGCCAGATATGGATTTGCCATATATGGACCATATCTGGTCCAGATAAAAAGTGACCCATATAAAGTTTTATCTGAGGCAGATATGGCCTTTATCTTATATCAAGTTATATCTGCCCAATTCTTGATATGGCCAGATATAAATTCCATATATGGCACAGATATGGGCAAGATACAAATTGCCATATATGGGCCATATATGGATTTTGAGTAAGGGTATAGGTACATTCACAGGGATGCAGAATTCAACAAAGGGAGAGGACAGACTATATGGGTTCATTGAAGCTGACAGCCTGTTTGGAGGGTGTCTGGGCCTCCCCCCCCCCCCATCACCCAAGATAAAAGGAAATGAAACTTATACTGTAGATGTAAAGTGGGACATTCTGAGGCACCCGGCCTTATGCTATAAAGCAGTGCTATAATTTAGTCTAATTGCAAGGTTGTACTAGTTAGTAATTTTTTGTGTGGGATTGTAAATGGGAGAGGGAGGGTCAGCATACCCATAACCCCTGGATCTGCCACTGTTCAGTTAGTGGTCTGAGTCATGAATCATTGTAAAACAATACCACAATCGGCAAGATATGATGTGCTTGATAAAGAATTACTAAAAATTTGCCCAGACTTTTGAAATTGCGTTGAACCTAGTGTCCCCTCCCATTTTGCTCTCTTATGACATACAGTACTTTGGGTCCACTGAAGGATATGTCAAGTTTTTATTTTGTGGCACTTCTATGAATTAATTCACCCATTTTTTAGTAATATTTAGTACTATACTTGCTAAAGCCTAGTCCTTAATCTATCTGATTCTGACAGAATATGATCAAAATAACAGTGAAATTATGATTTTGAAGTATAAAACTAAACCCACTGAGCCAAATCAGACATATCATCATTTTCTTTGACTTTCAAAATAATGTTTGATTGTTCAGCATTTCCACATTATCAGCAGTGTACAATTACTACAATAACAGAGATCCAAACAGAAACAAATTCCAATGTTGAAGGGCTTAATTTGCATTACTTATTATGTAAGCAAGGAGGCATCACAAAGTCAGAATAATGTGGAGCAAACTTATACTAAGTATAGTCTCATAAGAAACTGTTAATTGACACATGAACTCCCTGGTTTAGTACTGTACAGTAGTCTATAACTTTGAAGTTGCTGAAGTGTGCGTACATTTAAATTAACGTTAGCCCTAGGCCTACACTGTTCATGTTATGTTAGGCAAATGTATACACTGTTAAGTATAAAACGAACCTGGACTGGTGTCATTTCTTTGAAGCCAAGCCCCTCTAACGTCTGTAAAATGGGTTCACATAATGGAGTCTTTAATGTAAGCCAACTTCCTTCCATGTTTTGGTCACAACGTCGTTGATAGCAAATCGTACGGACTCGCACTAGTACTACTGCCACTGGTTAGTAGTGCTTAAGCCTTTGGTGTACATGCTTTTCTGATACGGGATATGTTTCGCAATATGTAGCCTGCGTCGCTAGTCGTGGGTATTGGTTAGTTTTAAAGTTACCCAGATCACTGAAGTACTCACTTATATCAGTGGTTTTCTCTAACGATTATTTTTCCTCTCAATTTCTTCGACCACTCTCTTTTGTACGGAAGCGTAGAAAGGACATTGCATGACGAGTTACCAACTTGACAAAATGACAATTATCTGCAAATTGACGAGTTGACGAGATGGTAACGTGACAAAATTCAGAAAATTGACGTTTTGACGAGATAACGGATCTCGTCAATGCATCAATTTTCTGCAGATTGACGAGTTTCACACTTACTACGTTTACCATCTCGACAAGATGACAAAATTCAGAAAATTGATGCATTGACGAGATCCGAAACGTCAATTTTCTGAATTTTGTCATCTTGTTGAGATGGTAGTAAGTGTGCAACTCGTCAATTTGCAGAAAATTGATGCATAGACGAGATCCGTTATCTCATCAAAACGTCAATTTTCTGAATTTTGTCATTTTGTCGAGATGGTAGTAGGTGTGCAACTCGTCAATTTGCAGAAAATTGATGCATTGACGAGATCCGTTATCTCGTCAAAACGTCAATTTTCTGAATTTTGTGACGTTACCATCTCGTCATCTCGTCAATTTGCAGATAATTGTCGTTTTGTCAAGTTGGTAACTCGTCAATGCAATGTCCCTTCTACGCTTCCGTACTTTTGGTTGAAATTAAATAAAGAACTCCACTCATGATTTAAAAGGTGGCCTGACTTTAGAATCCGTACCATATGAATGTGATAGCTTACTTCGAATCGGCAGAATAATAAGCAACTGTATATAATCCGGTTGAACGTGTGTGCTCCCATTGAATAGGTGCGTCGCGTGAATGATTCGCTTGAATTGATTAAAGGGGTAGAGTTATTATTAAAGGGGTAGCGTTATTATTTAAAGGGGTAGAGTTATTATTAAAGGGGTAGCGTCGCGGGAATGATTCGCTTGAATGAAGCGATGAAGAAACGGTTTGTATCCAGTTCGAAGACCATTTTTCTTTTTAGATTGGAAGTGCTACAGAGTTACTTGTCAGTTCTCCACCTGTTTGGAAATTGTTACGATTACATCATAACAAACTGCTCAATGCTTATCAGGAACTCCCCAAATTGGTCACTTCAAATATGCCAGGCACACTGACATATTCCTGCAGATTTTGTAACTTCACGAACATGCCTTAGCTAAATTGGTTTAATTCGGGACTATACTGGCGACCGAATACTCCATTAGAGGGATAACAGAACGAGATGGGATGGAGAGCGAAGGGAGTGGGAGGATTGGGGGGGGGGAGGTTGGCGGGGTAGGTAGCAAACAAACATTTAAGTACTATTTCATAGTCGTCAGTACATACACACATTGATTGATTGATTGATTGATTTATTTTGTTTCATAACGTGAATATATACAATGTGATAGGAAGTCCTCTAAAAAACCTTCAGATGGCTTAACAAAGTAGAGGACTCCATGTAAATGAAGCGAACCGCGGATGGCGGGGGAAATTACCGGGTTTAGGGTCATTACGTTGAGTAAATTTCAGAAAATATAATATCCACTTTAATTGATGCAATGGTTGTCGGTGGGATGGGTGACCAAGCGTCCATTTTCAGACGAAGAACGGTCAGTAGAAATTGGTGGACTTAACTCATCTATAACAAATCAAATACAACGATGTCGGGTTATTAATATTCGTTTGCTTACAATAATGATCTTTGTACATGAACATAACGGCTTTTGTCTATAGAACTCGAAAAAGTACCCGGATGCAAAAAGTACTCGATTTCGGTACTCGGATTCTTAAAACAGTACTCGGACTAGCATGGGCGGCGATCATATGGGGGACGGGGGGCATGCCCCCCCCCAATATTTTAGGGGCGATATAGTATCTAATATCCCCCCCCCCCCCCAATATTTGGTGGCATAGCATTTTTGTGGTTATAAATTGAAAATAAATGCGTGAGATTATTTATCCAAATCATATTTGGCGGTGGCTAAAACTTCATCCAGCACATGCTGCATGAGGTAAATGACTCTTCGTGGTCGTTTCTGTGACCTGCGACCGTATAGCATGTTGTCACTCATGATTTGTCTGTACATCTCTTGTGTATGAGTGTAAGTACGTACAGTCATATATGATCCACATCGATATGGGTTCACTGGGTTTCCATTTGGCCTGTTTCTTACAAGATTTCTAACCGCAGGCGCGTAGCCAAGTGGGGGGGGGGAGGGGCGGGCAAAGGAGGAGACCGCCCCACTCGAGCATATTTTTGTACTTTTTTTGTGATATCGAAGTTTTATCGTAGACGTTATAAGTGGTTTTAATATTTGTACACCAATAAATTAACTGTGTCTGAATTTTCGAAAATTCCCTGACCAACATTCTTCATCATACTTTCTATATTGGTTGTCCATAGATGAATTTTGTTCAACATACTGGGTATGATTTGAAGTAAATTTATTTTTCAAATTCTGAACAAATAATGGGCTTAAAACCTTGAAAAGTCGGGCTGACTGGTATTGTGGGTCATTACGTAGTATTAGCTACAAAAGCAATCTCCACAGGAGATGCAATGAGGTCGAACATGATGTGTGACTGGTGACAATCTTGAAAAAGGTTATGGATGGAAAAAAACTATTGGGAAAAACTTGGTTCTCAGGCAAAAGTGTACATCTGGTTGGTCATTTTCAAGCCTGAGAAGTGTCATTTCCTGTGAAGTCTAGGGGGCTATCAAAACCAGAAATTTTCCTGCTGCCGGCTGAGTTCTGACCATGGAAAATTCTGAATATCAATTGAGACCAAATCTTGACAACCAGAAGTTCGACCGATTGTATGACAATCGGTTTTACCGATTACCGATTATTTCCTGTGACAATCGGCCGATTGCCGATTGCCGATTACCGATTATTTCAAAATTTTCGTGGAACTGGCCTAATGTATGATTAAGTGTTATGTATGATTACCAATTTCTAGGCCAATACAATCAAAGAAAGTAAATGAACGACTTAACTTTTCACAGTAAAGATTAATGGAGCAAGTAAAGAACACTGTAATACATACATAGGGCGATGTACGATTATAACGAGGAGTCGCAATATTGCAATCCCGTCACAACACAGACTGTACAGAATACAGAAGGGGGAAAATAGTATGTATGTATGTGATCTTCCCGCAAGCCGGAACTCACGATAGTAGCCATTGGCTACGAAATGAAAAACAAAAAAGTTAGAGACAGGTTTTACAACTGCCATTAAAATTTAAAATTATATCAGTGTTGCAACTTCAACGTAAATAAAGTAAAAAGTATATCGCACTTAAATAAAATATTCGTTATTTCGTTAGCTGATATCGAAATATATAAACTGATATGAAAAATAATGTGTAGGCCTAAGAGTAAGTTGGCCTGACGTTTCGATCCTAGCAGGATCGAAATGTAACGCCATATTACTTATAACATATTCTTACAGGCTCTTTAGTGGATAAGCAGTTTGCTAACAGTTTTATTTTATTATGAAAAATAAAACAATCCCGAACGTTTGCTTCAAGTTTTCAATGATTACCATCTGCGCGGTAAAACTTCCTATCGAACGAACGTTGTTTCAAACGATCATACACAGTAAGTCAATGGCGCTTCTCCATTGACTTAACTACATGTGGGAGAAATCACACACTAAATTCCCATTGACTTTGTCGCGTCGTGTCACTGGAAATCAGACTTGCTTTTAGTCGGTTGCGGTAAGGAGTTTCGTTACTGTTAGCAACTTAGCACGTATGGTACATGTGGCATAGGAAAAAAAGTTCATCGGGTTTTCGTAAAAATATGCGTAAGAATGTTTGCCTAATCACAAAATACTGTTATGCAGTAGAACTTCTGAGGAATGTCACGAAACGTGTTTTTGGATTTTTAGGTGTATTTGGAGCCTTGATTTCATCATTTTATGCCATTTGTAAAATCTTGGGCGCATTTTCAAACTTAAGTTCTGAAGCTCAACCGTTCTTCAGCCAGACTAGCCTAATGTACGTAGTTCTCTCAATGAACAAAGCCTAATGTTATTGTTTTCACTTTCCAGTTTTCACCTACGGTGAAACGGCCAAAGTGGTTCAAAAGTACACTGATTTGGTGATTATATTTAGTATAGACAATTTTTCTTTCTTATCAATCGTTTAACATGATGACAGGTGGTTTTGTTAGATGCAACAAGCGAAGTAAGAAAGTACGTCGTTCCCCTAAGCTTATCGCGAGTATACTGTGTGTTGTTATGCGGGTATACTGCATGATGTTAGCTGCCAAAACTGGATAGTGTGTATCGAACAGCATTTTTACAAACTCGCGCGAGGGACTTGCGATACCGTTACACGTAGATTAGCGCACCTTCCCCGGCTTTGAATAGCACTGAATGGAATGATCAAAAAAATTTCTCCCGTTGTGGTTGTGGTGTATCAAAAGCGCGGAAAATACAATCCTTTGTGTGGAACGTAATAATCGGTTCCAACTAATCGGTAGCGCAATGGATTTTGCCAATGCCGATTATTTACCAATTGTCTGATAATCGGCCCGATGCCGATTGTCTAACCGATTATCGGTCGAACACTTGCCACTGCCGTCCAGAACTTCGACCCAGATATGGATTTAAACAGAAATTATCACGAAGAGACCAAATATGCCTGGTGACCTTCCATTTTTTTAAGTAAAATAGGTTAAATGTATCAAATAGAGAAGGATGAGCGACCAGTTGTCTGATGTGATGTGTTTATTAAGACTAGCATTCAATATCACTCAGCTGGGACAATATTTGGTATTGATGTACTTTCATATCCCGCTTCAAAGCAATCGCATGGACGGTGTGAGCACTATGACCACCTCGCTTGTATTTCAAGTTCAAATACTGTTCAATATATAGGACAATGGTGTGGTCAAGCATTGGAAACCTATACCAACTGGCTGTTCAGTATGTATGTGCATGATAATAGAAGGTAGCAACTATAGCGACGGTTCCTGGTACTTTCTCGTGCAGTACGTAAGATATGTCATGGTTCTTCATCCTTACGCGATTCTACTCAGTAAGTTTGCCCATGGAGGTTTTACCTCCATGGTTTGCCTTAACAGCTTAATATTTCTTGTAATCTCACTTCATTGAAGCCAATGTCTTGGCAAAGAAAGGAAGAATATATAACTACACCTGTAGTGAAGTTTCTAATTTCTTGGATTATGATATACTAATTTACTACAATTCTGGTAAGAATAAACTTTCAATGATTTAGATATCCTCCCAGGAGATGAACATTGAACAAACATGACATCATACCAAACTCTGTAGGAACTGGTTGAACCCTGGGAGGATGGATCTGAAGACCAAGTAGACTCCTATCATGACGGACATCCTGGATGTTATTATCCTCAGTACACTGGACTGGAAAAGTATCTGAAAAACAGAGAATGTAACTGTCCGGATGGAGGAGGAGAGGGGGGGGAGTGGTTAGGGGGGGTGCTGGCAAATTTTTCTTAACAAAATATTTCTGATTGCCGCTACAAAAAGTCTCGAATATCCCATAACACATACTTTCAGCTCGATCGAAATGGATGTTAATACTGCACTATCATACAATGAACAATTCAGTAGTCCATTTAATTCTCATAATCCATCGAAATTTCAATTTGCATCATGTCACTAATATGTAAATTTTTGAGATAAAATGTAGAAACTTGTGAAATACAACTTCAAAATTTTAAGAGAAATACGACAAACTTTAAAATTAAAACTTCGCCATTTTATAGAAAAATATCATATTTTTGAGATAAAAGTTTGAGTTTGGCGTGAACAATTCCGAATTAAACATCTCGTCTTTTTCTATAAATCTTCATTACTATAAGTGAAAATCCAACTTAGACGAAAAACCGCCTTAATGTTAACACAGAAATTGGTGGATTCCTCGTAAAACGTAAAGTTTTTAAGGAAAAACACCAAATGCTTGATATAAAACATCAATATTTTGAGATGAAAAGTCATTTTCTTAGATAAATTGGATAATTTGGAGATATCACAAGCACTGTAAAGCAAATTATTCTGTGGAACGGCCGCACCACTGGCTTGGGCTGATCAATTTTTGTTGCATGTATTTCTAGGTCCTGGTGGGCAGACCTGACAGGATGCAGGGGGGGGGGGCTGCCGGAAGCTACATTGTAAAAAACCTAGCAACATTATCGAATAAACACAGAACGAATTTAAATTTGAATTTGAATTCAAAGAGAATTTTTGAATATCCAAAGTCTATGCGAACCTACAATGACTTTACGGTACCTCATTCCTTTCCCCATTGTTACTAAAAAGTTTTCCTCGTCCAAAGTTTTTCTTAAATCCATGTTTGTGGAACGAAGGAGCACTGGGACTGAGAATTTTTAATTTAAATCACTTGAATGCCGACCACGTGACACCGGCCTCAGCGCCTATAGGTCCTGATGTGAGTATAACCTTTAATATTGTAAGATATCTTATATTTTACGAATTTTGAGGCTGCTGGCTAAGTGAGAGGATTGGATAAAACTTTAAAAAAAGTAGAATCGTAAAAGTAAAATTAACACAATCATTTATCTTTCACATGTTAGTACTTTAAACATTCTCTTAACATATACAGTGATGGAATTTCCAGAAATTGGAAAGTTATTGAAATAAAAGAGAAGAATAAGACACGAAAGCTGTGATTTAAATTTATCTTACCAGCTGGAGGGAAAGGATTATAAGGTCCAGAAAAACAGCAGCCCATGTTTTTTTTTCTTTTTTTAAAGTCAGGTTGAAGCTATGACAAAGTTCTGAAACCGCGTTCTGTTTTACTTCTATTTATATGTACCTCCTGTATGGCTCAGTAAGGGCAAAGTACGGAAGCCTAAACGAGCGTTAATCTCTTACTGCGTACTTAATGAATTTATATACTGCGATTGGGTGGAGGGAAGGAGTATGATGTGCGGGAGGGGGGGGGGGGGTGACAGACTAATGTAAGAGAGGAGAAAATGAGACAGGTGTTCGGTGCGGGAATGGGGTAGGGGGGTTGTCAGGGATTAAATAGAAATGAAACTAATGGTAATGCTTTGCGCCGTCAGTTACCATGTATACAGATAATTGTAAAGTTCCATAGTTTGAATAGTGGGTAATATGAACATTACTGTACATGGTCTTGTCAGGACGACAGAACATGATTGTTGCATAATCTTATAAAAGTCGTGGTTAAGTGAGTCCAGACAAACACCGTAATGAATCTCTGTGGAAACGTTGGTTTCAAAGGATCCAAATCGAGCTAAGAAAAAAAACTGAATAGGTTAAGTTTACTAAACATGAAAACAACAAATGGTAATATTTCGGTCAGAAAAAATTATTACAATCTCCGTTGTGTATTGTGCTTTTCTGTGTCATATATTCCTGGCAAGATGAGCATAGCCCCCCCCCCCCCCCCCCTCCCCAGCACCCCTCACATCACGAAAGCTGGCTACGTGTCTGTTTACAAAACACGTGTGTTTTTATTAAAGACGACACTCAATTGCCAAACGACACACGGAATTTCGACTCAAGGTTCAAAAGTTTAATCAAAGTTAAATAAAACACCAAAACAAAGAAAGACGTACTACAAAAATGAACCGGAATTGTTTGACATGATAAGTTCAACACCCAACAGTCCTATACTCTTGCTTAGGTTAGATGATCAAACACCCTACCGGCCTCCTCCTACCCTACGACACACGGCCCACGACACGCCTCAATGATATTAACCAATCGTAACGTTACCCCAATGGAATAGGACGCTACTTTACAAATTATTGAATCCTTCACGAAGTGGTAGGAATCCCCCCAAAATTTTGCCAATTTTCATCTATACTTGCCGTTTGTAACAAGCCACCAAAGTTTCAGATGGAATACTGCATTTATGACACATGTGACTGTTTGATTTATGTTTCTGTCGTATTTTCTTATCCACCACGAACCTAAACAGTCACGGTAGGATATATATCCTTATATACGAGAAAAGGGACACCGCTGCAATAGAGTAGTACAAAAACATACAGCCTTGTTATGACGGTTCGTGGAAAGAGTAACTGCTCAAATGTAGGGGTAGCACACGTATATCACTATGCCGTCAACGATTATGTTGTCTTACAGAAATACTGGAACCTAAACTCTACCGTATTAATGATATTAGAAAAAGCAATCTTTAAACAGCTGCGATACAAACCAGGGCAGATCTAACTCTTAACGCAAACACTTACAGTCAATTGTTTGCTCTCTTCAAAAACCATATTTCCAAACTATACATCAGATTGCATCTAACGGCTTTACAAAATAAAACAAGTAGACCCCCTCACCCCATTTCAGTCACCACTTCCAGATCCGTCGGCAAATCAAATTCTCCACATTCCCCCCCCCCCCCCCAAACAAAAACCCCTTCGCTACGCCCCTGAACTGGACTATCAGTTCTATCAGATATTACTATCAGATATTGAATCACCAGCCGATACGCAGACTATCAGTCACCTACATTAGCCACAACACCTCCAGAAAATTAACAATTGAAGTGACGATTTGATCGCGCTATAACTTGTATTATGCGTCCCATCGCTTATATTATTCAATTCTCACTTGGTAATCCTTGGCCTAAAAGCAAACTGCATTACGTGTAAAACTGTACAGCGGAGATCTACTGCTTTGTACAGCTTACATAGTGCCCACACGTGTATTGCATCAATCAATGAGTAACGCGTGTGTACGAGTAACACGCATGCGCGAGGGTTTGAATACACCTATATATGATAATTGCCCCTAACCCTCTTAGGAAAAAAATTACGCGAGCCGCGCAGCCTATCCAGTTAGTGTAGACTTCCGTGTCATAAGTAAAAATGTCCATTGTTATTCTCCCATGTAAGCGCATTAAGTGGTGGTTATGTTGTATCTTTTCAAATTAAACGGGTACTTTTCTGAATGGAAGTTGTAATGAAGACATACTGTTGTATATTTCCAGAAGTGGAGGCAGAAGTGATGGAAATGTTTACATGCCATGAAAGTTATCTGAAGATTTCATAACTATGGAAGCCTGCATGGACCTGAAATTTTTTAACTCTCTTTAAATATCCACTTAAACTTTCTCAGAAATTCACTATAATTTTTAAAGACACATTAAAAATCCCTAAATATCAACTTTATTATCCGTAAATATACATTGAATTCCCTGAAATAGTAACACACAGATCCACCTACTCGGGGGTTTGCTGCATTTTCATTTCTATGGCACCAGCTGCTTTCGCAATGACGTGTATCAAAATCCGATTTGGATTGCAGACTACACGTTACAGCATTACATTCGTTTAAACAACAGTACGTACTAGCATAGGTTACAACTTAGTAACAGATGGTATTGACTTTGTAAAACTTTGCAAATTTACTCAAAAGCAAGATGAATTCAAATTTCTACACATTGCGTTTTATTGTACTCCTTGCGGTCGCAGTAGGTGTTAATGGATATCTTGTAAAAGTAGACGCACATTCCGAAGAATGCTTCCACGATAAAATAGCGATGGGAACGACGTTTACTATAATATTTGAAGTTGCTGAAGGAGGCTTCCTGGATATTGACTTGAAGGTTCGTCATGCTATACACAGTAAACTGTTTTAAAATTGCTTCACTTGTTACTGTCGAACTGACTGTACTATGTTTAAACTATTTTTTAAAATAAATCAGTTAGCGTGTAAAGTATTTTGTAATTTATTGTCTACGCCTCGGTCAAATGATCGTTCTCGTGGAATTGGTGTCGATACAACTTCCTGTCGTGCACTATAGGGCCTGTACTGCTGCATTTCTCTCAAAATATGCATATAAGTTAAACTATATCTAGTAAAATGTATCCTTTTTGAATTTTCGCAGATGATCAGTTTTTGTTTATATATATGTATGATGTATGTGGAAGAAAAATTCGTCTGTATTTCTCTTGCAGGTCATTGGTCCGGATAACAAGGATCTATATGTTGGTAGCAGAGAATCAAATGGCAAATTCACATTTGCTGCCCATATAGATGGCAATTACAGATTCTGCTTTAGTAATGCTATGTCAACTATGACCCCGAAAATACTTATGTTTTCGCTGGATATTGGGAATACCCCAAAAACTAATGTTGAAGATACACAAGGTAGAGTTTTACTTTTTTAACTTTTTCAGCCAACAAACAGTGTTTTGAAGGGGGAAATAAATGGTTTTAAGTTACCACAATTTGATATTATCCCTGTTGAGTTGGTTTTCTCCTATTGCATGTTGCACTTGAATGTTAAATGAAAGATATTAAATGCTGCATTACAGTAAAATTTTATCTGTTTAAATAAAGTACAAACATATTTGTGGGACAAAATATTTTCCAGATTTGTTGAAACGGCTGATATCACACTGACTAGGAGTCCAGTCAAATCATTGTCACCATACTACAGATCTACAGGTTACCCTATATGTCAGCTCTTGAGAGGACATATTTTGTCCCCACATGTGATTGAAAGACTGGTCGATCACATTTGCTCAACATTCGACCAGCAATCGGGCAGTATATGACTACCACCTCCAGTGATTGTGAATAATTCGGAAGGTCAAAAACCTCCAAGAATGTACTTAACGTGTGAAATCACTTTAGCGATTTTAGTATGTATGTTAAACAATGAGGCCACCACAGATAACTTTTATTTTTAATTGCTATTATTAATATTCAAATATTCATGATTTCTGTAGATCTTTCTCTCTATGTGTCTCTTTGCAGACATAGAGACACCACAGATAACTTATAATTTTAATTGCTATTATTAATATTCAAATATTCATGATATATGTAGATCTTTCTCTCTCTCTCTCTCTCTTTGCAGAGGACCACAATAACCTTGACAGTATGATTGCTCAATTATCTACTGGTTTGACTGGTATTAAGCATGAACAAGAGTATATGGAAGTGAGGGAAAGAGTGCACAGATCAAGTAAGTCATCAAGCTACAAGAAGAAAAAAAATATCACATTTTGTTAAAGTCTCTGAGAGCTCATAGGAATCGAAGAAAAGATCATGGATGTGTTAGACTATTAAACAAATTGTTCCTTTTTTGGTTGCCTAATAATTTGTCTCAAATTTTCTATTTCAAATTTGAGATGTATCAGGTCAATGTACATTTCAATTGGTACAGTATGTGCTGGCATGCACTATGCACTCCCCTTTAGGTAATTCTTGAGTCCTCTACCCAATCTAATGTCAAAAGAATTTACCTGAAAATAAAAGCAGAACAAAAAATGGGCTCCTGTCTACTTACTTTGATTCCATAACTGCAATTATTACATCTGTATGGCCTCAGGTTTATTCATAATACACACTGTTACTACAATGATAGATATCAAAACCTGAAGGTCAGAACTGAATTCAAATTTCACCTCAAACTGTGGGTCATAAAACAGAACCAAAAGAGGTTGTAGAGACCACAAGTACTTGCTTTCCCCAGTACTCAGCACAGGTGTCGATCCCCCTCTTGTGCTCCCTAGTTTTTTTCCTGTTCCCTAACACTGGTACCCCATTCATGGTTTATATCCTTTCTGTCAGTCGATTAGGCCGGCCTTTTTAATGTTGTTTTCCGACATTCAAAAAGTGACTACAATATGACATCCTTATAATGCTCAAGGTCTAATTCTTTATAATGCTACAACAATATTTAAAAAAAAAAAAAAAGACAAGGAGGGAGGAACTCAATGCAAATGTCACAACAATTTTTTTCCATGGGTCATGAGATATTTACAGAAGTCAGAAATTGATCTAGTTTTTGGAGCTTGCTGGTAGCTCGATAAAGTTATTTTTCAAACATCAAGTCTCTAGTCCAAGGTGCTGTAGCTTTCATAAACTTTGACCATTGATTCTGAGGGTTTGCATTTTGCAAGGGGTCAGGTGTGTTGGGGCTCAGTTCTCATCAAAGATCCTGTGTCATGGGCATAAAAAGTTACAGATAGCTGCTTTAGGATGTTCTAATATTCTCAGTCCTTTTCTGAAGTCAAGGAACAGTATCCTTGTGTACATTTATTTTAATGCAAAACATTTTTTTTCTCTTTATCTGCTTTTCCAGTTAATGAGAGCACCAACTCCCGGGTAGTACTCTGGTCATTCTTTGAGAGTTTGGTTCTGGTGGCGATGACATTAGGACAGGTTTATTATCTCAGAAGGTTCTTTGAAGTTAGGAGAGTCGTTTAGCAGATTGAAGTAATCATGTTCCATAGGCCAATACACTTTTCCCTTATTTATGGCTATTTTGCTATTTCTTGCAGCCTTCCTTCGGTCACTGCTGGGATCTTGAAAAAAGAACTGCCAGACATTGTGGTCAAAATATTCAGCATTTTATCAATTCAACTTCAAAACCATTCTAAAGTATAGTCTACGTCTGATGTCCATAACTAATTAGCAATAAGTAATCGTATGAGCAGTTTGTATTTTAAATTGTCAAGTTATTAGCTTTTAGTACAAACCTAATGCCCAATTTACATAAAGTGCAGTGAAACTATGGCAGAGCATGTGGTGTGTACTTTACTTTTAGTAAGTATTGCAACAAGCTTAAACTTGCAACATTGCTGGTATATTTAGATCAAAAATCAAAATTGGTCAGCACAGTAAACTTGATATATTTATTCAAAAGTATGCTTCTGTAGACTCTGATCCTCCAAATTAGCCAGCTGTTAAGGATCATTGGAAAATAGAAAGATATTTATGTCTGTGGTGTGACTACCTTTACAGTTATAATGAAATGCTTCTTAAAATTTGAGCATGGGTGACCATTATTGGACCTTCTAGCATATTTCAGGTCAGTACAGTTATCCTTCTAATCATACTAAGGAAAGATATATATGTGTTGTATTTACTTGGTAATTGTATCAAGGGAATGTATTATTGAATAAAATGTCTTTGGGGATGTTGCATCCAGGATGATGTATGGATGCCATGAAGCAAAGTCATGGCTGGCCAGGTAATCAATGTAATCCATGTCAAATTGATTGGGAGAGACAAAAGCAAAAAAAGTGTTTCATTCATTTTCAGTACAGAGTGTGAACTTAATGTAACAAATCATTATATGTGTTGTTTATATATATATTTGTTGCAGTTGATATGGCACTGGGGTTTAATATTTCAAGTGAAAAGAGACAACAACAAAAACTGGTTTGCATTTAGAAGTTAAAATGTGAACTTTGCTCAGATTGTTAAAGTTGTTTGCATATTCTGTATCTGAATCTATTGTTGTGTCTCATACTGTGGTTCTGGAAGCATCAAGAATCTCTTCTAGTATAATTCAATAAACAGACTGGTAATTTTTAATAATGGATGATATATTGACTCTTGTGTAAATGATAATGGAAGCCTAAACTTGCATGAAAAGAACGGGGGGAAAAATTGATAACGTCATATTGTCTTTTGGTTTTAATCACAAATAAAGAGGTTGTCACTTTATATTTCTTCATAGATTGTATACATATTTATATTTCAAAGCTTACCTGGTAAAATTAAATTCCATGTTGTAGTAAAATGGCATAATGTAGCTGAATACATGAAACAAACACTATGTGTGTTTTTTATTTCATTTGCAGATACTCTATAAGAATGTGATGTTATATGGTCTAAATTTGTCAAGACTTGAGATTTTCTAGTCTGTAGTACACATTAATACATTTATTCAATAGGTTTGGTTTTCTTTTAGATTTATAGTTATTGTGTGTAATTGATCTGTATGAACTAGGTAAATCAGAGTTTGGAAAAATCTGTACCTGCCCTTTAAGCTATAAGGTAAGGTAGAATATCAATTTCAAGCTGAAAGGAAGAAAAGTATTGCACTGAACTGTATTCTACTTAGACAACAATTAAAATGGGGCCAAAAAAAAAAAAAAGCGAAAATAGAAATGGGGCTTGAAGAAAATTCTAGAAAATTGGCTTTATTACACCTTCAAGAAAATATATCATTCCTCAAGGAACTTATAGTCTGTTTGGTCGCACCATTATATTTTTGAATCAATTTTAGATTAAAAGCATGGATGTTTAACTGCCAAATGTTGGGAATGTATTCTTAAAGTTTCTTTGTTATTTAAATGGAGGGTCACAATCATTAGGTTTTACCACCCCTTCAATTCAAGTTTTGTTAGGCATGCTACAACAGGTAGTTCAGTTATTGTCTTCATTCCTAGCCAGACCATGGCTTCTAGGCCATGTTGGCACTCATTTAATTGTTCATGCTAAAACAAGACAGTTGTTTGTGATCGGTTGGCTAGAAATATTGGAACCAAAACATGGGCCAGAGGACTCATGGCCTGAGGGACTGAGGGCCCTGGTTCAGTGAACCTCTTCAGCTTCCGTTTGCTCCTTCTCATACTAAATATTCTCATAACTGACGGCGGGGAATCACAAAGTCTTTTGGCCTTCTGAAAAGCTATGTAGCCTTTTTACGTCAAGTTTGTTAACATATTTGTCACTTGCCTTCTTTCCTTTTTGTATTTCAACTTGTAACCTTTTTTCTCTGATCAGTCTTAAAATCATTGTTTTAGTTTGTGTTTTTGTTATATAGTTGATTATATCCTGATTTATAAAAGGGTAATATATTTGCTAATTATGTGTATGTACTGTTCATGTTGTGAACTTTGTTGATTGTATTTGGTGCTGTGAATAATGTGCCTTCTGTGCCTTCCATGAATGCTGTTACATGTATGTTTTAACTGATGAAAAAGGTGGATAGGTAGGGTGGAGGGTATAACCACGCATTGCAAATACAGTTATACATTTCTGAAGGGTGCTGTCATTTGAAAAACCAAAAAAAATCATAAGGTTATGTTACCACCAATTTCATGCAATCATTTTTGTGTCAAAGTTTTACATGGTTCAATTTAAAGAAGAACTGCCTGCAATTTAAAGACCACCATTTACAGATATTTTATTACACGTCTATTGGCATTGAACTTGATAAGAATATATTGTTAGGACTGTTTCCCCATTATTGGGGGAAGAAAGCTCTCAGCAGCATGTTACTATGAACATTCCATACACCTTGAAATGAACTGCTTAATTATTGCTATCCTGTCCTGCCTTTCGACTAGGAACTGTTATTTCAAACAACCCCAATCCCACAACATACTACATATACAGTTTATTATGAACTGTCTGTTGCAGGCAGGCAAGCTGAGTCTCTGGATGCATTGAGTATTGGATCAGTATGTACCAGTATACATCAGTATGTACCAGTATGCATCAGTATATACCAGTATACATCAGTATACATCAGTATGCACCAGTTGTTATCAGTATATGCCCTAGTATGCATCAGTGTTTTTGGGTGACAAACATGTGAACCTTGAAGAGAGAAATATTTCACACTGCTAGCTGAAAATTCCATCTCGATATCTTGTCCCTAACTTGAGGTAGGGTTGCTTGAATGTAACCTATTTTAACTGGATACACCTTCAATTACTCTAGGAAGTTGGATCACAGTAGAGGGTCTGTGATGTCACCTGGAAAGATACTCTTCAATAGCTTTACTTAGACTATGATAATCTTGTTGTTGACTCATTCTAGAACCCTATACATTAGGAATGTTTTCTTAGCTTTTAAAGTGCTCTGTACTTTGAATTTTGATCATCAAAATGTGTCTTTTCTTCTTTAGAAATGTTCTTTCCTTTTGTGGGATAATTGATTGACGAATTGTAAAGAAAAGCAAAGGTTCAATTGAAGTGGCCTGATGAAATCCATTCTACTGTTGCCAGATGCATAATAAACAAAACATTGCAAATTTTGAAAAAAAAATCATATCTTCATGATACAGAATGCTGCAAGGATATAGTTTTTGCCGAGAGATGTAGAAACTCTTCAGTAATTTTGCTAATCAGTCAACTTAAGCTAATCAACAATCAACGTGGGGCTAATCAATCAAAATCGATCAACCAGTCAATCAACAAGCCATCAGGAAATCATTAAGGCTGATTGTCCATCAGACTTAAAACATAGTGAGAACTGCTTTATAAGCTGCAGTGAGATATTTAGCAATCAATTCACAAATCTTTCTTCCCATAGGAAAATACTGGTTACATGTTAGATGATGCTGCACAACATGATGGGAATATAAATTGCCTACCATGACTTGCAGTTTTTCAAAGAAAAGAAAAAAATAAATGTTATTCTTTAAAAGTCCAGAGTGTTATAATAAGGGTAAGACTATATATGTTTTAATGTTGATTGCATGTGATTTCAACGTCATTCTATAATTAAAACTGCTCTTCCTGCATTATTGGAATCACTTAAGAAATAGAGACTGTTTTCTAAAAAAAATGTCTTTTGTTGATATCTTGCTTTGTCTTTTGATCACTGTCCGTATCCTGTAAATGAACTGTGTTAAAAAAAAAAAGCCTGTTACTTGTATGTATGTATATATGTATGTATGTTAGATCCTCCTGCAAGCAGGAACTCGCGAAACAAACTTCATTGGCTTATCAAAGCCGCAAGCTGACCGAAGTCAGGCTCTGTAGATGTGTACATTGGAGATCCTTCCTATCTAAACATGCAGTCAGATACAGGAATAATTAGAAGTAGGCCTTTAACTACTCTTCTAAGAAAGTAGTTACAAAAAGATTTAAGTACCATGCATTTTATTAAAGGCCATCAGTAATTGGCAGCAAATATAGTGAACAGTCAAATACTTTACCATTCATTTACAAATTAAAACAAGGATATAACTACCACCCTTGGAGCTTATCCCTTCATTGAGATAACTGAACATTGAATAATTGGTATATTTTCTTAATTGTATAATATTATAAATTGTCCTACTACCAAAATTTCAATTATTTTCAATTTCCACATCAGAGACATCCTCAAGTCTCTTAAGATGCTACAAACCTTGGATACAAAACATGAGCAACTCCTGAAACTAATGCTTGATTAGAAAATTCTAAAAGTAATAAAAGCAGGGAATAAATTCCAAGTTTATTAGTTTCCTTAGAAGAAGAAGAATGGATGTGATGAGTCCCACCAAGATCAGGACTGTCAATTAAGTGATTTCTGTCATGCATTGCTACGTCAATCCATTTAGAAAATAACTCGTACATAGCTGCCGGGAATAACTCCCTGATCATCTCTCTATCGCTGGGTAACTCGGTAATCTGATTAAAGTTGGCCTTTTTAAAGCTGTCAACCTTTTCTGCAACGACTGGTACCAACAGATTGAATTTTTCCCCTAACCATTGACTGATACAAATTAATGATGAGTTAGTCCAGAGATCACCTACTGATGATTGTGAATTTTCACTGCATAAGCCAGCATCAAATTTTAAAACTTCATCCAAGATAAGTTGAGAAAATGTTTGTAACCAACAGACTTGCAAATCTGTCACTGGTAGAGAAATCAGACTCTCTGCCTGTTCGCAGAACTCCTTAACAAGTTCTCGTCGATTGGTAGACTGTTCGGATGATGCAAATTTACACTTCCCATTCGACAAATGGTTACGGCATCCTCTGAACCTTTGAAATGTCCTGTTTTCTCTGTCCTGACATTCCTCAGCTGTTACTGGAGATTTTGAATCATCTCTTGTATCTTGGTTAACTTTAACATCAAACTTTTTTAACCTTGCATGGGATGATAGCTCCGGCTGCAGGAAGTTCCTTTCCATTTTTATCCCGCATCTTCCTTCTTCGGTGGGACTGCTTCCTTCCTGATGAGTCAAGGGAAGTTTACAGAGAGAGTCTGAGGAGATGGAGACTTCTACAGCCACATCAGGAACATCAAATAGCTCTTCGTCCAATCGCTGGGCAATGCTGTCGGTTCTTGACCGTTTTGAACCGACCACACATCCACTTGAAGGAATTATACAAGAAACCAACATTTCCTCATCGTTGGCAGAACCCACGGTTGATTGACCGGAATTTCTCGACAAATATGAAGCATTTTGTCGCAAGTCTACGGGCATTGGTATTGATCGACTTTTGTTTACTACTGTAAAATGATCTAATTTTTGTGGTAGCAGGGGGTCGTTTACTCTTAGTTTCCAGATGCTCTGGAGGAAGGAAAAGAAACATATGCAAGTCTTATGTCAAAAGTTCAAAATGCTCTGAACATACTCCTTAAATATTTGTGAAAGACACCAACAAATTGAGACATAACTATCACCTTGTTAGATTTTGTAATACCTGCAATAATAAATTACTATTCATGCAATATGATATACAATTTGTTTCATACTTGTGATACTTAAGGGGGTTATACTTTGTGTGTTTGTGGGTACCGTAAAGAGACTATGTACCAGAATGTAATAGAATGTCTCTCTTGTTCAACTTGTACATCGTTACGCCAATGTGCATGGTGTATCGTGGTTGTTGAAGCATTGTGGTTCTTCGATAGCATACATCTAGAAGTCTAACTAAAATTTCAAACACATTTTCACATGTAAGTAAATTCAAATGCATTTTAAAGCAAACCTGAGAAGAAAAAATCAGTCCTAAATTATTTAAAAGATACATTCAGTAGTTCAGCTGTGGCAGTGCAAATTATGTTGGGATTAGTGTTGATCAAACAGTAAACAAAAATGAAAAATATCATTGACAACTACTATATTCTGCTTTAAAACAGAGTTCTGATTTAAAGATTATGAAATATTTAAGATGCCCTTATGTATTTCAAGTTAAATGTAAAATACATTATGCCCATCTAATCCAGTTAATTTACCGCAAATAAAATAGCACAGGTCTAGGAATTTGAGCTACTGTAAATACTGGCTTAATGCCAGTGGACTTTGCTATTTGCCAGTAGACAAAAAAGGCGCTGGCAATTTTATGCTGGCAGACATTAAGAACTTAAACACATGGTAAGGCGGTCAATAGTTGTCAGTTATGGATGGGCATGATTATCAGCAAGTATTATCAAGCTGCTCTCAAAGCCTGTGTGACAGTAATCTGGTATCTGTTGTAATTTAAGAAAATGACAGTGAGAACTAGATTTTAGCCAGTGGCCTTTAGAAGCACTGGTATTTTAAAGCAAGCGGCTATATAACATCGTGATATTCTAGGCCTGTTTCCTACCATAAATTCTTCTATCAGTCTAATTTGCTCCTCTTGGCTGTTGAGATACTGCATGACAGCTTGAATAACACCATAAACACTGTAGAACCAAACACCATTGCTATTTCCAGCCGGTAACCTTGAAAATTTCACTCCTGCAATAGATGGAAAGATTTGTCAACATCTTCAAAGCTACTATACGAATATTATCTTGCAATCATTTCTGAGCCAGGGAATGTTACAAACAACTTAAAAAAGGTACGATGCAGTATGTTCATCATTTCAAAGCTTTTAGCTTTGTCATATGTACAATGATAAACGTTTTGTTGTCATCTTACAGTACATGATACTGCGCTGCTCTCACTAATATTACCTGTGGGAAGTGTTATCTTTGTGGCTAAGCCCTGTTTTGCGAAACTGGCATGGATCCTGCTCTTATTACAATTCCCGATGGATTCAAAGGCCAGCACATCGGAAGCAAGATAAAGAGGCATCCATGAGTTAGTTTCATTGTCTCTGTGCTAGAATAAAATGAGATGAAAAGAAATAAAACAGGATATGAAAAAATCAAGCACAGTGTACACAACTGGCACATATTTGTCTTCCAGCATTCCATCTGGCTGAAAACAGACCTATTCAAAATTATATGCTACAGTAACAAATAATGGTAATTATGTTTCCATATATGCAGAGGAACTGTCAGAATGAGAGACAACATCATAGTTAATATGTAAAACAGAGGGCACTGGGGATACAGCAGCAACTGGATAGATTTCAGAAAATGAAATTTAACATCCCTTGAAACACTGCCAGACTTCAGTGCTATCTGGATATATATCTGTCATTGGGTGGAAAATGCAATACATACATTTTTGTGATTTCCAGCACATGGTTTTTCATTGTGCTGTTTGTACAATAAGTTATTTAGACTAAACTTCTGACCACAGATATTTAGTTTTACCAGTTGCCCCTGAATTAAAAAAGAAAAAAAGAAAAAAAAGAATTAATTGGCACATTTAAAAGAAAAAAAATTCTCTAGAAGTGAGAAGCAATCTCACAGAGGTACTTGTGTGTAAGGAATAGGATTGGAAATGGAGATTTACAGTAGGAAAACCGGAAGATACAGTAAGGGCACCATCACTAAATGTGTTTAAAAGCAAGTTGGAGAGGAACATGAAATGGATCTTCAAGGGTCATGAGACCTCTATAGTAGCCAGTCTCTTTCAGAAGATCACTGAAGAAGGAGGGTGGCAACTCAAGGTAACCTTCCGATCGATTCTCTGGAGGCTAGCGTGACCTCAAGTAATTTCGTTAAACCGATCCAACTCATACAATGTCAACGTAGTCACAAAGTTCTAGTCCAAACCCTACGAACAGCATGATTAACTAGACTCACCTTTTCATCGACAGAAATAGTCCTTCTCCCTAAATTCACATAGCAATACCTACATCTGTTGGCAGCATTTGAAATCTGACGAAGGGACAGGAACTGAACAGAGTCTGCCATTCTGTCAAAGGTCCCTTCCTTCGTTAGTAGGTCGCATTGACATAGATCAAATACTATTACCACCTAAGCCGAGGCCCTTTGCCAGTCCCCCGCCTCCTTTACCATGTAAACATCCATGACAGCTTTACGTGTACGGTGAATCTTGTAAACAAAATCAGTTAATGTACTAGGGAGCTGCTTGCAGGTAAGTGATAAATGAGAATTTTGTATTTGATTCCTCAATTTGTTTATTTTGAACGGATGAAACCCCTTCGCATTCGTCACCTGCTTCGATAAAGAATATTAATTCCAACTTATCCAAGGGGGTGCAAGATCTAACGTTACTGTACGTTACAGGCCTAGGCTAGACATAATAAATACAAGTTTTCAAAATAAAATAAAACTGTTAGCAAACTGCTTATCCATTAGAGAGCCTGTGTAATAGAATGTGTAAAAGTAAGTTGGCCTGACGTTTCGATCCTAGCAGGATCTTCTTCAGTGGCTAAATGACAAGTAACAGTAACACTAACAGAAGGGACAAAAACACGCACAGAATACAGAAAGGTTAATGAGCAAGGTGAACACAGCAGCCCGGCAAAAAAAACCCCATATCATATTATTCACATGGCAGTCGGACAAATAGGCCTAAGTAGCCCTGCCTTGTAAATTCGTCAGGCTATCAAGCTAAAACTAAGATAACTATCTAGAGTTTATCATTTCCCTCTATTTTGATTTCAGACAGTATGCAGCCCTTAGGGAATAGTTGCCTTGGTGTTAGCACTTTCTTTGCATCATCGCATGCGGATGATCAGTGCGGAGCTGATGGCCTCCCTCTCACTCCCAACTCCATCAAGGTTCAGGGTCGATTCCAGTGGCTGAAGGTTCTCTACCACCCACGGCTCTGTCAGTATCTGGACCTTGTCAGGGGAAAACATGGTAATTATAGTTGTAAAATACATGTGTCTGCACAAGTAGGACTTTTAGGATAACCTAAACCAAAACTAGTTTTGATATGTAGTACAATGTTAAATTCAAGGCTGGTCATCTTTTGTTTAACTAGTTTCTAATTATCACTTTTTATATCACTAAATTGAATATGAGAATTGATAAAGGCTTTAAACATCAAGGCTTTAAACATCAAGTTTTGGCTGATCAATCAAAACGACTGGAATACCAAGTTTAATCAACAAGAACTACCATAGGCCCCAAACATCCATCTCCTGCCCTGCACCCACCCACTCACCTGCCACCCTCCTCACAGCTCTTAGAAACAAAGCTTTCCAAAGCAGTCCAGTTTCTCTTTCATTGATTCCATACCATACATACTATTCTTCATTTCTCCCATTTTCCAGAGAGATTAATTCTTGTTACTGAACATTACAAGAAGTGCCTGGCAGAAGAAGCAGAGGATGATACCTTCACAGAGTAAGTTACAGCTAACCTACTACACCTCTCCAAAGACTGTTTGACATACTGTAACATGTTTTAATTGTGGTCATCAGTTTTTGTGTTGTTGTAAACAAACTGAAGGAGTTCCATTTGATATCTTTGACGGAGTTCCATTTGATGTGAGAGCGTGGTGGCCAATTGGCTAAGGCGTCAGACTCGTGATCCAAGGATTGCTGGTTATACTCCTGCCTAGTTCATTACGTTGTGTCCTTGGGCAAGATGCTTTATTGCACTTGCCTCTCTCCACCCAGGGATTAAATGGGTACCTGTGAGGTAACTTGTCATTGGGCGCAGTATATATATAACTGCTGCCGACTGGAGGGATTGTCTCTGGGACAGGTTATCATTGACCAGGGGTAATATAATGTCTGTAAAGCGCTTTTTGACCTATATCGCTGGTATAAAGCACTATATAAAAAGCAAATACTATTATTATTATATCTGCATATCAGGCACCCTATTGTGGATGCATGCTCCATTGCATGAAGGAAAGAAAATCTGTTAGCTAACATGTTTTAAATAACTTCCACCTACGAATACCTTCCAATAAATGTTGAAGTCACTATTTTCACTGAACATTAAAGTACAAGCACATTGATACAGTAGCATTGAGATTCTGCAGCATTGCTACTCAAGTTTTATGTTTGTTGCTGAGCTATGGAAAGAGAGGAACTCTACAAATGCAAGCGCAAATGTTGAATGGTTGTCCAGTCGGACCACTAGTGACTTAAATCACATTCAGAGATCTTGACTTTGTTAAAGAAATATATAATTAAATAATAAGTAGTGATAAATTGGTATCACCCTCCATCACTTTGAAGATATGAAAATGAAACAAAACATAGTGGTGGGCTTTAAAATCTACTCAAAGGGGAGTTTTCTTGCCCAAAACTGGTGTTCAGCCTAAATATTGGTCATTCTTTGTTATTTTGCTACATTATTTCCGACAACCACATTTCGTTGTCCAAAGGGCAACCAAATGGTAATTAAGACATGGTTGTCCAGAAAAAATCCTTAAAAGGTTGCCCTTACGACTATTACAAGGTATAAGGTTTGTATCAAATCTCTATTAAGCATTTGTTAAATCTATAGCGGGATACACTTCCACATCTACTTTACATAATACAGAATTTAACAATTGTTTAAGTATTAAGAATCAGTATGCAGTAACCCCTTCTATTAAACAATAAACATTGACTGTATGTGAAACGCTGCAGTGCTGCAACCAAACTCAGAAGGAAGCTGGTTTAGTTGCAAATTTGAGACGTTTCAAAGTCAATGGAAAAGAGCAAACTAAGTACTTTTTGCCTAGCATAGGATTAGAACCAGTGATCTTTGTGTTTCTTTTCAGCCACAAAAAGCCTATGTTCTTTCCTATTGTTTATAATTTCTTTGTCAATTTTCTGTTGTTCATTATAATTTAAAACTATATTTTAAGAAAAGATACATTTAAAACTTTAAAAATTTCATTGATCCTATGTTTCTTCTCTCTTTTTTTGGGGTTTTTTATTCAAAAGTGAGAATAATTTTCTGAGACTTGCTTATGAAACCATAGAAGGACTTGCCCACATCCATGACAATGGTTTTGTACATCGCAACTTGCATCCCAAGAACATTCTCCTTGACACTGAGGTACAGTAAAATGTTTGCATTATTATATAGTAGTTTGATAGATGGATGTGGTTCTTGTGTTGCAGTTGTTAAAGACATTTGACATGAAGTACTTTGAAGTGCTGGTTGCCTCTCAGAACCACTTCAAAATTACAGCAATTTCTACAGTGCAATAAGTTTTGTAGTTTTTGGATTAGCCTGGTAAAGTATGAAACAGAGTTTTGAAGCTGTATTGTGGCTCTAATCCTTACCACGACCTGCATAATTAATCAGGCAGTTTTTAATCCATGATTGTTTGTTGCACAATCCTGTAGAATTATATACATATATCTATAGACATTTGGTCTGCTATATAATTTAGAAGTGCTCCCTCATTGATTGCCTTCAAAGAAACAGGTTCAAGTCACAAAGTATTTCTAGAAGATTACCAGTCGTAGCTTTTGTATGAAATTAACGAGTACTGCTATTTAACCGAAGTGTACATTTGTTTGGAGTTTCAGGAGGGCAGCTTTATAAACAGGAAAATGAAGTAAAAGAAACATACAAGGGAAGGACAATCCAACCGTTATTATGATTCAGATGCTTATAATTCTCCCTCAGAAATTATTATTCGGAAGATGATTTTCTGTTGTTGAAATTGTTATAAATTGTTCTCTTTTGTTAACTGTATTAATTACAGGGTCGTGTCAAGCTCTCCAATTACGCTGTTTACTATATAACAGGCTGTGGTGCTGACGTTAATTTCCCCGTGGGGTAAGTTAGGCAAATGACAACTTCATTAAAATCTCTGATGTGACAGATATAATGTTTGTCTTCTGTGGTACATGTGGCAACATTTGAATGATGAAGAATGGCATGAGTCTCCTGAAAGTATTGGCAGAATAATGCAGAAGATATAATTCTGCTTTTCTTTAATATATAATAGTGTCCACCCAAGGTTTTCATTTCCACAAATGTAGCTATATTAATGGAAAAACAACTCTACAGTATGTGCATTTACGACAAATATAAAAACTTTTTAAAAAATCAGAGCCATAATGTAAATGGAAGGGGATGTCACATGAATAGATCACTCATGTACTTTTTGTTTTGGTTTATTTTCTTCTCTTGTGATCAATCATTTCTCATCATTTTTATCTCCACCTGTGTAGGTACCCAGCATACATGGCCCCAGAGGTCCTCATGGCTGGACCATCTAGCTCCTCATCATGTCCGCCTAGTGGACCCAAGTCAGACGTCTGGTCTTTGGGAGTGATTCTCCTGGAGGTGGCGTTGAAGTTTAAGATCTGGCCAAACTTGTCTCTGCCTCAACTCTTGGCCAAGATTCTGCTCCTCGGAAAGTATGGAACCTCGCAACATCCATTAGATAGCATCCTCAAAGAGCATTCCATGGCAGAAAAGTTTGAGGTAATGAGCTCTGTTTCCATCACAGTATCATAGATTATTCTCTGCTTTTCTTAAATGTTGTACTATAAACTCGCTTCCACTGTCACTGCAATTTTATTCCCTACTTATGAATAGTTTTCCTTCTTTGTGCTATTAAGTAAAACGTGCAAAATTTGAAAAGAATAAAGAATTCCTGTTTTGGCTAGAGTAGGAATCAAACCAGTGACCACAAGATAGCAAGTCCTGTACTCTACGGACTGAGTTATCCAACCCAATGGTCAGGGTTATCCTAATTGATACATTTACAAATGTCCAAAACAAATGCAGTAAGCAAATTTTCTGAGTTTATTAACGTTATCAAGTTAAGGCTAAGTTTGAAACCTAAAACAGTATATTGGGACACATTAATTTTTTGGAGTAGGGATAAGGAGGTTGGGGCCGGTGAGCGGGGGGTTTGGCGTATAAAGATGATCACAATAAAACATATACATACAAAGTGTTTTATTTCAATAAGGTATTATTTCCAGACCTCTTTTTCTACTTCTTTTGTAGAATCTGCCTTTGAATATCAGATACTTGATCAGACTTTGCTTGGAGCTTTTGATGTCAAATCGGTGAGCTCATCTGTCACAGTTTAAAGTAAAGCCTGATTTTTTTTTCCAGGCACGCTGAGATTGGGAGATAGTAGCCGCCTGGATAGTCCAGCTTTTGCCAGGAAGGGTTGTGGGGTAAAAGTTGAGATATAGAATGAAACCTTCTTCTCAAAATAGTTTCATTGATCTCATTATCTTAATTACAACTTGACATCAGCTTTATTATTATTATTATTATTATTATTATTATTGTTGTTGTTGTTGTTGTTGTTGTTACAACAATCTTTCAAGAGTGTTACATCCTGACTACATCCTGACATCAACTTACCACTCTTCATTGTCACTTTTTTTGCAAATTTTGTAGTGATGATATAGTCCCTTAAAAGTTCAGTGATGGTATATCAAACACCTAATAAACAGCACAAAGTCGTGCATGTAAAGATAACTGATGAAGATGCTGTTTTAAAGGCATTTTCTGTTGTTCATGCTGACAACTTCAGCCCTTGCCACAGAATGGGTTAGCATTTAGCTTATTCCAACCAGAAAAGAGTTCATATCTCCCCCAAGATGGCTAACACAAGACAAGAGCATATCACACTTCATGTTGAGTGCTATATTTTGCTTTGGATGTCCAGTGAGCTGTATGAATGTATGACCACATGTGTTGCAAAGCCAGTTAGCCGGTCACTGGAAGTTGTTTGCTCATTTTCTATTGATATAATTAATTTTAGAAAGCGCTACAAGAATCTTTGATCTGCACATACATTTGCATGTAGAAATAAAAACCAAGCCTACATTCACAGACGGATCCCCCCTTTTCTAAAATCTGTCTTTTCTGTTCTTGTTTTTCCTTCTCAGGCCATCGGCGAAGGATCTTCTCAAAAACAATGTTTTTGGTAAATTTTCACCTTCAAAGTGTCTCTCCAAGAGTTCCTACACAATGTTCCAGTGTCCGGGCCTACGTTGTGAAGATCTTGAAGTACCACAGTACATCGAGGATATCAAATTATCGGGTAAAGTTTCCATTGTAAATGCCCGGGAATGGCTTTTAAACTTTGCCGTATTTTGTAGGCCAAAATATGTTTACCGTGTCACAACGAGTGGTGGTGGCAACAGCTGCAAGATTGAGCTTCAGCAAGGCTGAATCAACATCAAAAATATTATCAGATCAGCAGACCGAATGCTAACTGAGCACAAAAGATACATTGTCATTGCAGCATGGCTGCAGCAATGCTGCAATGACCTCAGCCTCCAACTTTTCACACAGACTTTATTCAAGTCTCCTGTCAAGGAATGCCCCCCAAAAAAACTGTTAACGACTGCCGATCTACTGCAAAAGCCTGTGTAGGACAAAAATTAAAGTCAGATGTTTCACAGTTCAATGGTCCGATTGATTCCAGTTCGCCTCTAAAGAAGGTCCCTGCAAAACGGTCAGGTCGGGTCAGGCCCTCTAACATTTGAAGTATGTGTAAAAGTAAGTTGGCCTGACGTTTCCATCCTAGCAGGATCTTCTTCAGAGGCTAAATGACAAGTAACAGTGACAGAAGGGACAAAAACACGCACAGAATACAGACAGGTTAATGAGCATGGTGAACACAAAGAGAGAGATGTTAGGGGATTAGTGGACAAGGGATGGAGAGAAGAAAGAGACAGATAGACAGACAACTAAATTGGACCAGCAGGCCCTCTTACTTTTATACATTTACCTGCAGAGGCTTTGGCAGTAGATGAGCTGTTTGTTTTTTTTTCTCTCTGATATTTAACAGTTAGGAGAGATTACTATTATTGAAAGTATGTGTTTTCTGTTATGCAGGAGAAGAGGACTACCTCGCAGAGAGATCTCTTAAAGAGGTTTACTATCTCTGGGGATTGGCCGGAGGAGATTTAGAGAACGAACTCCGTAAACACGGGTTCCTTCAGAGATCACCGCCCATATGCTCATTGCCAAAGTAAGAATATTACAAGCATTTTGCTCTGTTTTTTGTAATATAAAAAATTCCAACCACGTAAAACTTTGAAAAAAAAACACAAGAAGAGAAAGACACAAACAAAACAAGGAAGAACCGTATGCAGCTTATATTATTTGTTGTGGCAATGCTCACAAGAAAGAAAAGATTGCTATGAATGTATGAATATGTATGAGTTCTGTTTATTACCATGGTGAGCTGTGATATGAACCTTAAGATCTCTTTGCACAATCTGTTTGACAGACACCTCATTAGGTCAGTCACAGCAATTGATGTTAACGATACACATATGCCTTACTATTCCTTCGAGCTGCTGTGTATGTAATCTGATTACTTTGTGTCAATTATTGGACAGTTGTCAGACCTAATGATGTTTCCAGAGATAAAACAGGGTTGGGAAGTTTACATGTTAAGCAAACATAATGTCTGTTTCCACTGATTTCGAGAGTCGTAGCTTTTGTTGAGTATATTATTATTTATTTCTAGTGTAAGGAAACCAGAACTATGCTTTAACGATTCCCTCATCAAAGATTATAAGCCATCGTTATCGAAAAGAGAAAATGGCATGAACATAAAACAATACAAAGCAAAGATTTTATCGTATGAACGAAGCTGTCACTCCATAATCCACATTTCTCTGCCACAGCCTAGTGACGGAATACGGTGACATCCTGGGATTAGAGAGGGACAGAAGTTCACTCTACGATGACACGGTCATAACGTTATCTCTCGATCAACTCAGGAAACGCCTGGAACACATTCCACCGGAGGATTACTACCCCCTGATAGAAGGAGAGTAAGTTAGATCAAAGCACCTTCTCTCTTAACAAGTTATCTTTATCATGGCTGCTAGACAGTGATGTAAATAAGAATAATTTATTGTTTTAATTACCGATACTGCATATCATATACTTTATATATATTTCTTTTGGGGGGGGGAGGGGGAGTTAGACAATTCACAGCTCACTAATAGTTGCGACTAATACATATGCAATTTGTATGTGAGTGACTCAGTGCAATGCTAATTTATAAACCAAATGAGTGCCAGGCAGAAGCCACAAAGTGTGACAAGGTAAATGGACGTAGGGGGAGGGGGGTGGAGGCAGGGGGAGGGGGTCGCAGCGGGTCACAAAATTTTGTTGTGTTTGTAAGCAAGTCCTCCACAGATCTTCTTGATGGGTAAAACTGACAATATGAAGTACAATCTGCATTCTTTTCCTCTTTCATGTTTCATTATTTCTCTTTCCCTTTTTGTTTGTGGCTTTTGACAGAGAAATGCAACAGATGTCTCAATCCCAAAGTAGCAACGATCTGAAGGAACTCTCACAGCTGCCGTTAGTAATCAGAGAGAAAGATATAGACTACCAGGTATGTTTAAAGGGGTGCTCCATGAAGGGATTGCATGCAAATTTCACCAGGTTGCTCAGTATAGGACTTTTCTTCTGTTATAAGTCGAAAATGAATTCTAGACATTTTCACATAATGACCCGAATAATACAGGTCATCGAAAAATGGCAATCAACATGCCACTTCCTTGCAAAGTAGAACCTCTGCAACAATTTTAATTTGAACAGGTTCACTAACTCTTTCCTTAGTTATGAGGAATCCTGTTTAGCTAGTTACTTTGTGAAAATTAGGGTTTTGTATCTATAGATTCAAATTATTGATGGCAAAGATAATACTTGTTGTAACTGAGTGTAATAAAGATTGAAATGCTCTCAATTTCTCATTTGACATATTGTGCCAAATGTCTGTTCTTGAATGACCTTTGACATCATATCATTTTAAACTAAACCATTAAACAAGTGCAATTTTGAAATAATAGAAAACTGCATTACCGGTTCAGAGTGGAAGACGGTGCATATATTTTCTTATTGGAACGAGACTTATTGCACTTGGATATGTCATCAGTAACTATCACAGACATTTCTTTCTAGTAAGTTGAAAACTGGAAGCTCTCATTTAGTTTAAGTGTTGTGATAATTAATTCTACACTCTCTTTACAGTTACATCGGATAGTGCTATTCGATAGACTTTTGAAAGGGTACCCTCACACGATTCAGAGGATCAAAGTGGAAACCAGAAGAGACATGCCACCTCTGTACCGAGCCGAGGCATGGGCAGCTATTTTAGAAGTCTCGGTAATAATGCAAATTCTTGGCCTTTCTTTCTTTTCGTACCTCTGAGTATTAAAGCTACTGTATGGTTGGAAATGATTAGCATAGGAGAATCGAAAGGAGGTACATTAACAACTGGGAAACTTGGAAGGTGTTATCAACACTCCACTGATTTGAACAGAAGTTTAAACAAAATTAGTGGATCTGAGAGGTGAAGTTGACAGGTCTGTGTACTATCGTGAGGTTTGTTTGGGGGGGGGGGGGGTAGGAGGGAGTGTGGGTTAATGAAACTGTCTCATACTAGATACCAAATATTCCAGTGTGGCTTATGAGGTGGGGAAGGGTAGGGGGGTGTGGTAGTAGTTAATAAAACTATGGTTGGAAATGATTATCATAGGCGAATCGAGAGGAGGTACATGAACAACTGGGAAACTTGGAAGATATAATCAACACTCAACTGAATTGAACAGAATTTTGAACAAGATTAGTGGATCTGGATATGAAGTTGACAGGTTTGTATACTATTGTGAGGTGTGGGGGGAGAGAGGAAGGGGGAGGGGGGTGTGGGTGAAAGAAACTGTCTTACTTAGATACCAAGTATTCCAGTGTGGCTGATGAGGTGGGGAAGAGGGGAAGGGGGAGGGTAGTGGTTAATAAAATTGAGAAAAACCTTTTTGATGGACAAAGCTGCAATATGAAGCACAATCTGGATTCTTTTCCTTGTTCATGTTTCACTTAATAATCCGGATCCGATGAACAAAACTGTTCCCTCAGCGTCTGACCATTTTTTCAAATACTGAGAGAGGTGTAGGCTATGGTGAATGAACATAATCAAACAGGATCATCATCTCTGAACATCTCCTTCTTCTTATGCTGTATAAATCTGTGTGTATTTTTCTGTGGTTTCTCCTTGACAGGGGGACTTCATGTCCGAGTACGACGCAATCGACAAAGAGTCCCCACTACCGATTGACAGCCAGCTGTTGATAGATATCCGAAGATGCCATCAGTACGACGAAATTCTCTATTCTCCCAAAGCCCACAGCAAATTAAAACGGATCCTGAAATGCTGGCTAATCTCAAACCCGCGTCTCGTATATTGGCAAGGTAAAAAAAATAAAAGATTGTTCCTGTATGGTAGATTTATTAGATGCAATACCATTTCTACTTGATTATATCACCTATAGGTTTAGTATGTGATGCCATTACGAAGATATATAGTGTAGCACATGCACAAAAGAACATAACTGTATATATACATAAAGAAGACGAGGGCTATACTCTGAATACTTTACAAAAATATAAAATGATATCAAAAACCTAACGATTAAGACAATTGTTATTCATTTTAATATACCATGGGTGTACGAGGGAAGGTTGTGAAGCCTTGACTTTTTGTATTCAACTTAATGGTCATTGTTTAATGTTGGTATGTGATAAAACATGATTGCTACTGAAATCCAATACCTGTTGTGCAGTTCATTTGCTGGACGGTTCATGTTCTATTACAAATAATGACGGACAAGCAGAGGAGTTTGAATTTTTCTTTGGGGGGGTGGGGGGGTGGGGGGGTGGGGGGGGGGAATTAAGCAACCTTCCATATCAATAAAACACACAGTATGTTATGTCTTGCTTGATTCTATAACTTAATTATGTTTCCCATCCCTTTCCTTTTTAATTCTATAATCCAATTCTAGGACAGGATTCTGTCTGTGCTCCATTCTTGTATCTGAATTTCAACAATGAAGGTAAGCTGAAAATTGACTGATAAGAGTATCGTGCAATAGCAGATTAACACCCCCCTATTGTCACCCTCATGCAGCAAATCTTCCCTCCTCTACCCCCTCCTCCAACTCCCCACCCCACCCCTTCAAACCCACTTAAGGTATCCTTATAAAGTTTGCAGACATACTGTTTGTCTAAAAATGCAAAATTTGCCTTTTGGATATTCCACCACCTGGTTTGTCATTATCAGTTGCGGTGGTTGGTACAATTTCCTTTTCTTGAATTCTTGTCGGTTAAATGTGGACAGTTTGATTTCCTTGGTAATAAAACCCTATATCCATCTCACAGAAGAGGGGTACGTGCCATTCAAACTTTGGGCCACCTTGATAGGTAGGAGGCTTCCGTATACCTGGATTCACCCCTGGTTAAGCGAATTTTATTATACGGCTTTTGCTCTTCTTCTTTCAGCTTTGGCTTTTGCTTGTTGTTCAGCTTTCATCAGAAAATATCTTCACAAATTTTATGCAAGTGATAATTCCGCTGTATTGGATGGTAAGTCAAACCAATAACAAAAAGAATCCCACTATTCTTTAAGAATGTTTACCCGTAATTAAAAGACGAATAAAGACTTGTTAGATAGTTGAACGTTTTCCCTTCCCTGATTATATCTCATTTGCTATTTTTAAACCTGATTCAGTTTCTGTGAATAAGTTTATTACAGTCAGATTCTACAGGTACATTTGCAATTTTGAGCAGTTTTAGCAAGTTAATTTTTCTTGGGGGTGGAGGTGGGAGGGGGGGTGGGGGAGCAGGTAGGGGAATTGGAAGGCAAATACCCACTGACGATTAAAATATTATATTTCAATTTTTTGTGTTATTAAACCGATACAGAATATCTAGCAGTTTTCTCCCATCTGATTGCATTCCACGACCCTGAACTCAGCAACCACATGAGGAGTATCTCACTGGAGCCAAAACTCTTTGCGACCAAGTGGTTTCTCACCATGTTTGCACGTAAGTGGGAAGCATCCTTCCATGTTGTGTTTGTGTACAATCCCAAGCAAGCAAGTTACCATTGTAATGATATGTGTCAGACCCAGAGCTGAAAATGAAATTTTAAATGAAGCGTTAATGTCATAGGCGTAGGAGCCTAATTTGATTTGGGGGGCTGTAACCACTTGCCCGAAAAATATAACCAAAATTGTCTGCGTGCTCCGCGTTCAACATGTTAATGTGCATATCATATAGGCATTCATCGGTTATTACATCACATGCCAATAACATACCATCATTTTCCATGTTATTACCCTTCCATATTGGTTAGAATTATTGGGGAAGTCGTTACAATATTAAGGATGATAATAATATAAGCTTAACCATTGAAAAACACATTGCAAATTATTCTTCTTTCAGTAGGTGCCCGAAAAATTCTTTGCAAATTGCCCGAATTTTCAACAACAATATTGGTTGGGGAGACTGCAAGACCACCCACCTCCACCCCCCCCCCCCCCCACCTCCTACACCTATGGTTAATGGTCAAGTTCTCTGTCTTTCAAAAATAAATGTTTACCATTCCTGATGGTCATAGTATAGATGGGATAGTAGGTTTTAGCATACGTTATGATATGTCGTGTCCTGTACGTGGGAATAATTTTAGTGCTGTAATGTTGTGTAGAAGTTTAGTAGACTGTGTACAAAAACTGCCATACATCTTTGCCCTATTAATTATAACAATTTACCCCTCTTTTTGGATAGCATTATGCAGTGCAATACTAGATAAATTAATCCCTGCTGTGGGCATGAACTACACCGCAGCGTGTCTTTAAATAAAAGTACCTTACTCTTGAATGTATATGCGGAATGGGGATCGTTTGCAATTAAAATCAATCAGTGTTTAATTACCAGGTCAAATGATGTGGAATTTATCTCGTTAAAAGTTATAAGGGTATGCCTTCCCTCAATTTTTTTAAATTTTTTTTCAATCTATTAGTCACAGTAATGACAAAACCTTAACCAGTGGAAATCCACTTCACTGTCAACTTTGGAAGTTATCACTCTGAAAGTTTGTTAAATGTTTTTTGTTGTTGATTAATCTTTTTTGCATCCTTCTCCAGATGTCTTTCCACTGCATAAGATTTTCCACCTGTACGATACACTACTGTTAGGCAACTCCTCCTTCCCACTCTGTGTAGGGGTAGCCATCTTACAACAAATGAGAGATTACCTTCTGATGGAGGATTTCAGTGCTTGCATTCTCATCATCTCAGATATGCCAGGTGGGTGACTGTCTTCTGTCAATATCTTGTGAATCGATGGCTGTGCTCTCCAATGCCGCAGAGCTGTTGCCCAAGAGTCTAGTAGCTTTGGTGGTGTACCATTTAGTACAAGTTTATTAGTCATGTACCATCAGTCGATCCTAAGTAGTATGTATTTATTTTGTAATTGTCGAAAACTACTGTATATCATTTGAAACGTAAATGTATCTGAAGTAGCAGGCGAACTTGTGTTTCCTAACACATTTTTCCATCCGTGAAACAGACCAGGTGTGAACTTGAACCCAGTAATTATAACCCATTGCGTCTGTTGGAAGCCTACCTCGGCGTGTTACGCACCCTGGTGAGTGCTCCCATGTGAATGTCATACCTAGATTCAGAGATATGTAAATGATAATAGATCTCTGTTACGATACTGGAGGGGCCTGGGTGGCCCACTTTGCAAAAGTTCCTACAAAATAACCAAACTGTTTAATACAAAGTTTATCGTTGTCTCATTATAGTTTGATAAATTACTTAGTAAAACAAGTTTGTTTTGTGTCATTTTATCATCCATTGTTCTGCAGAAATCGACATTGAACGATGTGTCCAGGATTCCATTCGGATCTTTTGTCACACACCTAAGAGCGCCACATACAGACAGCATTCCAGACCACCTGCAAAGAAGGAAGATTCATCTATCTTCTCGATGAAACAAATATCTTACTACACCACGGACGTGAATGAGATGCCCAGATCTGAACTGGTGAGCTGCCTAAATCTACTTACAAAGTCAAGGGAGCATTTAATTTGAATTTTGGAAGGATGATGAGTGACCAGAAACCAGAGAAGGTCTTTCATTAATCGTTTCATAGTGACTATTTGTTATAATTCCAATTATAATTGTTGATTAATTTGTTGGTTTCTTACTCAAAATCACACTCATTTTTTTTTTTAAATCAAACATGAAACAATTTGAAAGTGCCTTATTTATACAAACGTAAGACTCCAGAAACCCTATCAATTTCTTCTTTTCAGTCGAGAGAGCCACTATCCCTGGAGGAATTACAAGCAGAGCGTTGTCCCAGAATCTCAGCTGAAGACCTCCTCGAGCTCTGCGGCCTGACAGGTATCGAAAACTCTCGCAGTCCAACGCGGAAGAGCAAATCGAGCAAGCCCATCATTCTCATCTTAGACATCAGGAATAGCGAAGAGTATCCTTTAAACTCAAATGAATATTCATTACCATCCTACTTTCTGATTGGTCTAATGAAGAGTTACCAATCTGGAGTTATGGTTGAATGCACAAATGTAACAAGTCTGATTGCATTTTTTCAGCTCTTAAAATGAAAACAGTATGCTAGATAAAATCAAATAGTAAAGTGACCCAGGTTTGAGAGTAGATTTCAAGCCAGTCAAAGTGGTTCATCAACTGTCCATGTTTTTTCATCTTGTATCCTTAACATAATTTTCAGCTTCAGCAGGGGGCACATACCATCTAGCATCAACATGCCATTTAATCAAGCATTTGCTCCCGAAGGTGACCTTGTGCCCTGCCACGGAGTCACGCAGCTTAACAGCCATAAAGGCAGAGTAGTGGTCGTCGTAGGCAACCGTGGGAACAATGCACCCAATGTAAGTTGTACCTCACCTTTTTCATAAATCTGGAAAATTTGCTGTCATCTTTGTGAAAGGTTTGATTTATTGAATTTACTTGAACAACACAACACTAGAAGAATGAATTTCCTATCGGTTTAGGTTTTCTTACACTCTGCATAACAAACGTTTGTTTCCTCATATTTGTCTTGTCCAAGATGATGCAATCATAGGGTAATAAACTTAAGCATGTGATATCAATGCAAAAGTTAATGTCATAGTTTTAATCGCATTCATCACCAATGCTAAAAATATGTATTGCTATTTGGCAAGAAAAAGATGACAGAGTTTTCTAAGTAATGTTAAATGTATAACATAAATGTCTCAACATGGCTTCATTGGACCCTTACATGTTGAAACTGGAACAAACAGATGCACAAGAAAATTGTACTCTTTATGAACGAGTACCAAACGTCACTGCACTTCTATTTGAGATGCTGAAAGAGAAAATGTTGTAGGAAGTAAACCGGTGACTTTCACGGCAAAAGAAGGAACTTGTTACTGAGTTTTTGAGATGATGGTCTAGGCTAAATATTTGTCATTATCCTGAAGAATCTCATTTACATGATTCTAACAAACATGATTCATAATTTTGCACCAGGACTCAAATGGACTGCTGGCGCCCTTTTCACCTCTTTACCACTTTTTACTTATTCACGATTATTGCCTTTTTTATTACGCTCTCATCTACCTATTGACATTTGTCACATTTTGTTGGTATAATTTGGCGATTACACCTATTTATTCTTCGTTTATGTGCGAATTAGCCAGGCCCGGAAAGGGTCATTTCCAGCGATCTAGGGAGTATCTTTATTCAAAAATTTCTGTACGCTACGCGCCAACCTGTGGTGGCGCTCCGCTTAGATAGTGTCGAAAGCGCCCCTACAGACCATTCTCGCCCCTCCTGACCGATACCCCTAGCTCCGCCACTGTACTCTTCCAAAGGTCTAGACAGGCTAAGTTGCCACCGACTAAACAAACAATATATATATATATATGTCAGGCTAATGTGTGTGTATGTTCAAGCTCGTAATTAACAAATACTTTCAGACATGTTCTGTGTTTTTGTTTCTTCACACGACAGTTTGCAGCACAGTTGGTGATGCTCGGCTACCCAAAGGTCAGTGTGATGCATGGTGGCATTGAATGTTTGAAAGCAACCGGAATTTTGAGTGTCTCATCCCCAGATTTATGAAGAATGACTCAACAGAGGAAAAGTAGAATCTGCCATTTAAATTTAACATTGCTACTGGAGTCTCAGTCATAAAGGAGTACTTACATTTAATATGTTAATACACAAAGGTATAGGTTATGCAAACTGTATATATATATATATATATATATATATATATATATATATATATATATATATATATATATATATACATATATATGTATGTGCATGTCTTTGGGATGTTGCATCCAGGATGATGTATGGATGCCATGAAGCAAAGTCATGGCTGGCCAGGTAATCAATGTAATTCATGTCAAATTGATTGAGAGAGACAAAAACAAGAAAAGTGTTTCATTCATTTTCAGTACAGAGTGTGAACTTGTTTATATGAATATTTGTTGCAATTGGTATGGCACTGGGGTTTAATATATTTCAAGTGAAAGAGAGAATAAAAAAAAAAAACAGGTTTGCCTGTATAAGTTAAAGTGTGAACTTTGCTAGTGTTGACATTTGGGTTGACATTTGGGACCCCACCAAAATTTCATATTTAAGGTGCATTTGGCAGTCCATAGCATGGAACACCCATGCAGAGACTGTTGCAAACTTGCCATGATGCACTGTTACACCAAGTTTTTCTTGTTAGGTTATTACTATATTGTGTGTGTGCATGCTAACGTAGCATGATAACTACCTTAGAGTACATGGTAATCGCAGTGACTCAAAGCTGACAGGTTATTTTCCGTCAGGAATTGTAAGCTATTTTCTGGGAAAATGGATATAGGATGAAGGAATTCAGTTGTTATTTTTAATAACATACAGTTGATATTGATTATATTATTTTAGAGTTTTGGTATGACGCAGGTGTGACCATTTTGAAGGTGTTTGTGCGCAGCATTTGTTCGTATGTGATAAAAGTGTATAGCTTTATGATCATGGCGGCCATAGCCGTGTGGTCACTGTGAAGTGACGTCACGATTGATGTCGCCATTAGGGGAATCCCCTGCATTGCGTTGTCTGCTATGATGGTATTACTAGTGCATATAGTTCAATTGAATTATTCTGTTAAGACCTCGGTGAGTTAATGCATATTTCCTTGATAGTAGGGAAAAGTATATATGTAATATTTAGTTCTGCTGAACTGTAAAACTAGGTGGAATCACCTAAAAGACCTGGATTTAGATCTTGAGTAAGTCAGACGCCAAAGCATTAAGATATCTAAGGAGGGCGAGTTAATATTTTCATATGTTCCTGTTATTGAGCTGCCATGTTGAAATAAACTGGTTGCAATATTGCCATTATGCACTGCTACACCAAGTTTTTCTTGTTCTCTCTTCTCCAGTCTTTTCCAGCTCCTAAATGGTAATAGTTCAGTGGCCTGCCCAATGTGTAACACTCAGACTCATACTTAATTTACAAAATTATTTTTAATTTTTATCAGCTTATTAATGTACATAATTGTTTATGATGGTCGATGGTTATGAATTTGGTTAATTTATATAATTATAAATTATATATAAAAGTCTTAGGAAGACCACAACATCAAATAAAATCCATAACTCCACGTTTCAGCTCTGCCATTTTATTTCTCAATCAACCCTCCAATTGTGTGAAAAATTAGAAATGGGTCAAATCACAAGGTTAAAAAATAAATTGAACGGTTATCATTGAATTAGAACCGTGGTACAGACACATGGTACATAGATTTACAGTAAAGAATACAAGGTTGTATTATTTAACCAACCAAAAAAAAAAATTTAAAATAGGAAAAAGGTCCTGATAAGGGCTGACATTCCTGTGTATGAGTACTTTACAATGCCCCCTTCTTTTAAACTGAATAACATGACACTGAATATGTTGCAACAAGAAGTCACGAAACTATTTGCCTGAAGTTTTTACCTTCTGTCCAAAATAACAAAATTAAAATGTATTAAACCTAGTCTTTCATTCCTCATAGGTGTTTAGGTGTGACATTCACAGATCCTTACTGCTGGTGACCTCAGAGAACTTTTTTGGATCCTTTATAAGATGTAAACCCATTTCCACCTAACATGGAAATCACAACATGCTATTTTAATCTTGGACTGTCACATGTTACATTCTTTTCCATTCTTCAAATGCTAGATCTAGGTCCAGGAGGGTAAAACCTCAAACAACTAGCATAATGTCAGTTTTCTTGAATTTAACAGTCTTCTCAATAAATCAGCCTTGTGTTGCATTTGATGTAACAAGGGTAAAAATGTCACAACAATTTGAGGCATGAAAGGTGTGCAATATTTGGTCATATCAAGCATTTGTGCCTCAGAAAAAGCATGAATATGTTTAGTTTATTGCATTTGTTGGTCAACTGCCATCTATCCATACTAGAACATGACTCGAGCGTTAGTAGTACATACCAACCATTGCTGGGTAATCTCAAGCATTCTTAGGTCAAATCAGGCATTGGCCGGCCATCTGAACAGTTCACATACCAAACATTGCTAGATCCTATCCAGCACAGCTGAAGCACTGTTAGGTCATATCTAGTATAAATTGATGAGGTCATACCACGCATCCATGAAACATTAGACGAGGCTTGAACAGGGTCATACCATGTACTGTGATAGGTTCACTTCATGCACTAGGGGCATTATTGGTACAGAGCATGAATAGATTAAGACAAGTTTTGATTGGTCCAAAAAGCCATGAACGGGCCCAAAATTTCATAGTTTGTGTTGACTGTATATTATGATTGACCTTCATTGGTCAATTCAACCATGAGTCAGTCTCGATTGTGTCATTGCAAACAGGTTGACGGAGCAGTTATAGCCATCGATTTCACAGCTGTACTATTATATGAGAATGCACTGTGATCATATGTGATTTGACTCTTCTATATAAACTAATCCAGATAATAAGTGTCAAAAGTTTCAATAACCATTAACAATCATACAAAATATTTTGAATGTATATCTGAGAATTAATGTCTAGCGATATTTCCTTCTTTTTTTTCCCCCAGAAAAGTCTGTATTTTCAAGTTTATTACAGTAATGAATCAAAAAGTTGAATAAAAGTTACATTCTTCATCTCATTTTTGCTTTCAAATGTCATTGCTTTAAAATATGCTATTCTATTCAATTAATTGTAGCCAAATTTTCCATAAAGTGAATTTGCATGCGGTGCTGTTTATAAGAGAACAAATCAAAACGAGTCTCCCTCATTTGAGAAATCCCAGAAAAAAAACACTTGAGAATTGTTTGGGAGAAAAAGTGCAAAATACGACTATTGAAGAATTGAACGCCTGATCCAAGATCACAATCTCTCTTATTAAACTTTAGCAAAAAAATGAATAGCAAAATATTACCACTAATCGGCACCAGGAACCAATATCAAATTTATGTAGTAATTAAAACCAGGAACCTGATAGGAAAAATGTTCTATGAAAAAAATGCTTCATGAATCGATCATGACAAAATGATAATGCACAAAGTTGTGGGGTGGGGGGAGGGTTGGAGGTGGAATACTTATAATGACAGTACATTAAAATTGAAGAAGACAAAACAAATAGAAAAAAAACCTAATCCGGTGATGATATTTCAAGCCTTGCATACCCGCTGAAACCATATATCTAATATTTACAGTTCTTATCATGGGCTTTGAAATGGGTGTATCTGTGTGTGTGTGTGCATTTCTCGGTGCTATCATGCTTTCTGCCAGACACAGACCAGGTTCTTATTTGTGACCGACACGATGTACTTGCAGTCCGAGCTGATGGAGACGTCGTTCACGATGATTCTGTCTTCAAGGTCGTCCTTCTCTTTGCCTTCCTCCTTCTCGCCTTCCTCTTCGTCTCGACTCTCTGGCCACGGGAGGAGCTGAAAATGGAGATGAATGGTTGGTTTATAACGCGAGCGGGGAAACATGGTTTCAAAGCAATATTAATGCGACTTGCCAAACCCATTCCCCCTCCCCCCCACCTGTAATATCAGAAGGATGATGATGGTGATACCGAGCCGTGAATCAACTGTAAAAATAAAGTCACTGAATGACAGCAGACTGTAAGTAAACCAGAGTAATTGGTACAAGGGCCATCTTGTAATATGATATTTCAAAATGGCTGATGGACAATGCTATGTAGGAAGTTTCCAATCCTTAAGTTCTGATGCAAGGGTTATATTTCCACTTTTTCTCATGAAAAGTTAGCACATCCTAAAGTGTTGCAGAGGATTTGGATTCAAAATGTCACCCTGGCTCGCCACAACATCCATTTCGTGCACGTCCTGAGCTTACAAGGAAGACCAGCGCAACTTCATTCGGAGAACAAACAGAGCAAGACTGCAAACATTTCTCTTATTTTGTTTTATATGGTAGGCATTATACTGAGTCAGGGTTAAAGGTTATGTCATCCATTTTGAGTCCACACGTGTAGCACAATCATTGCCTGTAAAGATAAGGACATAGTAAAGAAGACCGTTTAACTACCTGATTTGGCTTGAAGGGTCCCTTTATTTTGGCAGACTCTGCCAACTCGGCCTGTTTGAAGACATCGTATACCCAGACTTCACCTTGGTCGTCACCGCTGACCAGAACACCGCAACCTGTGAGAGAAACCAGATGCATAGTCATAAGCAGTAACATCAACCAAAACAAACAAGGACACACTACAGGCAATAACGAATAAAATTGTATAAAAATTGAAAATAAAATTTTGGACTGAAAAGTAGCAGACATAAGCATGGAGATCTTGGTGTAAAGATGTATCACCTAAAGGCATCCATAGTTTTCTCCTTGGTGGGCAGAGGATGAACAACTGCCCATAGTAACAATCCAATGACCTTTGACCTGGGTCTATTACTCATTCTTGTTTAGATGCATGGTGCATCACATGGTCACAAAAGACACTATTGTTTTAATTTGGTTTATTTTGGGAAAGAACAAGTCCAGATCTGTTGGGGAGGAGATGTTGGGCAGAACAAAGAAGGTGAGAGGGGGATAGTAATTAACTATAGCAGAGGGTGGACTACAGCTAGTGAGGAGAGATGCAGTCTTTTCTGATACTCTTTTCCGATTATTTTTTGATACCTTTGAAGTAGAGACTGACAATAAACTAGAGATGTAGCTTTTCGCTATAATTGATGTCTCTCTCCATTTTTTGTGTGTGAATTGTACATATTCAACCCAGTGTTCCAGGTGGGAACATTATGACACTTGGTGAAATAATGACATGGGAGGAATCTAGCAGCACAACATCTATGGAGGTTCTAATTGTCACCGAGGCATACAGCATGTTCCGTAACTTGGATTTCTCAAACGTTATACACACTTATACTACTACCACTAGTACCAAATGGCAGTTGAATAATGTCAATAACATATATTTATTTAGAAAATTTATGCACAAACAGATGATTTGTTACTTTACTCCCTCAAGATGGATGTAACCATCCAAGGATTGCAAATGAAGCACAAAAAAAAAATTGCATGAAATTTAAGGGACACAAAATTGATCTGAACAGAAGTAAATAGGAGCAACGAACTGATTGCCACCGCTCACATCTCTGTGTTTAATAGATTAAGTGAGCAATAGGTGCCCACATCTGTATGGATTATATAATCTTAACGAGATGACACTTCTCGGAACGCGATGTTCAATAGTGCAACTCAATTACATGTGTACTAAAGCTTCAGTAAAATAACCAAATAACTATTACGATGGAACTTTACATGAAAGGCTTTCAACTTTTGGCCAGTTTAAAGGCCATCTGAAAAAGTTAACTTTCTGTTGCTTGCAAGTGACGTTTTGTTCGTGTCGCTACAATGCAGACAGTAATGAAACGTGATACCTTGTTATCTTTAGCTGGACCTGAGATGTCCATCGCTGTATCGTTTTACACTAGACTGTGGGTACTGACCGCAGCTGTATGTACTGACTGTACACTAGCGTCTAATTACCGACGGTAGCAAGCTGTGTGTGTATTTTCTGGGATCGATGGTGGTGTCTAACACTTCTGTTACACCTCATTTGAAACTAGGTCAGATCACCGGCATTAGACGTTTCTCTTTGAGCGAGTCTTCACACCCTTTAATGCACAGAGTCGAATGACTTGGTTTTAGTGGAATTAATATGAACTACCATCGAGTAGGATTACTCTCAGTAATTTAAGCCTGTACTGATTTTACTCACCAGGCCATGTTCCAATGTCTAGATAAACGCTGTCAGAATCGCACCATTCCAAAGAGTAAACTGGTTTGATGGTGACATCTTTCTGGGTACCTTTCTTCACGGTCCTTGCATCCTTGAGAGACCAGATATGGATGGAACCATCACACGCCACTTTACTTGCTGAGTTCACAGAGAAAGGAAAGGAACACGATAAGGCGAGAATATCATACGGTGAAATGGAACAAGACACTATCAAACACTGCTCCTTATTTACAGCTGTAAATAGTTAGTGTAGGCAAATGTTTAACAGTTAGGACGGCCTGATAGTTTAATCCTAGATGGATCTATTCAGGGTCCGACTAAGACGGAAAACAGGGTCAACCGCCAGATACAGAAGAAGAAGAAGAGTTTAATTCGATCACTAAAATATGGAGTACAAGAGACGGAACACAGGCAGCGAAGAGAAAAGAAAACAGGATATGAAGGGGTCGCAGGGGATTAAAATACTGAGGAAGATCAACTGAGGATTAACTGTGAAGAGGGGAATAACAAAGGGATACAGCAATGGAGTTTAAGGAGTGAAGATTCATACAGAGATAGCAATTGTGGTGGGGAACGGGGGGAAAGAAAAGAAAAGGGGGAGGGCAAATGGTGGGTGAAAGAATCAAGTGGGTTAGTCAATTCCCTTCTTGGATGTGAAGACCACGAGGTTGAATGGTCCTTTCCCTAAGGCAAACTGGATCAGGGGTGGTTACCAGAACATCAAATGCCTTGTTAAACCAATCAGAAATAGCAAGGTTCAGACAGGTTAATGACTTTAGACCTTGATCCTAAGCTATGTAGGTTTGGACTAGTCATCATAAGGAGAAGTCTCTGTTATTTTTAAGCCATGAAATTTAAAAATTGCAAATGCCAGTCACTAATTCCAGCCACTCTCCTGAGTAAATTTTTGTTTTCCAAAATGAACACACTCTCAGAACAAACTCGTACAAAACTATGAAAAACAAAAAACCAATCATTTTTTGAGCAGACAAACCAAAGATGCACAAACAAACAAAAAATATCTCTAAAAATGACAAAATTTCAATATTTTACCAATGAGTTGATCTTTCAAGAGCGCTAGGCCATCTATCATGTCGCCCTCTTTCTCTTCATCATCCTCACCCTCGTCGTTAATAGCCGAGGCGAGACGTGCTTTGCTTGGTAACAGGAATTCAAGGCTGTAGTTCCTGCATTAAAACAAAACAAAATCATAGAGACTGCTCGCACACTGGTCATCTAACCAATAAGTCTGTTCCTGTTTTTCCGTTCATTGGAAAAATAATCTCAAAAATCACAAATGGGAAAAACTTTATAAACTGATAGCTCTGGTCAGGTAATTTCTGTTTTTTAATTTTGCAATCGAAAAATTTTGTAGTTAAAATACGTTATCATATAACCGTCACTTCACATTTGCTGATTATAAAATAATGAATTGAGGGGGGGGCGGTGGGGGGGGGATTGTACAACCAAAGAATGCTACATTGAGATGATAATTGAAGTCATTAAAAATCATGTGAAAAAGAACAATTTTTACAAGACGGAAAGTTTTGGCGTACTTTTCCCTTTTACTGAAAGCGTTGGTATCAATGTTCCATCCGTAACAGCCGTTGTCACAGCCAGCGAGGAGGAAGTCAGCTGACGGCACAGCTATCAAACCCAGGACTCGACCAGGAGCAGACAGATTCAAAAGTTTCCTGAAGAGAAATAAACAAAAACAAGCAGAATGTAAAATAAAACATGCACCCAAACATCATCTCAGAGCTTTAAACCTTATTTTGAAGTACTTGTGGAATGAAAAACTCTTCAAAAAATCCTGAAAAACTAAAAGCAAAAAAGCATGGTAGCACACGACCATATCATGAAGTTACCATTTGTAATAACATTACAGAAGAAATGGGTCTACCCACAGAGAACTGCGATACAAATATTATGCATTCTAGTTAAAACTTGACCGTCCACGGCAAGTACCGACTAAAACCGTACATGCCCTCTGGACACCTGCCGACGAGACCCGTACGGCAACAATTCAAAGTGGTTACATAATTCGATACAGGTCAATATGTGCCTTCATGAGAAGTACTGTTGCAATATTACAGTCTCACGACAATGTGACCTAACTTGAACTATGAAGTTTACAATACAAGAAAATGATACAATGTCTTAAGTATTCTCTGTAGATTAATCTGTCGGGTATGCAAGAGATTTAACTGCCAAAGATATGAGACTAGAAAAGTATTTCAAAGCTTACAGCAAATGGCATCACAAAGCACAACTTGGCAGCTTAATAAGTGTTCTTTGCTATTAGTAGGAAATCTACCATGTTTTATTGTTACTAATACCATAAAACCTTGTAATGCGCAGAAGGAAAACTTCATACAATGATATGCGGAAGTTTTTTACCCAACTGCACTGTTCCTGGGCCCTTCAAATCACTAAAACTAATTACTGTAATTTGAGCCTGGAGAATATTACCCACCTTCTTAAAATCTAAAGAAAAACAAACACATATTCCACAAACGCTTTCATATAAGGTAGTGAAATTTTGTGAAATCATCTAGTGAAATCATTTCCCGAGTGGCTTACCTGTGTCTACACTTGAAGTCCGTTCCTTGAGGTGTGCCAATGTCCCAGATAACAATATCTTCAGATCCACCTGAAACCAAAACCATTTCAGAGGATGATTACATATTTCTCCACGACCAACAAATCAAATAAACTACCAATTCCCTTTCTTTTAAGACATATAGTTTGAGAAGAAATTTTGGATTCATGATTGTAACTTTGTATTTTGGACTGGTGTGTAACTTTCTGCTATACTTTTACCAAGCTGTGTAAGATTGATACACTATTGGATAAGCCTTCTAACTAAGAGACCTATGTGAATATAATCATAAAATGTGGTGTCCCACACATTTAGTGTAATCCCTTATTTCTTCATTGACAAAAGTTTTGAAAGCTGAAGTGGCATGCTTACATCCAATCAATGTATAGTGTACCTAAGTTAGAGTGTAGGTGTGGAATGTAAGGGATGCTTACATGTTAGACATGTAATGTACATGACCTAACATTATGAGAAACCTTTAGTTATGTCATTACTTTTTTCTCATTCCATTGTGAGATCAGTGAAATACAGGAAGACTTGACCAAACAAGGTGTGCATAATAATGATAATGATCATAATAATAAAATAATAATGATAATAATAATGATCATAATAATGATAATAATAATAATAGTAGTAATAATAATAATAATAATAATAATAATAATTATAATGATAATAATAATGATAATTATAATAATAATAATAACCCTAGCACCAGTCAATGACAAACTGTGTACCACATATGACCTTCTGTAAGAGCACTGTATGTGCTTACATATGCACTACCCTAGGATGTGGGTCATTACGGTCTGTGAAACCAATGGTCAGATTAATCGACCACCTTGTCCTGTGAGAAGGGTGGAATGTTAAATCAGTATTCTTACTTACCAGCCATAGAATGTAACCGGTAATGACATCAGGTACGTTACATAACATTACTGAAAAGTGCCTGAAAGCAATGTAGTATGTAGCAGTATAATGCACTTGTACTTACATATTAGCCAGGTAGGGTGTGAGGGGTGGAATGTGATGCAGTTTACTGGCTTCGACTTTCTCTCCATCTTGATCTCTGCGTAACAGAGCAGTTGTTGAGGATGAAGTAGCTTGATGGTTCCCTTGGTGCCAGCTGCTGCTAATATATTTGTGGCCTTCTTTTTACCGTCAATGTCCATCTCCAGCGTCGTCCAGGCGATGCAATAAAACTCCTGGTGAGATAAATGGAAGAAGAACATTTTGATTGCTTACTAACAGATAAACAGAGGCAGAGTAGTTTGCAGCTTCTGGACCAGTGGCGGAGCGTCCATACAGTCAGAGGGGGCGGATGCCCCCCCCCCCCTGACCGACTCAAATGGACTGCTGGCGCCCTTTTCAGCTTTTTACCACTTTTTACTTATTCGCAATTATTGACTTTTTTATTGCGCTCTCAATACCTATTGACATTTGTCACATTTTGTTGGTGTAATTTTCTGACAAAATGGCGATGACACCTATTTATTCCTCGTTTATCTGCAAATTAGCATGGCCCGGAAAGGGTCATTTCCGGTGATCTAGGGAGTATCTTTACTCAAAAATTTTCTGTGCCGACCTGTGGTGGCGCTCCGCTTAGATAGTGACCAAATACCCCTAGCTCTGCCACTGTTCGGGACCATTCTTCGTTCAAACTTTTGTCTCCAAGGATTCCGGTAGAATAACGAGAATCAAAAGGAGCAATAGTTTCATTCATCACTGGCAAGAGGTACGAAGAATAAGAAAAGGCAACCCTGACAGCCTGGACAGTTGGAACTAAAAAGAGAAACTATTTGAATGTGGTTGATTTTAAACCATTTACATTCTATCAAAACATTTGTGAGATTTCTGAGACATTGTTTTGGTGTTCCTTCATAGTAGTTAAAACCAGTCACTGGTTATTAAGGACACAGATACTGGCTTCAGATACTTGAACATTGGGTGGAAAAACTTTGATTTCAACAGATTAGAAAAAAAAAACCTTAGCTAGGGTGTTATCTAAAGTTTCAGGCTTCAGTTTTATTCATTCTCAACATATCCTTGAAAAGTGGTGAATCAACTTGAATACAATGATGTACACATGAACCGTATTTACCACATATATGACATAAATGCTACAGGGAATAATGTCAAGCTAAAAGAAAAGTCATAGGGAAACCAAAATTAATTAAACAAGACCAAAACAGAAAAGGAAAATTATAGGAAGGAGGTATGGAGAAAGAGCAAACCAAAATATTACAGAAAGAGAGAAAGGGGGAAAAAATCCCAACTATAACAAACGGCTACAACTTGCCATTACAAAGCATGACAGGAACCAACAAACTGGAACAAAAAAAGTTTCAACAGACTCAATATTTTAGCACTCAAGAAGAGTGTCAAGTTTTAGACCTTAAATGTAATTTACATTAATTTTATATGCAAATTTCATTTAAATTGACAAAAATTCAATTGGCTAAAAATATGACTAAAATTGAGACTTTCTAGACAGACTATTAAGTAGAAAGGATGCGCTATGTACAGGATTATATCAAAAAAAGTGTTGCACTGACCTCCTTTTCCTTGTTGTGTTGGTATTTCTTGAGGACGATACCGGTCTTGCAGTCGATCACACACACTATGTTACTACCACATGTTGCAACACTCCATGTACTGTTACCTGATCAAAGGAAACATGGACATGGTTTAGTAACATTCTTTTACAGATCCATCCACCCTAAAAAAAATAAGCTAAGTCTCACGATAAAAACAAACATGTAAAAAATACAAAAAAAACGATACAAGGGGAGAAGGAAAACAAACGGATCCCATCAGTTGGGATGAAACAAATAACGTTGGGTGGTTCTGTACGTTGTTCGCTAAAGGGAAGTCATTGACAGATCACAAAAAAGAATTGGTCGCTTTCTTTTGAAATTGAAATGCTAACTATAACCTGAAGTCAACCATCTAGAGAATAATCCCATCCAAAGACAATTTATCAGTATGATATTTATGAATATGATAGTCTAATTACGGCAAGATTCGTTTTTTAATTATCAATGTTCGATGATACAACATTCTGTATGAAATTAACACTTTCAAACAACAATGGTGTCTTTCCTTGAGTCTCAAATTCTGAGTAATTGCCATTTTTTTTGTTAAGCAATACTCAATAGGCTAACAAAAAACAACCCTTCAACACTACTGTATCTAGATTCGGCTTCAAAGATGTTGTCACACTTGACATGTATGTAACACTGCCTAAGTAGCTCTCTATGGCAATTTTTGCATTTGCTTAAGTTCTTAATTTTGCATACCAATTAACATCAAATCCCCAAACACATCTACAGGGACATAGTTGCACATCGACAGTTGACACAGGATAAAGATTTTATTGATGTTACTCCCTCTCCCATCCCCCTCCCAAAAGACAAAGACAAATTCCAGCCATCAAGACTTCATCCATTTAATGGGTCTGTAACAAGAGCAATAGCACTCCACTTCAGCAGCATGCCTCACCTGGTTGCTCTGGGTTTGGTTCAAAGGCACATTTCCAGACATTAGTCATTGTATCATTGGGGTCATCTTCTTTGGAGTGGCACCGCAGTAAATGGACAGGTTCATACGCTACTCCCACTTCCTGAAAAAACAAGGAAGAGAGGATAACGTATCTACTATACAAGCCAACAATAGGGAGAGAAAGACATCAACAAAAATGAGGAAAGACAGATTTAACCTAATGAAATAAAAGTCCAAAAGGGACCATTTCAAATTCCTGGGTGACATGAGCGGTGCAGGGTGGGAGGGGCTGAGGGGTCATCGGTGATACTCCTACACCTTCTGCGAATGTGTCTTTGTAAGGGGTCGGTGGAAGGAATAAAAGAGTTGGGAACCAAGGTTTAAAGCACTCTCCTACCAGAACGTTGAGAGTACCTGCGGTTCAAGAGGATGGTTAAATCTCGTGTGTATGCCTTATCTTAAAGAGCTAGAGGGCATTTCATCACCTGCATCCCATCAACCTGCGGAGCATCTCTCTTCTCCTCCTCTGCCACTTTCTCTTTCTCTACTTTCTTCTTCCCTTTTGTGACTTTCTCCTTCTTTATAGGCGTGACTGTGGCTGCTTTTTTAGCTTTCAACGTCCTCTTATCGATCTTTTCTGGAGTGGCTTTGGGGGGCGGTTGGCTTGGTGGCGGTTGGCTTGGTGGAGGTTGGCTTGGTGGAGGTTGGCTTGGAGGTTCTTGGACAGATGATGGTGCTGGGACTTGAGGGGACGGCTCTGCTTTCACCTTCTTGGCTTCTGGTTCTGTCTCCGCTGGTAACTCTGTAAACAAACACCAGTTGCCATTGAAAAATTTTTGTTATGTTGAATGCCTAATTTACACTGGTTTACACCGTTTCAAAAACAACCCCTTCCACATGGAATGACATGATGCGGCTCTGCAAACTGATTCCAACAATATAAAAAAAAATCCCCTTCAGCTATTTTTCCTTATGTACTGCTAGATGGAGGCCTAGAGTGAAGGGCTTGCAAATAACCAGTGATTAAATCCCTACTCTCTGTCTCACGACTGACGTGATTGTTACTTCAGTTCCCAAAGGTCGGTTCTTTCACGTAAGAAACGAGTAAAACTTAAATCGAAGAAAAACAATAACCTATCCAGGTTTTATTGGAAGCTAACAGTTGTTCCCAAGCAATTCTACACCAGCACAGAGAACAACTCTGATAGCACTGATAGTGGAGAAAGAGACCAAAACTTGGAAAAATCGCTTCTTGTCCCTTTGTTTATGATGGACACAACGGACAGAGAAAAAAAAGAAAATTCCTCACCTTCAGGCTGCCTCTTCTCCGCACGGTCGACTTCACTCTCTGCATCTTCCAAGACCATGGAAGCCACGGAGGTTCCGTTCCCAAAGTCTATGGTCTGTTGGATGGTGTGTCCTCTCTCGTCCTGGATCAGAATCTGTACTTTGTTGTTCACCGGCATGGACGGCTGCTCCAACAGAGGCTTACGTAGGTGAGTGGTCTGTGATGCCACATGCTTCTCAGCTAACGTTGTGAGCTGGATAGAGGAGAAAAGGACCAAAAGTCAACTTTCTGTACAGATGGTAAGAGTGAGATGAGCTGTTAACCATTACCAGTACAAGCAGGTGAATAAGGCACATTGTAAACAGATGCTGAGGTTTTAACACTTCATATTAGTACCGGTTTTGTACCAACCTTTGAGAGATCACCGGAACTTTTCTGGAGGAGCTGTCCGAGGAAACTTCAGATTAAACTGATATCTTGGTTGTTTCATATGGCAATAGAATGCTTCTTAAAACTTAATATGTATCCCAACCTTTACCCTCTTTGCCCACCCCCCTTGCCCACCCCCCTTCCCCACCCCCATCCCACTACTTCTTGATAATACCATACCGTAAAGAATACCATAAATAAGGAAAGCTTCATAAACTGACCATGTAATTTGTAAAATCGACCAGAGCATCTGGTCCAAACTGTATCTGAGTGTTGAGCATTTCAATGAAGTTTTCCTCCAACTGTCTGATCTCAGCTTTCGACATGCAGTCCTTTAACTCCGCCAGAAAATTTTCGTTCCACACTTCAGTCACCTGTACGACGTAAGAATTAACAACAGATAGTCGTTGGTGCATTGGAACAAAAGGAAATGAGACCCTAAAATTTTACATGGGTAAATCAAGATAAATGCAGGCAGGCTTTGTTATTAAGAATAAGCCCTTTCATGAATCCAGATAGCGTGACTACTTAGAAGCACAAAAAGGTCCAAAACTTCCATAGTACCTTGGCCATGAGGGTGTCCTCCATGTTCTGCACGGTCTCGCGGATGTCCACATCCTTGCCGTTGAGAATTTTTAATTTCGGCAACATGTAGACGGCAATGTAGTGATCGGCGATCTGAGGAGCAAAATCGAATGGCGGGTTAACATATGGTGGAGAGGATTTATGAATGAACAAGGAATGATTCACCCGAGATTGCATTACACATGCAAAGATCAAACATCGTGTTTGTACAGTATGGTAGAATACGGTCAATTCGCATGTTCCCTAAATTTGTATACTGTGTTAAATACGTACATACATGTAGCTGCACAGATAGGCCTGTAGAACTTTGCTGTGATCGTTAGTCAAATTTTAACCTTTTTTTCAATCACAATATTAATCTACTGTACAAAGCCTTTGACATGAAGACGGCCACAGTTCCCACAGTGAAACTAAGAAACAACAATTTTGTATTTTGAGACACTTTCGTAGTTTCGTGGAATATTTCATCCCATCTGGTGGAACTATACGATAAACTTCGACGAATGGGCAAAGTTAAGGAAATTTCTCCTTGCTTTATGCAGTTTGACTCCTGACATACAGTATACTAGTATAATGTATGTATTTAGATCCTCCTGCAAGCAGGAACTCGCGAAGAAGCCTCATTGGCTTATCAAAGCCGCAAGCTGACCGAAGTCAGTCTCTTACATTCATATTTAACATCCATGATTATGAATTGTCAACAACTCTGTAACTGGACGACATACATTAATCTTGGATTGACTCGAACCGGGGACCTTATGATTGGAAGGCACCTTATGATTGGAAGGCACCGGCGTTAACCACTGAGCTAACACTCAATAATTCTCTGTATTTACAGCAGAATTTGGTCAAACCATTGGAGAATCACATTGCTAAACGATAGAACTAAAGCAGCTGGGTGAAATCAGCGAGATCTTCATCACCAATATCTTTTGGAAGAACATTAATGCCCTTACTTTTGCAAATATACCATCATACATGTATAAAACCCTCAGTGTCTTGACTTTTTCATCATGAGCAGACTACTGTAGGAAACCACAAAATTGCCATACAATATTGTAACACTATAAATAACTCTCTCTTTATTTACTATGGTAATTCATTAACCAAGGCTCTGGTTTGTGACCATTTTAAATTCCTTGCTAACAACTGCCCATTTATGAGATAATGGGATAACAAAGTGCTCAGGGTTAACTACTTTTTGCATAATGTCACCTTGAACAAGTGAAACAAAGGGAATCTTAACTTGGAATCAAGGTGACTAGCATGAAATGAAAATTAATTACTTGTAATTTTTTTAATACACGTTAAGTATAGGGAATATGGCTGCTGATACTGTATGGTCCAAGGAAATGCAAGGTTTCGTTGACATGCAGGGAATGACCAACCTAATATTAAACAAATGCAAACTACTGATTGTTTGTCTGTTATAAGTATTGAGCAACTTCAAAAACATAAAAAATGGCTATGCAAAATGTATAACAGTCACTTTCTAACATAGGATCATACCTTTGGACTGGTGCACACCATTAAATTATCTTTCCTTTTCTTACAGTTCATGAGTACAAATTCCATAACAAAAAGCAACAAAACTTAAAAATGCATGGAAGGAGGTACAAGTTGCATTCATTCACAAGTTTCCAACATGGTAGGATACATACAAACATCTTTCCTAGTAAGTTGTACTGTAAATTATGACGACCTAATACAGTTAAAAACACAACAAACAATATGCCTATCTTCATGATCTACCCTTACAAGATCTAATACCAGCCTAAAATTTTGTCGATATCAATATTGAACGCATAAGTAGCACGATCCGACGTCACAGATACTGGAATACATTGTACGCTCATACTTGTACTCTGCACTGACTACTTACGGACAAGAGATTGTTCTCGATGTTCAGCTCCTCCAGGTCAGGGAATTGCTCCAAGGTAGCCACTGACTTAAGGTGGTTGTGATGGAGGTTAAGGATCCGGAGCTTCCTCAGTCCCAGATTGATGGGAAAACCTGAAATACGGTTGTTCGACAGATTCAGGACCTCCAGACCGACCATTTTGGAAAAGACGGCCGGATCTAGAGTGGATATCTTGCGCTTGGAGAGGTCCAGGTTGAGGACGTCTTGGAGGGTGGAGCAGCCGGTGAAATCCAATATCATCCTCTCCACCAGTGGACTACTGGACCACGTCTTGGTCGGGGCTGGTTGAGCCATTGTTCAAGCCCTTCCAAAGAAAAAAATATGAAAATTTCCTCTTTTTTGTTTCATTTTCTAAATTTTTGATATAGTAAAAAAACAAATTAATTATGCTCTTTCTTTTCATATTTTTATCTAGCTTTTTGATGTTTTCCATGGTTTCCAAGAAATGACCTCGTACACATTCTAACTACAGTATTGTCACATCTTAAGTACTGAAACACATTTTGAGGCAAATGCAACATGCTACCAAAGTCCATAAACAATTAGTTTGTCATAAATGTTTCTGAAAATCCTTTTGCAGCTATCCAAAATGCCAACATGCCATTTGCCAACATTGCTTTCGATTATCAACTTCAATTTGACACTTTGTGCTTGGAAACCTATGAATGGAACTGACTGACAATATGTTCTCTTTTTTTAATACATTCTTCAACATTACTTAGCATTCACCTTTCTTGTAGTTAAAAATTTACGACTATCATGAAAAAAAGTAAGTCTTTTCAAGAACAGAGCTATATGTAAAAACTGAACATGGTAAATATTGAAATAAAATGGCCAAGATCCCTGACAATGGATTTCAGAAATCAAACATGTTGTGCAGAAGGAATGCAAACTAAAACTATGACACAAAGAATCAACCTTCCATAGACTTGACAATTTTCCAAACATAACAAAGTCCTTCAAGGACTTGGTTTTAATAATATATGGGACACTGCTGTAACAATATTATGTATTTCCTTTTTCCTCAAATAATGCAAGACTCAATCAATCAAGAAAATAATGTAATCCTTTGTTAACATCACCCATCCCCACCCCCTCCCCCATCCTTCTGACTACACATAAAATAGCAATAAATTACTTTGGCCACTAGCCAAGGAAAGAACAGACATTCATAATTAACAGGGCATTGTAGATGAAAGTTCCAGTTCTGACTATACATACAACATTAGCAATTTAGCATGATATTTCCACACAGACAAAAAGATTTTCATTATTTCAAATGAAGTAGGCAACAGCAGGGTTGTCGAGTGTTCACAATTTTTTATTCTCATATCCAACTTTTTTTTCGAAGATTGAGAAAAAGATGATGGTAACAATTTAAATAAACTTAAGTAAATGTTTACCAGTGATGTTCTAAGCGTAACTGAGAGCATATTTATGAAGCATTATGTCAATGCAAACATTTGTTGTCCAATTGGATTTATGCTACCTTTTGTTGTCTTTCTGTTTTTCATATCAATTTTACAGGCAGAATGTTAACTGTGTTGACACTGAAACCAATGCCATCTTTAAGTCATTCCTGATGAGAGCGCCGATATTTTAGATTCAGCATTTGCAAAGTCATAATTAATAACAAAATCAACATTGTCATGAATAAAGAACTATATGGAAACAAAATGGTGCACATGTGGCTTGATGATGTCATCTTTAGACTTGATCAAGTCTTCAGTCTTGTGCATAAAGAAGCATTAAACTGCTTAAAAACTGATTTTTTTTTTTTTTAAATAATCAGCTGATTCTGGAAGTTGCTCATGATGATAAGCTCTATCAAAAAATTAATAATGATGGTGTTTGGGTTTGTATCTCCCTTAATATTGTAATATTGTGACGAGCCCGGCTCCTCCGATAGTAAAACTATATCGGGACTCGCGATAGAAAGGTACTGGGATATCTTGATGCCGTTTTTATGCTTCTTCAGGAGATGTCTCGAACGGAAGAAAACAATGAGTTCACAGAAAAACAATTTGACAAGATCGGATTTGATTAGTGATTCGGTATAATTTCTTCTCTGTCGATTCTCTTAACAAATAAAACTAAATTACAATGATTTGACTTGACTTGACTCCGTCAATTAAACAATTAGAAAGAGTGATGAAATGGTAACGAAGCAACGAACTGATCACGGAGCGCTGACGGAGCGACGAGCTGATCAAGTGATAAATTTGCTGACGGAGAGCTAAATTTCTGACCTCCTTTTTCTTTTATACCTTACTTCCATAAAATCTCACTGCGCACAATCAGTAGGCAGCCAATAACCTGACCATCCCGTATTAGCTTAATGATATAAAAATAAGTGCACTGGCACTGATCTGCCCTGATTGGTTGGGAGTTTGGAAGTCCATCCCCTTTCTATGGAAACTTCCATACCACGTGAGAGAACCTTCTCGAATGTTCCACAGACATAATGGAATCTATTTTGGGAAAAAGGCCCTGTACCAAGATTCAATAAGATAGTTAAAAACTTCTCGTGGGAAAACTGAATCCATGACCTAGATAAATACATAAGAGGCCTGTAAGGTGTCTCGATGGAGTTTTTCGGTAACATCAAAGAGATGGTATTACTATTTCATAACATCCCCCTCAATCTTTTAAAATTTTTGGATACTCCAAAATTTTAACATCATACTGCTTTAACTTATCATTATCTCAAGAAAGTAGAGTACTGTAAGCACATTCACTAATATTCATTGACTTCAATGGTCTGCATAGATCTCAAAGGTTAACATCTTGGTTACGAATTATTAAAAATGATCATATGTATATACATTGACACTATCTCCTTGAAATTGAAATTGAAGTGTACCTCTTCAATATTGATGACATCATATGATGTAATCTAAAAAAAAAAAATATATCATTAAGATATCTTAAAGTTACATGACACAGCAAAATATGCAGTATCTCTTACAAAATACATTTATGCATTTCATACATCAATAATACATTTATATCAAAAGTGAAATCATGCCGTGAATTGGGGAGAGATCAGAGAATACTAGACTTAGTTATCTTTTAACTGAATAGAACACCTCAGCGTTCCATAAAAAATTCGTACATTACAAAAGAACCTTAAAATATTACAAACTCATTTACAAAACCTCCTCTTTAATGACGTCATAGTTTCAAAACTGCTTTGAAACCGTGTGAATCATATACATTCACCTCAAGAAAATCAAGAAAATGTGACTCGATAGCATGGTGACCCTAGGTATGCACTCCGAATGATCTAGTAAAGTACCAAAGTACTAGATATTCGATACCATAAAAGAGACCCCATAGACTATGACATCAACAAATCTTTCTTCAAATTTACTTAATACTTAACATCTTGTCTTTTCAACTTCATGATGAAATTTACTTTTGCATGAATAATTGAGGAAAAGAAAATATATACATAATTTCCTCAAAAGATCTATACTCTCATTTGCTTCGATAACTGTTGCTGTAAGCAAAAGTTGCACATCTTCAATGCTGTCTCTAAATAGCCTTCAATATATAACATAAATGATGCAATGTAAATATCCTTAAAATATTTCTCAATATATGAAAACCCATGTTGCTAATATTCCGGATATGTTCTAATTGCCGGGTAAACGTTTGAACGAATTCATAAGGAGAAATAAGGTATACTCATTACACATTTGTTATAAAAGATGAAACTAGGTCACTTGGTGGCATTTTTAACAATAAAGCTTATATTGTTACACCATACAGTACAATGACTTCCACTTAATAGGTATGCAGGTAATTGCCATGACGCATCCCATTCATACAATCGTGGGTAAAACACCTGTTCATCTGAACTTAAAGCAATATGCAGTTATACAATTATACACGCTAACCATATAATGTTTGCAACATCCTGCCTGGACTGCCTGTAATGTTCAATCCCTTTTCATGGAGAAAATTCATTATTTCCTCTGTGTTGGAATATTTTCCTACATTCCACCAAAAATCGTGACTCTTAAAGCCTGTTGGAAAACATGGTGTCTGATAGGTGACCAGAACCTGTAATTCACCCAATTTGTATCGAGCACGTTGGACTTTCATGTCTCCTTGTGGAGCATTTGCAAAAACTTTCTTTTGCCTTAATATGCTATCTTTAATGGAAGGATATGGAATTGCTAATCCTTCATTATGTGCTCTATTCTCTAGAAAGGATGCAACATTCATTGGCTTAGTGGTCATAAGACACATGACGTGATCTGAAGTTACCCCTGGCAAAATGTTACCAAACTCATCATGAAACTCAACATGTGCATCTTGCATGACATTAACATTTTCTGCATTAGAAGTGTTACTACTCAAAACATTTCGCATTCGTGCAAGCTTTTCACTTGATGAACCCTTTGTTTTCAAGACCTGACGCAATTTCTGAATGTTGGTGATATTCTTAGTTTCAGAAGATGCTCTTACAAAACATGGTTTTAGCCTGTTATAATTGAATACATCACTAAGAATTTCTCCTTTGAGAGTGGCCAACAAATAATGAGTCCTATCCAAAACTTGATGGATCACTAATGGTCCACACCATTCTGCAGCAATTTTGCGAGAGTTCGCAGTCAAAGAGGAAGACGTTGGCTTATATAGATACACTAATTGACCCGTTGAATAAATTGCACCTTTGTCCAGTTTTGCACTTATCTTAACATTTTGAGCATCTTGTTGCTTCTTTTGTAAGACTAACATTACCCTTGACAAATGATCAAATCGTTTCTTTAACAATGCAGCATATTCTCCATGAGATTGTGATAATCCTGCCATTGGATTGAACGATAAATTTGTAAGATTTGGTGGCTTACGTCCAAATGCAAGTTCAAATGGGCTATAGCTACCTAACTGAGGAGAGGAAAATGTGTTATATGCATAGGCTGATGTTGGGACAAATCGTACCCAATCCGTACCAAACTGATTTAAGTTCACTTTGAGGAAATTTGAAAGAGTCTGAATGTGTCTTTCAACCTGTAAGCTTCCATGATTGTTTACACTGATGAACTTTTGTTCAATGCCTAAAGCCTTACTTAAGAGCTCCACTAATTTTCCTGTAAGAGAAGCTGCCGCATCACTTATGATACATGACGGTGGACCAAAGGTTGTGACTACCCTCTGCAATAATGCTTCACATATTGTTTCAGCATCAAGAGTCTTAAGAGAAACACATACAACAAATCTAGTGATCTCATCACAAACAACCATCAAATGTTTAAATCCTGTAGCCGTTGTGGGCATAGTCTTGAAATCCAGACTAAGTCTGTCAAAAGGACGATAAGAATCAGGAATGCGAGCATGATATTGTCTCAATTTGTCCGGTTTCTTACGGAATTCTTGACAACGGAGACATGCCTGAATATAATTACTGATGCGTTGAAACATATTGCGCAGATAGAAATGCTGTCTAATGGTCAAATATGTACGCATTACACCCTGATGATTACTTAACAAGTCATCATGATATCGAGATATTATTTGTTCTACCATAGTCTCAGGTACGACTAACTGAAGAGTCATCTTAGCATCATTAGTCTCATGCAAAAATATCCTGAATAACAAATTATTACATAACAAATAATCCTCTGCTTGAGAACGAACAGTTCTAGCATGCTTAACATTACTTGGAATAATGTCGTGTGCAAGAAAATCATAAATTGGTTTGTAGTAAGGACAAGTTTGTTGTTGAATTTGCAACTCTTTTACATCAAATGGCAGATCATAGTTTTTGATCAGCTTTCCTTGAATTGCCTTCATGACTCTATTCAATTCCTTTTGTTTTGGAATGTGTCCTGTAACCAAATGATCAATGTTTGTTATGACTGGCTTTGGCTGAACAAATAATTCTGGTGGTGGTTCTCTGATTATCTCTTGCACTCTATGTCTATTCTGATCCACTAATCTTGGCTCTGAAGGTTGAGAAACACTTGTAAAATTTGGCACAACTAATATGTCAGGACTATATGAAGGTCCATTTTCACTCGGCATAGTAATAATAGGCCTTTGAATATATGTTTCTCTCTTATCAGTAGAAATTACTGGTGTAGTCCTCTTCTGTGACTCAGATTGTGGTCTCTGTGTAACATGATCATTAGAATGTGTTGCCTTAGGACTGAATGTCCTTTCAACTCTATTTGTTGATTCTTTGGCTGGGGAATCCTGCTTGGACTCCTTTGTGACTCTATTTGGAAATAAATCTGGAACCTTGACTCCCATTGACCTTGCCATTGACCTTGTCATGATTGGATTAAATGTCTCCTTAGGTGGAGTTGAAAAATCCTCACAAGAATTGACCTCTTGAGCAACCTGATCTATTTCAGAGTGAAATTCCTGTGGTGCTCTAGACAAATAATCTGCCAAAACCAATTCTGAACCTTTCTTATAACCAACCTGAAATGTATATTCTGACAATTTGAACAGAAGCTTACGTAAGCGTGAAGTTGCTGGTTCTTGTTTTGATTTAAACAATTCAACAATGGCTGAGTGATCAACATATGCCTCAAATTCTACATTTTGCAATAAATGTTTGAATGCTGTCACATTAATAAATAGACCCATCATTTCTAATTCAGTTACACTATACCTCTGACATGCTGGTGGTAATATCTTAGAGTAATATGCAATAATATTCTCTTTGCCATTAACTCTTTGTGTCAGGTACGATCCTGTTGCTACTCGTGATGTGTCGCTATATAATACAAAACGACCATATTTCTGTGGCATATGCAATATAGGTGGATTACACAACAACTCTTTAATATTTTGAAATGCACTCTGATGTTCCTCTGTCCATTTAAATACCTTTCTCTTACGACTCAAATGATGTAATGGTCTCAATAGTGCTTGAATATTTGGGAAAAATGAAGCCACATAATTAACTGCACCTACAAATCGTCTTACTGACTTAACATTGTGTGGTTTCGGTGTGTTCCTGATCGCTGCACATCTATCATGCAAAGGTTGGATACAAGCCTCACCTTCTGTGGTTATTGAGAGCAAATGTCCCATATATCGGACTGAATTTTGAAAAATGCTACACTTTTTCGGAGAGATTTTCAATCCGTTGTCCATTAAAACCTTAAAAATTGCCTTTAGGTGTTGTTTGTGAGATTGTTTGTCTGCACTGTACACAATTATATCGTCATGATGAGCAATACAGAACTTATTTGAATTTGGGATCGTTGCCAAAATATCATTAATTTGCGACTGAAAGATCGCTGGAGATAAATTCAATCCCTGTGGTAAGCGTTTATAATAATAATGCTTTCCTCCATGAAATGAAGCAATACCCGTATATTGTTGTGCATGAACACTAAGTGGCAGACAGAAGAATGCAGACTTTAAGTCAAGAACACCCAAAATTTTGGCTCCAGAGTACCCTATGGTACGGATAGTCTCATTCAGTAATGGAAATGGGTGATTGAGACGTTTTATTCTACTGTTCAAGTAGCGAAAATCTGTGACAACCCTTTTGTCTTTTGTTCCCTTCTTTGGAATGAGGAAAACCGGTGAGGTATAAGACTGATGTCCTACCGCTAAGATTCCTAATCGCACTAATTTGTCAAGCTCACTGGCGACAATGACTTTGTCCTCATCTGAAAGTCTATAGGGACGTATGTAAAATGGCTCATCATTAGTAAGCGTAATATCAGCCTCATAATTTGGACAGTGAGATAATTCACCATAAAGAGAAAATGCATCTCTATGTGAGTCTAGAAATTCATATATGCTCTCTGTTTCTGAAGCATCTAGAATACTTTGTTCCAAATTAATGTTATCTCTCATGATTTCCTGTTCCGATTTGGAAACCAGGGGATCATCGGCTGTCAAATGTGGATATCGATGTAAATTATATCGTGTAATTTCATCACGATTCTCTTTAGAGTTTGAATTGCTTCGAAAAAGAGACGGTTTTTCGATGTCTCTCATGACATTGAGAAAATCTAGAGAATCAGTAGGTATGTCTTCTGTGACCGTAATGATATCTGCTAAATCTAAATGAGCCACTGTGCGAGAAGGATTCAGAAAAAATTTCCGGTTACCCATGTTCCTTAGTAGAATCTTTGTTCTACCTTTATGCATTTTCACTAACATTCGTGAAGGACACATACGAGATATCAGAGGAAACGGTTTAATAACTACATCTGCATTTCGTGCATATAATGGAAGACGTCCCTGTACAGTAATGTATCTTTGCTGACCTGGGTAAATAACAAATCTCTGCACTGGCCTAAGGAAAACTTTGGCTTGTTTTATTCTAAAACAATTTGTGGTAAAGTCCAAAGATCCATTCAATTCCTTCAGAGTTGGACTACCTAATATTAAGTCAATACCTGTCAGGTTTGCAGCAATTAAAGCAGAAAGCTGAAATTCATGACCCTGAATTTTGACCTGAAATGTTATCGTGCTATACGCATGAATAAACTGACCATTACCCAACTTTAGGTTTACTACATCAACTGAGACTGGTTGTATAGAGGATAAATACTTTGAATTTTGCACTGTAGAAGAAGAAATGATAGAGCGTGTCGCTCCACTATCAAACAACAATGAAATTCCTTTACCATCATGTAAAGTACCTCTTACAAAATTACGTGTGTCCAGTTGAATATCCACATTACGGTCGTTCCCTGTATATTTAGAACTAGAAATATTACTATTCTTCCAAATATTATTTGCTTTACGTTTCGATCTTCCTTTACTTGGTACTTTGTCTGGAGTCACTGTATGATGAGTGCTATCATAAGTGCTCCCTACTGAAAATTCTGTGTTGGTACTTTGTTTACATTAGCCTCCATTTCATGGCTTAGGCGAATTTGACAATATTGTGCAAAATGACCTCGATTTTGGCAGTAGTAACATGTGATTGAAGGATTAAAATATGGTAACCTTCTCCTGTTATTATTCTGACCTGTCCTAGGACCACGAGAATCACGAGAACTATATCTTTGCCTCATATCTTTTGGATTGTCTTGCGATTCTGACCTACGTGACTGATCAAACTTGGTCTCTAATTCCTGAATTTTGGTACACAACTCGTGTATCTCAGAAGATGCAGAAATAGTAGGAGTCTGAACAGAAGACGCTTTGTCGTGCATTGCCATAAATGGTTTGGAAGATGCCGGGGGTTGACTTTGGATTTGTAAGTCAAAAAAGCACTGTACTTTCATGACCAAATCTGCAATTGTTGCTTGTGGTGTTGCAGACATTAACACTGCTGAGCGGCATTGCAAAGGCAGGGTCGAGATCAATTTATCTCTAATTTGGTCCTCGCCATAATTTAATTGTGCTGCAGCTTTTGAAATTTTGGCCAAATGAGCTTGAGCTGTATCACCTGGCGTATAGCTTAATGCATGAAATGCCTGTGATTTAGCGTAGGAAGAAGTCCCTGGACTGAAACGAGCAAGGAATTGCTTGCGCAGATCAGCAATAGTTGAAAAATTTTTGTTCTCAATCCAGAGTCTGGCTTGGCCTTTTAGTGTTCGCTTAAATATGCGACATATTTCATTAAATTCTTCCGCTACAGCCTCGGGGGTGGTTTGGGACGGCAATTTATGCACCTCTAAATAATCTTCAAATCCCAAATAATGAGCTTCGGCTAAATCTGCATCTATTACATCGCCCTGAAATCGTGATGGCAAAAAATCAGTGGGCCTATGTTTCTGCATAACATTAACAGAGGTCGAAGTTTCCTGTTCACTGACGGACATTATGCCGCATACAATTAGGCTAGTTATGAGTATACAACATGAGCCTATACTTAATTGAACACACTATCGACCGCAATTAAATACAAATAACAAATATGCAATACATGGACACGATTAAAATAACTTATCGTTACACTCTGATCTCAAATAGGGGTTGTTGGGATACAAATTGGCATGATTTCACTCACCCTTAAGTTTAACTAAGAACTGGTAGTGGAACTGCAAACGATGATTGAAGTCCCTCGGTTAGCATGCAGTAGTAGTAGTAGTAGTAGCGGCAGGTAGTAGCAGCGGCAGGTAGTAGCAGGTAGGCCTACATCTCGTAAGAACTTCAGATTCGTTTGCCGTAAACATCGGGTAGAGCCTAGGCTTAGATCGCGAAAATGTTCAGTTCTGATGTTTAGAGCTGTAGTATTCTACGTACTAGTTGCGCGAATGTTCAAACGCGAACTGCATGCTGGGTTGATCATCGTTAGTGTACAGATCAGTGGTTCCGGCATCCGGTGTACAGGCTTAGGCTAGTATAGGCCGTCTTCCCTCGTAGAGTGTTTCAGTTAGGCTAGGTCGTGAACATACGTTGTGTCCCTCGTTAGGTCTTCGGGCCAAAAAAATCCTTCTGTTCGTTATTGATCGTAACGAACGAAAGTTGTGAAAGTTCCGTTACCGTTTTGTTCCTGAAGAAAGCAACCGCTCCTCCACCATGTAATATTGTGACGAGCCCGGCTCCTCCGATAGTAAAACTATATCGGGACTCGCGATAGAAAGGTACTGGGATATCTTGATGCCGTTTTTATGCTTCTTCAGGAGATGTCTCGAACGGAAGAAAACAATGAGTTCACAGAAAAACAATTTGACAAGATCGGATTTGATTAGTGATTCGGTATAATTTCTTCTCTGTCGATTCTCTTAACAAATAAAACTAAATTACAATGATTTGACTTGACTTGACTCCGTCAATTAAACAATTAGAAAGAGTGATGAAATGGTAACGAAGCAACGAACTGATCACGGAGCGCTGACGGAGCGACGAGCTGATCAAGTGATAAATTTGCTGACGGAGAGCTAAATTTCTGACCTCCTTTTTCTTTTATACCTTACTTCCATAAAATCTCACTGCGCACAATCAGTAGGCAGCCAATAACCTGACCATCCCGTATTAGCTTAATGATATAAAAATAAGTGCACTGGCACTGATCTGCCCTGATTGGTTGGGAGTTTGGAAGTCCATCCCCTTTCTATGGAAACTTCCATACCACGTGAGAGAACCTTCTCGAATGTTCCACAGACATAATGGAATCTATTTTGGGAAAAAGGCCCTGTACCAAGATTCAATAAGATAGTTAAAAACTTCTCGTGGGAAAACTGAATCCATGACCTAGATAAATACATAAGAGGCCTGTAAGGTGTCTCGATGGAGTTTTTCGGTAACATCAAAGAGATGGTATTACTATTTCATAACAATATTAAAAGAAGTTATCTGCAAATCCTGAGATTACATAAAAAGATTATATGGATCCTTTTTGGGAATAAATCAGCACCAGTTTTACAGACAGTTTCTGAATACAACTTGATGCCATCAGCAAACTTCTTCATTTTAGATAGGATATACAGGTTAACTTGCGCAATGACATTGGACCGAACCATTACACTACAGGTAAGTGGAAAAACAATACAAAATATTCATTATTTTAAAAACATTCAATGATTTGATGGAGAGAATAATAAAACCAGGCAAAATGATAGTAAGCAAGACTCTGTAAAGTTGATAATCACATATGTAAATTACAATGGAAAAACAATAAGAAATATTCATTATTTTTAAAACATTAAATAATTTGATTTGGAGTTCATTCACCATACTTTGGTGCTTTATTACTACGTCAACCCACCTAACCGACATTGTACACAAGGCAGTTCCCAAACCTAGCACAAACCCACCCATATTATAATGGTTCGGTCCGATGGCATTGCGCAAGCGCAATAGCATCACGTCGTCCAATTCAACGTTAGGAAAAAGTTGGCAATTTTTAAGACAAAAACATTTTTTCCCGTGAAAAATATGTATGCACGCTGGTTCCAGTCAGTTTTAAACGTGTTTCCAGATATACTCTGATAACATCAATTGTATTTGATGGTATTTTAAACTTGTTGTCTTGAGTTGTCTTGAGTTGTCATGAGTTGTCGTGATATCGGCCTGTTGACGCTAATTAGTGTAACCGATTAAATTCATCATATTCCTTATGCATTTTAAGAAAGTTTGCAACAAATCTTTCCTGAAATATTCCAACAAAATCTTTAATTATGTCTCTGAATTTTCCCAGAATTGATCACATCTCTGATTTCTCTCATATTTTACAGATTTGGCTATTGATTTTGAAAAAGATAACCATTTATTGAGAATCAGCAAATTTTCATCGACCATAATCTTGAGGGGGGCGAGGGGGGGGTGAATAGACCGTGCACATCCAACACTGTGGTTGGGACCATGGTTTACCTTCCCCGCCTGCTCAGTATGAACACGTTCGTGCGAATATAAATGTTTATTGGCAGTGCATTTCTAATCACTGACATGCCTACTTATACCCACATACACGTTCGTGCAAATAACAATCCTTATTGGTACTCCTTCATGTGCAAAGTCCCTGTCTATAAGCACGAGCATGTTCGTGCGAATATCGATGCTTATTGGTACGTTAACGTAACAATAACGGTTGTTATTGGCACATGCACTTCCCAATAGACACGACCTTAATTATTAGTTATTTGGGCCTAACTTTAGGATCTGTACCTTATGAATGGGAAAGCTTACTAGAGACTAGGAATTAGGGTTAGGAAGTAGGGAATAAGGTTAGGGGTTAGGAAGTAGGGCTAGGAAGTAGGGAATAGGGTTTGGAGTTAGGTTTGGAAGTAGGGAATAGGGTCAGGGGTTAGGAATGGTACGGATTCTAAATTAGTACCGTTATTTGTACACCCTAACACTAAAATATATCACTGGCACAGGAATTGATGGTTAGGCCTAAAAGGCTAAGGTAAGTTACAGTTTAAGTAGCTTACTGAGGCCATGCAAGCTAAATCTCCATCTGCATTGAGGAACCTGATGATAATTGAGCCTAACTGTAAGCTCTTACTGACTACTGTGTTACTGTTACTTACTACTACTACTTACTAGTATCAGGTTAGCATTACTGTGAGTCACTAGGCTAGGAACTTCTGGAAAAACATAAGGTTTTTCATGTAGGCTACACCCAACCATACAGAAAGGCTACTGCTATTAGCCTGGGTCTAATCCTTTAACTTATCTATGAGGAAAAAGTGTTTTTTGATCTGTGGAATATCTAACTTCGTTAGGCTTCACTTAAGTTAAGCTAACTTAGCCTATGCCTAGGCTACATTAGCACTACTAGTTATAGGCTCAGGGAGTTATGCTATCCGCAAGTTAACCATAAGTTGTAGGCCTAGGCCTAACTGCGAAGTGGAGGTTGGCATGATGCAGCTACTTGAAACATCTCACACAAACGGCAAATAAAAAACTCCACGTTCCAAACTAACGCACCAAGAAAGCATGTCAATGTGCTAATAATATACTTACACACCGCTGGGTAGAAATATTGCGATTGCTTGTAGATATTTGCTTTGGATGTCTGTCGCTGTGCGTCCGCGACAAAGCTGGCAAGAGGAAGTCTACGCGGATACGCGGGCTTTAATATGAATAATCAGTAATGTCTTTTATTATTTCTGAAGAAAGTCACCAGATAAGTTGTATTTGCTCACAAAGTAGATCTTAATTATCTATACAAGCTATTTAAAAAATACTAAATTACCATTAAATCTTTAAAAGCAGCATTACACACTGGAAAAATTATCAAATTAATTCAAACGTCTGATATATTTTCTAAACGTGGAATTGACCCTGCAATCGAACTGAAGGACATACTGATGGCATCAGCCAAGGAACGTGCGTACCTAGGCCCAAACGATAAGAAGTTTATCGTCACGTACCACGTAGCCTAAATAACGGGCTCCATAACAATATCCCTCATTTCGTTAGGATCTCGTGAGACAGACGAAAAGGAAAATTAAGCCCTTAATCTATGGACGGTTTGGGTAACCGATTCAATGTATTTCTTTCCGTATTTGAGTTCTTCATTTTAGTTAACTTTGTTGGATGAAGTATCACTAACAGCTAGCCTAAAACTGATAAAAGACTATATAACTGTCAGTGTCAGTTAAACCTACGTACCTAGGCCTGTGATGTTTGTGACAGGCCTGGCGAGGAGAAGCACTTCAATTGATTACTACTTAAGTAAATATTCTACTACTATAGTCCTTGGATTTGACTTTTATTTTTGTTACAGGACCTACTTATATATTGCGTAGACATAGAAGGACAACATTGTGTACAATAACATTTATTTCTGTTATCTGCATATATAAAATGCAGCAAGCTTTAAAGTTTTAAATAGGCCGTGGCTATTCTTACGACTAGTAACAATTATTTATAAACTATTCTTAAGACAAAGGCAAATTCAAGCGCAGTAAAGTATATAAAGCAACTGCGCATGTAGTAGGGGTAACCCTAACCCTAAACATAACCCTAAACCTCAATCCTAACCCTTACCCTAACCCTAACCGGAAATTATTGTTACTCCTCGTCGTAAAAATAGTACTCCTGGTCATGAAAATAGCAACTGGGCATGCGTAGTCAGAAATTATTCTTACAACTAGTCGTAAGAATAGCCACTTTGTTTTAAATATCACATTCACAGTATAGTTTACCAAAGTACCGTACTCTTCATGATGTGTAACTTTAAGTTCTTCGGACCTTTCTTAACCATTACATTAGTGGCTGCTACTAGCACTAAGTAGCATGGTGGGCTCATAATTGACGCACTTAAGGATTGGATTGACGATGTCGGTCAACATTAAATCAAAATCACTCAACTGCACGCACTTTTCATATGTGTAGTTCCTTAGCTGTAATGATCTCAAAATATTTATTGTTCTGTGCTTATGCAACGTACAATTGAGAAGAATTTGACCACAAAATGTCTGCTGTGTCAAGTTCTTTCATACCCCTAAATTGACACATGCGTCGATAAGCTAACTGTATTGTAGGCCTAAGTATACATCCATTGACTTTGGATGCCGTTTGAGCACTATGCTCTGAACCTCTAAGCTTAGACAGGTCAGGTCCCAGAGAGTAGTGGTATCATTTTGAAGTAATTTTGGTTATTTTTAGGGAGTAAGATTTCCAAATGTCCAAAAAATGTGTAAAACTGGGGGGAGGGTGTTAAAAGCTTAAAAAATACCACAATTTGGTCAGCAAATAGCTGAAATGGATTCAAACTCATGAAATATGTAATTCTGCTTGACTGCAAAAAGTTTAGGTGGCCTTCTGTATCGTTGCTAGTAATAATTGAAGGTGCGTCAATTACGGAGTGGTGCGTTAATTACGGAGCCCATACTAGACTACTACTAACTACTAGTCAGACATTCCAACTCACACGCATTTGGCGTGTGACACACGCATTTCCGGCCCTTCACACGCTCACACGCTATGTGCACTTTATCACACGCAATCCACGAACAATCTCCGAAAAACCGTCCTAAAAGATGCTAAGAAGGCTACATACCTCTACAACACAAAGCAACTTTGAGTACTTACACAAGTTACAAGAGTAGTGTGTTTGCCATGGTGGTGGTGGAAAACGCCGGATGGGAGAGGTGTTGGTACTAGAGATTGAGAAGTGCGCTTCAATTTCCGATATAAATGTTCAATTATGTTAGCAAGTGATTACTTTCATCAATTCAAGAAAAGTCTTTGTTGAGAATTGTCATGCTTGTTGAGTTCAATAATACATATGTGAGGATGATATTCTCAATATAAAATTACTCAGAGAAACTGAAAAAGAATGCACCATTTTGCATCTAGGCAGTCAAAAATACGAAAATTTTTCCAAAGGACCCCTCCCCCACTGCCGCTGATCACACTCATAAATTTTCCTCAATGTTGGAAAGTCTGACTAGTACTACGAAGTACTAGTATAAGTGGCTTTGCCTGCTACTATTAGTGGCTGCTTAATTAATTCTTCCAATGCACAACTACCTCAGAGCTATGGATTTTATCTACACTACATATTGTTATTTCACTTTAGGGTATGGCTGATAAGAGATGTGGATGCACTGGTATCCGTTGCTGTTTGCTGTGTGAAAACCGTCCAAAGGAGATTGCAGCAGCTAAACCCAGTATACAAGAGGTGAAATTTCTAAACAAAGCTGCTGTATAAGATGTAGTGGAATAGCCTAGCTGGTAGCATTTAAACACTGCAACTGATTTGGAATATTTTTCTTGTAGTCTCCACTGCTTGGAAAGAACAACTTTTTGCTCAAAAAAAAACATTTCAAAGTGGACCATAGTGGGTACTATTTTGTGATGTCAACATATGTCACACATGCTCTTCAATATTTACTTTCTACTTGAATGCTTGCAGTTTCTCTTGGGGGTTTAGATTGTTGGTTCAATCAAACTTCAAATGTGCGTATATAGATATAAGTGACATTTGCATTTAATTTCTAGTAATAAAATAAAGAAACTTTTTAGATAAGTACATCATGGCTATCTAATTGAAATTGGAAGCATATCGTTATACCAGATAATGACTTGACTCAGCCCAAAATATTATATTCCAATTAGTAGAGGCATGATTCATCTGTTATGAACATCAGTGTCAGTCTTAAGCTTAATATGAATTTGGTTTTGAAAAGTATCAAACTATTCACACCATTTTCAACATGTGCAATTGTGACATTAATGCAACAAGCTCACAATAGTCGAGTGTTTTCCATTGGGTTTGCTTTTATAACAACAACTGCTCTGTTTAATCTGTGACTAAGATTCATCGTGAGTGAAGGTTTATCTCCAAACTTGCATACTCTGTTCTTTCCCACAGGAAATATGGACTTACTGTGCAATATGCAGAAAGGCTTGGTCTGAATTTGATCCAGAGCAAGGCATGGACCACTGCAGTTCTCACAATGGGAAGTACATAGAATTCAATGGCATCACTATCATCAAGGACTTTGTCAGTTTGCCTGAAGAATGTTGCATAATCACAGAAATTGATAAGATGCCCTGGAAATCATCCCAATCAGGAAGAAGGAAACAGGTTTGTTGTTGTAACTGAAAATAGACACCACTCACAGATGAATGCATTCAATCAACACCTGCTTGCTTTCAATGCTTAAGCAAGCTTTATAACCATTGTGAAGAGAAAAAGATTTTTCCTAAAACCATACATCTTCAAAAAGTGCCACAGAAAAGTGTTTTCGAAAGTGTGTGCGGTTTTGACACGTAGTCCATGTTTTTGATACATTTTGGTCAGTACCATATTATCCAATAGGCAGAGATGAGGTGAGTAACTAGGGGAACTCAAAGGTCAAAGGGTAACATGTAGGATACCTTATAGCTACAGAGGCACATTGGGATGTGTCACTACTACTGATTTACAGTACTACAAGTTACTGAATGAGCCTGATCAGAACACCCATCTTTTAAAGCCATTGACATATTAATTTGACTCTAATAGGATTAAATTATATAGGGTGAAATAATTTGCTGTTAAACTTCAGTGAGGTAGCAATTTGTCAGAACCAGTTTCTGATATTGTTATGAAACAGACCATTAAAGAGTGTAAGAACCCTGCCAACTCTTTGACTTGGTGGAGGATATTTTGTACAGACTTAAGTGTAGAATTTTAATGCCATCCTTCTCAAAACTATGTGTCACTTTTACGGAGGATCTTGAGCCAGGTGGCAGAAGGCAAAAGATATTGGGTAAGCAATACTTCAAGAGTATACAAACTTGTGAAATTGTATTCTTGTCCAAATTTTTGTACTTTTATTGTGCCATTGAATATTTTCTCATCTCATAGGATTTTGGGCCTAAAGTCAACTTTAAGAAGCAGAAATTAAAGACGGGCACGTTTTCAGGGCTACCGCCTCTCAGCGAGTCAATAGTGCCCAGGATGAATGCTGTGGAGCCCTTGAAGAGCTTTCACCCTGTCGAACAATGCCACTTGGAATACGTTCCAGAGAGGGGATCAGCAATTGACCCTCACTTTGACGATCGCTGGCTGTGGGGAGAACGTTTAGTGACTCTGAATCTCTTGTCCGATTCCTTCCTCCATTTTCATTATACTCAAGAGAACGACGAGGCAATCAGGCCTAAGGTGCGAGTCCCGATGCCGAGGAGGAGTTTAATAGTGGTCAGCGGTGATGCCAGATATAGGTGGATGCATTCGATACCGAGGAACGCAATCACGTCAAGAAGGGTCGCCATCACATACCGTGAGCTCTCCGAGGAGTTTAGGGAAGGAGGTAAACGTTATGAACTCGGTGACATGGTGTTGGGGATAGCTAGGACATACCAAGGACAGGTGGTAGAATGATTACATAGGTCACATATGATTCCTTATGCAATGATTAACTTTTTTTCAGCTAGTCTTGAAAGGTAAAAATTCTATTTTTTTGTTACCAGATGTACATACCAATTGATCGAAATAAAAGAATTTATTCACTACAAGTTTTGGAGCATTATCTCATGAAAATTTTTACAAAACAAATTATACACATTTCTCTCTCACTTGTTAGACCTGTTCCCGGCCAAAGCAATCTACAAGCAAAAGCTGCCATGAATAATTAAGGCAACTTTAATGGTTTAATGTAGGTTAAAGAAGTGCACAATACACTAAATATTTCAAATCTGGTTTTTATGGATAATAAAGTACCAAAATTGGTGGAAAATTAAAGAGAAAACATTACATTTTCTGTATGATGCATTGTGTAAACAATACTGTAGGTCCAAAAACAAATCTTCGAGAATATATGAAAGATAACAATGTTGTCTATTACACTTTAAAGGGATATTTCAGGTGCCTGAGGGTCATTGCCCAACAAGACTGCCAGAAAATTTCTGCATGTTAAAGGCATTGAAGACTCGCCCCAAACCGTGTGCGGCCATCTAAAAAAGTTAATTTTCCGTTGCTTGCAAGTGACATTTTGTTTGTGTCGCTACAAAATGCAGACAGTACAGTAATGAAACGTGACACCTTGTTATCAATAGCTGGACCTGAGATGTGCATCGCTGTATTGTTTATACACTGTGCTGTGGGTATTCACCGCAGCTGTATGTACACTGTACACTAGTGTCTAATTACCGACGGTAGCAAGCTGTGTGTGATTTTTCTGGGATCGATGGTGATGTTCAACACTTCTGTATTAAAATAATTATAGAAAATTCAACACGTTGGGAGGGTTGTTTTCTTTACCAAATGGAAGCAGAACTCTTGACAGCGCTTGAAACGGTTCATCTAATGTGAAGTTTGTTCATCTGCAATGTTGCAGTACCAAATGGCTAGAAATTGTGAATAACTTATAGGTTATAGAAACAGATTATTATAAGGCCCCCAAGATCTTGTTGGGCAAAATTGTCATTCTAGTATATACCAAAGTATTCAATAGTTAGAAAATGTGTGCATATGTAAATATATAGTTTTTTTCTTTCTCTCACAGTAGATTTACAATGCTGCAATTTCACAGTATTTTGATAGAACTAAGATGACAAGGCTGCAAAATCATGTTATTCAAAAATGTGGAAATTTATTACAGGTTTTGTCTAACGCAAGGCAAATAGGGGCCTCATTTATCACAGATATATACTGGCTGGATTTTGTAAGCATAATTGGTTTTAAAGTACAATATGAAATTTAAATATCTTAGGCAAAAATATCTCTAGCAATATCAGCTCTTTTGTCAATCACAAAAACAGAACTACTATTCGATATGACAAAGCTACAATATTTTATTCAATGATTATAGTCATCAAAGTATACTTATTTTTGGATGAATTTATTCAGATAGTCAATACCAATCAAGTCAATACTTGTTTGCTTATCACTTTCCATCTTTTAAGTACACAAGTAGAGGTGCACCAAAATTTAAATCATGATTGGAAATATTGAGAGAAAAATGGAGAAATAATTCAATAATGACAGGACTCTGTAGCAGTTGTCAGCTCTTTGGGCCAAAATGGTAAAATTTGGACATATTTCAGAAAAGTTATTCCATCATTAACCTGTTGGAAAATGGACTATTCGACCATGCAAAGATGTCTGCCCCGCTCCACTACCATCCCATCATATAAAAGGTTATGCCGGTGTAACTAACATCTGTAAATGAACCCCATTTTTAAATCTTACACAATGTATCTTTGACTTGTATCTCAAAAATAAGAGAACATACTACATGCAATTTATGTACGAGCGTAACATCTTATTTACATCATGTCAAATACAAAACGGTCAGATTGCACAGTACTCCCCAAATTTCAAAAGCCTCAAGATTGTTAATAATTTGGATCAGTAATATCCGTCACAATTTCTTGGAATAACTCTTCCTCCCATTTGGAGAGCTGCTGAACGAAAGTCCTTCGAGGTCGGATATTCTTCTTACAACCTTGTAGATGTGTGTAGGCTTCCTGGTGAAAGATAAAATTCAAATAAAAAGGTCTCAAAATATCTTTTAGTTTATTCAAATCTGTGAGGAGACATTTGTCCAAACAGACCCATCTAGAGCTAAGTACCGTTTGTTCGGGTTAGGTTTCACTCTCTCCTTCTGCGGCGCTTTGAAACAGACTACAAGAGAAAAATGCCACTTTTTGTGCATCAATGCTTTTTTTCTCTTTTTAGTGTTTCACTTTTTGACTCGATATTCTGATGGTCTGTGAGAATATTAATACATCCTTCATTTCAGAGGAGCATAGCATTTTAATTGGGTCAGGTCAAAGCTGAGATTGTGTTATATGTCCTCTGTTAAGTATCACCTATGGGGAGGAAGTCAAGGGTTTTCAAGTGAATCTGCTCCACATAATTCTGGCTGCTAGTTGCAATTTTGTGACATTGCCTTCAGTACTGGACTAAGGCAGATAAAGGGGACCCCCAAAATCAAGGCTAAGACATACCCACTTTCTGTTTCAGCTTTATGCCTCCAAAATTAAACATGAGAGGTGGGGGGCATACATTGTCTATAGAGCTCTGAAGGGTGTTCACCTGGCACTGATTGCCCCTCCCTCTTTACGTTTAATATATACTGACGTATGTCAGAACTTTGCAGAAGTACTTGCTAGAGGATTTCACACCAACATATAATGTACCTAATAGTATGGATGACCATGAAACAGAATATGAAATTTACCTTCAATGGCCATTTATAGTGATTCATCAGGTAGGCCAAGATAAGCGCTACACTTCTGCTGAGACCATGATCGCTGGAGACCAGAACAGGATTAGAGTCCTTCAAGTGATTACCTGAGGGTGAATATCCAAGATCAAAAAACTCAAATATCGATTATGAATATTGCATCGAACACTATCTGCTCTCTTAAACAACATCAGAAATGATTCAGAATGGTCACAAAAGTATGCTTGAAAGTCAAGTAATGTTCACTTATGTTCAAAATTTTAGTATAAATTGCTGCTGCGCTCAAAGCATTTTTTTATTATCAATGAAATATTTTCTATAATTTGAACTCTCCTAAATGTCTGGGGAATAAACCGAATGGCCAGTACTGTTTAGAAGTGCAAGACCTTTTAGCATGCTGATAAATTTGAAGTAATATCTTTTATCTAGAGGGACTAAACTTCAATCTATATTCCTCAGTGTTCTTGGGTATGGTTCCTCTAGGGCAACAATCAAGGGTTGAATCTTAACTTGCATTTTGTAACACTAAGAGGTACATGGCTAATCATTGGTATGTAACCTCAAGGAGTCCCTTGTTTAGAGTGAAAGAGAAAAAGTCCTTTAAAACAGATGGAATTGGTAGGCATGGCTGCTGCATCTGACATTACACCTTACCATGCTGCAGTCTCTAATGTCGCAGCATTCTACCAAGACTTAAGAACAAAGTCCTCACAAGCTTGGATTTAATGTTTGGATAAAAATAGCACACTTTACAATGGTACCCTGTCAGTATATTGTGTTCCAACATGTCTGCTCGAAAGCAAATTGTGATGCAATATTTCACCATTTTAAAATTGCGCTAAGAAAAGTATTTAAATGTTTTTTTTTACAACTGGCTGCCTACACATACTACACACACATATACTACACTTAATAGTGACTTTGATATGAATACAATGCCTATAACCACTGTACCTATGAATTCGCAGCTCCCTGTAAAGTGTGAGAAGATGTCCACGTCATCCTCATCAAGAATAGATATATGTTGTACATCTGCTTTCAACTCTGTGGTTCTGTTCAAGTGGATAAAAATAAGAATAGACAATGTGAGAACCAGAATGCAAAAAAGCATTGTGGTTACGATGATGTAATGAGCAGTTTTCTTCATGAATCTAACATACTGTATAGTGAGGGTGTACATCTTTACAAGGCTTTCACGATTTGACCTGTTGTCCCCATATATGACCCTTGACTTT